>NC_090924.1:278169971-278477743 GCF_040938575.1 Ambystoma mexicanum
CCCTCCACCAGGCACCCACCCATGTCTCCCACCACCCCCACCCCCCAGCAGTGCAGGGGCACCCTCCACCAGGCCCCCACTCATGTCTCCCACCACCCCCACCCCCCTGCCACCATGGGCAGCCCTCACCAGGCCCCCACTCATGTCTCCCACCACCCCCACCCCCCAGCAGTGCAGGGGCACCCTCCACCAGGCACCCACCCATGTCTCCCACCACCCCCACCCCCCAGCAGTGCAGGGGCACCCTCCACCAGGCCCCCACTCATGTCTCCCACCACCCCCACCCCCCAGCAGTGCAGGGTCAACCTCCACCAGGCCCCCACTCATGTCCCCCTGCACCCCCACCCCCCAGCAGTGCAGGGGCACCCTCCACCAGGCACCCACCCATGTCTCCCACCACCCCCACCCCCCAGCAGTGCAGGGGCACCCTCCACCAGGCCCCCACTCATGTCTCCCACCACCCCCACCCCCCTGCCACCATGGGCAGCCCCCACCAGGCCCCCACTCATGTCTCCCACCACCCCCACCCCCCAGCAGTGCAGGGGCACCCTCCACCAGGCCCCCACTCATGTCTCCCACCACCCCCACCCCCCAGCAGTGCAGGGTCACCCTCCACCAGGCACCCACCCATGTCTCCCACCACCCCCACCCCCCAGCAGTGCAGGGGCACCCTCCACCAGGCCCCCACTCATGTCCCCCACCACCCCCACCCCCCTGCCACCATGGGCAGCCCCCACCAGGCCCCCACTCATGTGTGCCACCACCCCCACCCCCCAGCAGTGCAGGGGCACCCTCCACCAGGCACCCACCCATGTCTCCCACCACCCCCACCCCCCAGCAGTGCAGGGGCACCCTCCACCAGGCCCCCACTCATGTCTCCCACCACCCCCACCCCCCAGCAGTGCAGGGTCAACCTCCACCAGGCCCCCACTCATGTCCCCCTGCACCCCCACCCCCAGCAGTGCAGGGGCACCCTCCACCAGGCACCCACCCATGTCTCCCACCACCCCCACCCCCCAGCAGTGCAGGGGCACCCTCCACCAGGCCCCCACTCATGTCTCCCACCACCCCCACCCCCCTGCCACCATGGGCAGCCCCCACCAGGCCCCCACTCATGTCTCCCACCACCCCCACACCCCAGCAGTGCAGGGTCAACCTCCACCAGGCCCCCACTCATGTCCCCCTGCACCTCCACCCCCCAGCAGTGCAGGGGCACCCTCCACCAGGCCCCCACTCATGTCTCCCACCACCCCCACCCCCCAGCAGTGCAGGGTCACCCTCCACCAGGCACCCACCCATGTCTCCCACCACCCCCAGCAGTGCAGGGGCACCCTCCACCAGGCCCCCACTCATGTCTCCCACCACCCCCACCCCCCTGCCACCATGGGCAGCCCCCACCAGGCCCCCACTCATGTCTCCCACCACCCCCACCCCCCAGCAGTGCAGGGGCACCCTCCACCAGGCCCCCACTCATGTATACCACCACCCCCACCCCCCCAGCCTCCAGGGGAAGCCTCCACCAGGCACCCACTCATGTCTCCCACCAACCCTCATTCAACATCCAGCGGGGTCACCCGCCACCAGGCCCCCACTCATGTCACCCACCACCCCCGCCCCCCAGCCACCAGGGTCACCCTCCACCAGGTCCCCACTCATGTAACCCACCACCCCCACACCCCAGCAGTGCAGGGGCACCCTCCACCAGGCCCCCACTCATGTCTCCCACCACCCCCACCCCCCAGCAGTGCAGGGGCACCCTCCACCAGGCCCCCACTCATGTCTCCCACCACCCCCACACCCCAGCAGTGCAGGGGCACCCTCCACCAGGCCCCCACTCATGTCTCCCACCACCCCCACCCCCCAGCAGTGCAGGGGCACCCTCCACCAGGCCCCCACTCATGTCTCCCACCACCCCCACCCCCCAGCAGTGCAGGGTCACCCTCCACCAGGCACCCACCCATGTCTCCCACCACCCCCACCCCCCAGCAGTGCAGGGGCACCCTCCACCAGGCCCCCACTCATGTCACCCACCACCCCCACACCCCGGCAGTGCAGGGGCACCCTCCACCAGGCCCCCACTCATGTCTCCCACCACCCCCACCCCCCAGCAGTGCAGGGGCACCCTCCACCAGGCCCCCACTCATGTCTCCCACCACCCCCACCCCCCAGCAGTGCAGGGTCACCCTCCACCAGGCCCCCACTCATGTCTCCCACCACCCCCACCCCCCTGCCACCATGGGCAGCCCCCACCAGGCCCCCACTCATGTCTCCCACCACCCCCACCCCCCAGCAGTGCAGGGGCACCCTCCACCAGGCACCCACCCATGTCTCCCACCACCCCCACCCCCCAGCAGTGCAGGGGCACCCTCCACCAGGCCCCCACTCATGTCTCCCACCACCCCCACCCCCCAGCAGTGCAGGGTCAACCTCCACCAGGCCCCCACTCATGTCCCCCTGCACCCCCACCCCCCAGCAGTGCAGGGGCACCCTCCACCAGGCACCCACCCATGTCTCCCACCACCACCCCCCCAGCAGTGCAGGGGCACCCTCCACCAGGCCCCCACTCATGTCTCCCACCACCCCCACCCCCCAGCAGTGCAGGGTCACCCTCCACCAGGCACCCACCCATGTCTCCCACCACCCCCACCCCCCAGCAGTGCAGGGGCACCCTCCACCAGGCACCCACCCATGTCTCCCACCACCCCCCAGCAGTGCAGGGGCACCCTCCACCAGGCCCCCACTCATGTCTCCCACCACCCCCACCCCCCTGCCACCATGGGCAGCCCCCACCAGGCCCCCACTCATGTCTCCCACCACCCCCACCCCCCAGCAGTGCAGGGGCACCCTCCACCAGGCACCCACCCATGTCTCCCACCACCCCCACCCCCCAGCAGTGCAGGGGCACCCTCCACCAGGCCCCCACTCATGTCTCCCACCACCCCCACCCCCCAGCAGTGCAGGGTCAACCTCCACCAGGCCCCCACTCATGTCCCCCTGCACCCCCACCCCCCAGCAGTGCAGGGGCACCCTCCACCAGGCACCCACCCATGTCTCCCACCACCCCCACCCCCCAGCAGTGCAGGGGCACCCTCCACCAGGCCCCCACTCATGTCTCCCACCACCCCCACCCCCCTGCCACCATGGGCAGCCCCCACCAGGCCCCCACTCATGTCTCCCACCACCCCCACACCCCAGCAGTGCAGGGTCAACCTCCACCAGGCCCCCACTCTTGTCCCCCTGCACCCCCACCCCCCAGCAGTGCAGGGGCACCGTCCACCAGGCCCCCACTCATGTCTCCCACCACCCCCACCCCCCAGCAGTGCAGGGTCACCCTCCACCAGGCACCCACCCATGTCTCCCACCACCCCCACCCCCCAGCAGTGCAGGGGCACCCTCCACCAGGCCCCCACTCATGTCTCCCACCACCCCCACCCCCCTGCCACCATGGGCAGCCCCCACCAGGCCCCCACTCATGTCTCCCACCACCCCCACCCCCCAGCAGTGCAGGGGCACCCTCCACCAGGCCCCCACTCATGTCTCCCACCACCCCCACCCCCCAGCAGTGCAGGGGCACCCTCCACCAGGCACCCACCCATGTCTCCCACCACCCCCACCCTCCAGCAGTGCAGGGGCACCCTCAACCAGGCCCCCACTCATGTCTCCCACCACCCCCACCCCCCTGCCACCATGTGCAGCCCCCACCAGGTCCTCACAATCCCCAATCATGTGCGTAATGGTCAGCCTCCACAGCCAAAAAGCCCTACCAAGTAACCCATTCACCCACATGGAAATGAAAACACATGTTACACCCCCAATGTTCATGAAGCAAATGAACCCATGTCCGTCACACACATATTTTCAAATTGAATGGGAAAACACACAACATGACATGCATGAAACCAATGAGATGAAACCACACAGTGAACAATGTTAAAAAATAATGTATTGGACAAAAATACGAATGGTAAAGAAAGAAACATAACTACAATGTAAATGTGAAAAAATAAGCTGCATGTCCGCATAAAAACACAAAAGTAGAAAATCAAATCCAAAAAATTTTGTCCAAAGTGAAATGTAAAAACTCTCCATGCAACAAAGAACTATGTACAAAAATAACAAGGGTCCTTCATCACAACTGAACTAAGGAAACCTCCTAAAAAACCTACCTAAATATCAACTATATACAAAAAGTGGAGCAGTGTCCGTCGACTCCAAATCATAAGAAAAAACAAAGGAAACCTAAAACTAAAGAACTATATACAAAGGCGGCGGGCAAGTCCAGCGGCTCACTCCGTGGTGTTCCGGGCCAGGGCATCATCGAACTCCTGTTCGATGTCCCGGAGGCGGTCCAGTTCCATGGCCCCGAGGGTCCGCAGGGACGACGCCGTGTCCTCCTCCAACCCCCTGCGGATTGCCTCAAGGCACTCGGCCCGCCTCAGGGCCCTCCGCATGGAGTTCTCCGCCCTGACCATTGTGAGCCGCGCCTCTTCCGCCCGCCGCCGCTCCGCACCTATGGCGTGGCCCAACCGCTGCCACATGGAAGACACTCTCTGTCCTGGGTCCTCCTGCCCTCCGGCCGATGCCTGCCCCTCCGATGTCGAAGGCCCCGAGGCTTCATGGCTCCCACCATGCTGCTGCTGCTGCTCTGCCTCTGCCCATGCACTGCCTCCTGCTGCCTGCACATCCTCCGCCGGCTGGGGTGCAGTTGTTGATGTGGCCACCCCTGCTGGACGTCCGACTCCCGACTGTGGCAGGGATGCCTCCTCCACCAGCCTGGCCGCACTGTCAGAGTCAGCTCCACAGGGCACCCAGGTGACTGATGGGTGGGAAGATGGCACAGAGGACGACTGGCGTGTAGGGGGTCCAGTTGAGGAGGGGGTCGGAACAAGCCCCATCAGACGGAGGAATCCAGTCTGGGTGACCTGTCCCAGCAGGCTGACGTGGTCAACGAGCCATTCGAGATGACGTGCAGTCTCTCCATGAAAAGACTGCAGGTCACCTCGCATGGCCCGTTGACGCAACGCCACACCAGCCAGGACAGGCTCAACCCGGACCTGGATAGCCACGTCCGCAGGCAGAGGAAGGCCAGTTGACGTCAGCTCATCCCCTGCCTGGAAACGGGTCTGGACGTAGGCATCCCTGCTGGTGCAAGATGATGCAGGGACAGGATCGGGGACAGGATTGCACACAGGCACCTCCGCGGCGGCCTGTGCTGCCTCCTGTCCCTGGTCCTGGACTACACCACTAGCACCAGTGGGATCCCCACCTCCAGACCCCGTCTCTGGTGCTTGCACGGCCTCCTCCTCCACCAGACCCCCCACCAACCTGGATGACTCCGTGCCATCTTCCCCTGTTGGGCCCTGTGGGGTCCCAGCTGCCCCTTCTGCTGCCGAGGAGTCCAACTCCAACCTCCGCCTCTTGGACCTCCCCCCGGCAGCTGCGGCCTGGGACGCGGCACCGGACTCCTCACTCCCCGACGAGATGACAACACGGGAGGGGAGCCGGGCCTTGCGTCTCCGGCTGGCGGTCGGATCCCCGCCGCTGTGCTCCACAGCACCTTCTCCGCCCTCTTCATCAGTTGACGCTGCAGACAGGGAGAAACAAAACACAGGCATCAGGGCACTGTACAATGGACACATACACACATGACAGTTGCACATGAGTGGCATTGGCAAACCTCAGACATGTCATCACAATCCCCAACACACATGTCATTGCAACTCGCACACATGAGCCATACCACAGCCATATCGCAACTGCCACCACCATCCATACACATACAACAGCATGAGCAGCCAAAGGTGACCCAGACATCACATGCAACACAGGAAGTGCACCACACATGTACACACACCACCACACTTGCATGCATGTGTACACCTCTGCCAAGTGTCGCACTGTTCAGACGGGCATCCATGTCACATCTGCCAATCAGGCTTACACATACCGCAGTCACATGCATCCATGTTGCATCACTGTTGCACCCTTGTCAAATACACACACATGCACATGTACACAGTGCTCATACATGCAGCCCAAAACAACATACATGCGTGACATCACGGACATGTCTACTTACATACACATACATACAAACATGTGTGCACGCACAACTGCATTTGCCATGCAAGCCTACACACACAAGCACCATCCATGTCTCACACATTACAGCCCTCGCATGTGTCAGCCCCACGGCCATGTACACCCCCACCCATACTCGACCCCATACAAACAGATGTGCAACCTGCACAATACCGAATAATCACCACACGCACTGCTCACAATCAGGATGCATGTACACTCACCGCTCGACTCCAGACGGGTCTGCTTCTCCAGGACCTGGACGTGGAGCGCTGGGGATATGCGTTCCAGGACCCCCATCTGTTCTTCCGACAAGTGGCCCCGGCGCCCCTTGGCATCCGCTGCCTTCAAGAGGCGCCGGGCCTTGTTCAGGGTCCTGGACCTGAAGTCCTCCCAGCGCTTCCTGACATGTTGTAAGTCCCGGACTGCCACCCCCTCCGCGTTGATGGCAGTCACGATGTCAGTCCAGATCCGAGTCCGTCCTTCCTTGTCGGCGCGGGAACTTCCGAAGAGGGCATCATACTGCCCCAGGACTTGCTCCACCAGGACACCAACTTCGGTGGCACTGAAGCTGGTGCCCCTCTGCCTCTCTGGCCGGGTGTTGTCAGTGGTCACAGATGGTGTTTGCCCCGACATGACAACCCCAGAGGCAGGAGTGGGTGGGCAACTGGGTCCTGGGGCTGGGCTGTGGAGCGATGGAATTCCAGTCGGGAGTCTTCGGTTCCAGCAGGGGTGGTCACAGCAACAGCACCCCTGGCTGATGTGCAGGCAGCAAATGGCAGTGCACGTGGGCAGCAGGCAGTCAGGCAGCAGCAGATGGTAGGTGGGAGCGTGCTCGGGGCTCTGGGGGGCAGTAGTTCGGCCTTCTGGGCAGGAGCGTGGTCTTCCCTGTGCTTACGCGTGGCCAGCTTGGTACGGAGTGATTTGGCACGTGAAAATCCTGCACGTCAGCGTGAAAATCGAGGAAAGGCCCTTAGCGCGTAAGCGCGTCAGCACGCATACGCGATTCTATTGGACCAAAGGCCTTCAGCGCGTAAGCGCGTCTGTGACGTGACCCGCACGGGTGTTTCCCACACAGCACGTGATGACAGAGCACACGTGGAAAGACTGCACGTCAGGGTCTCATCGCGTGTGATTGGTGGAAATGGCCCTACACGCAGAAGTGACAAAGCGTGAAATTGGAGGAAATGTCCCTACACGCAGAAGTGACAAAGCGTGTAATTGGAGGAAATGTCCCTACACGCAGAAGTGACAAAGCGTGTAATTGGTGGAAATGGCCCTACACGCAGAAGTGACAAAGCGTGAAATTGGAGGAAATGTCCCTACACGCAGAAGTGACAAAGCGTGTAATTGGAGGAAATGTCCCTACACGCAGAAGTGACAAAGCGTGTAATTGGTGGAAATGGCCCTAGCGCGTACACGCCGCGTAAGTGATGCTGGACGTGTGGGCCTGTATAAAAGGTACGCGTAGTACACCACTTCCTTGTACGTGCTTTTCGTGGAGAGCGAGTGGGTGAATTCTGTACTTCTTGTCGTTTCACACGCGATTTACTTCACGGCGTTTCAAGTTCGTATTCCCTGTTACCTCTGACAGCTTTTTCTCTTCTTTCGCTTTTACTGGTTTACCTGGGCCTGTTCCCTCAAACAGTGTTCCCTTCTACTGTTGTCCTGTCTCCTCAGACAGCGTACAAATCTTCTTTTGGCGGGGGTGTTGCCAACCAAATGTGCTCCTTTTACACGCTCGTTTACCAGGCAGACGGTGAGTCACGCACGTATCTAACATCTGTGCTTGCCCCGTGTGTAGCCTACCCCTTCAGAGGTCATTCTAGGCTGCGTGTGACACGCATACGTTCATTCTTGTGTTACTGGGTGCCACAGCGTAGTGCAGGTTTTTCTTTCTGCACACGTGGTCTAGGAGGAGTTGCGTGCACGTCATCTCCCTTTTTTGGGGCTCCTGTGCGTAGCGTGACCCGTCATCTTTCCCCAGGGGGTTACAATCAGCCTTGCAAGAGCACTAGGGTACAATTACCATCTGGTACCCAACCCCTTTGACCCCCTATTGCCCAGGACAATAGTTTCCAGCCACTCCCATACGCACATTTACATCAGTGCCATGGCTGGGAGGCGAGGATTCCGTAAGGGTGGCAAAGGTGGAAGAGCCACAAGTGGTGGCCGTGGTGGATCCGGTAGGGGACGTGGTCGTTACTTGCAGGGTGAGCCTGTCCCCCCATGTGTGGAGGACCAGTCAAGGGCACCCATAATCCCCCCCCCCCCCGTTGAAGCTGATGTGGCTGACACCATCCATGCTCAGCCCTTGTTGGACCAGCCCATTGTGGCACCAGATCTGGCTGACTCCATGGCTGACTTCCAGGTCAGCAGGCCTATGACACGTGCGCTGGTGCACGTTGATGTCACCATGCCACGTGCATCTGGGCCAGCAAGGTCATCTGCTGCACCAAGGAGGCAGGGCGGAGAGGCTGCAGGGGCAGCTGCGGCTCCATCCACCCCAGCCCTCTCACACCCAGCCAGGACAGTGTCGGTCCTAGTCCATGCTGCTGACATTCCCCCTGACACCATCACACTAGAGCCAATGCCTGCACCAACTCCCATGCTGAGTGTGCAATCCCACACTCCTGATACAGAGTCCACCAGGGCTCCTGCCCCTAGTGTCAAGAGCGGCGCAGGACACTCAGGATCACCACCACCTTCCAAGCGGAAGAGGAAGAGTGCTCGTCCGGCACTGGCTGATGCCCCAGACACGGCTACACAGTCCGGCCCATCCAGGAAGCCCAGCTTCACGGATGACGAACTGAATGCACATGTCGAGTATGTGTCCGGACATGACAACGAGATGGTCATTGTTGCAGGATCCAAGACCACACCTGCACAACGCCAGGCACACTGGCAGACCGTTGCGGACATCGTAAGTGCCCTTGGAACCGTGAGGCGCACAGCCAATGATTGCTATAAGCGCTGGAATGACCTAAAGCGCAGGGCAAAGAGTAAGCTGGCCTCAAGTCATGCCGCAACTCTAGTGACTGGAGGTGGGTCTCCAGTAGTAGACATGGAACTCACTCCACATGAGTCAGTCGCTGGGACCTACGTCACGGAGGAACAGATCCAAGGCGTGGGAGATCTGGCTGATTACGAGGCATTGTCCGGTGAGTGCACATGCATGTGTGTGTCATCCATGTGCATGGTGTGTGTGTGAGGGCTTAGGTTTGTGTGCCAGGTGAGAGTGTGTGCGCCTGAGTCGTATGGGTCAGCCATGTGCTTCATGCAATCCTTCCTGCGCAGCTGCATTTGGCCATAGCAGTATCCCTTCTGCCAACAGTAGACATCTAGCCCAACTGCACGCCAGTTGCCCTTGAAGTGTCACCTTGCCACAACATATTTGCTTATTTTTCACTGTTCATTCAGTCAGTTTGTTTGCATTCCACCACTTTCACTAGGCATGTCGCTGTCCACTAGTTACATGTCTGACATGGGTATGGTAAAGTGGAGTGACTTTGTTACCTGGATATCATTTGTACACACATGTCCCTGTGCAATTGGACCATTTCAGACTGGCAGCTCCAGGTGAATAATCTGACCTGTTAGAATTAGAAAAGCGATTACATGCGGGAACTGGACTGAATGAATAGGTGCTGCCCTCCTCTCCATCTTCACTCAATAGCAATGGTACATGCCATCTGTGTGATGGCATGTGTGTTTCACCTGGCAATCACAGGCCAATGTGTGATGCCACTGCCAGGCAGAATGCAGAAAATGTGTTCATCTTCCATCTTGGTGTCATCAGTGTGTGCCATTTGCCTGCACTTCATACGCAGTGAGGGTGCATGCATGGGAGGGTTTTAGTCATGTGGGACATGTGTCAATCAAGTACTGGTTCTCTTGCTTCTCAGCCCTCATTGTGTGCCATGGTGCTAATGCCTGTTTCCATTTCTTTGTTTTCATGTCTTTGCAGGGGAAGACGCACCTGATACTGCTGGGGTTGTGGAGATGGTGCAGACCCAGGAGCGGTCCGAGGGCCGACCAACCACCAGTGAGGGACGTGGTGTGGTGGTGGGGGAGAACCCACAAGTGCTGCAGGTCGTGCTCTCAAGGGGTGTCTCTGGCTGCACCTCCCCCGAGCTGTACTCAGGTGTTGATTCGGATGAGACCTACGTGCCGTCGCAGGTGAGTGTTCCAGGGAGGGATTCTGTTCTGTCTCACCCACCTGCACCAGGGTCAGAACCCTCCATGGGGATGTCAGTGTTGGCAGCTACGCCTTCGGTGGTTACGGATGCAGGGTCACACTCCGCGACATCTGATCCTGTTCCTGGGCCAGCAGATCAGAGGGGGAATGCAGTCCTGCAGCCTCAGGCAGTGCCGGCACAGCAAGGCGCAGTTCGCCTTGCCCCAGACAGGTGTGGTGCCCGCCGACGTGGTGGCCGTACGCCACCCGGCAATACCGCATGGGAGCAATCCATTTACGGTATGGCAACCCAACAGGCTGCATCATCCGAGATGATGGCTCAGGCCATGGATAGGGTGGCCACTTCCATTGTCCCCCCAGAAAGGCTGATGGAGCGACTAGAGCAGGCAACCGACTCCATCTGCCAGTCACACAGGGAGGACATGTTGGGGTCCAACAGGGACAGGCGGGCGGCACTGGCGACTCTGCAGGAGGCCATCTCCATTGAGTCCCAGGGCCACAGGGAAGCCCTGAGGCAGGAGCTCCTTCACCTCAGGACGACTCTTGTTGAGCTTGAGGCTTCAACACACCAAAGGACAGAACAGCAGCTGGAGCGTCTCACCCGTACGCTCTCAGCTGAGATGCAGGCAACGAGGGCGGAGGTCCGGGCATCCCGTGAGTTGTTGCATGGGGACCTCCGCACACTCATCCTCCAGAACCAGACCTACCACACCCGCATGCTTGCAGCCATGGAGGAGCAGACTAGGGCCTTGCGTGGGCTGCCTCCCATAGTGCAACCACCTCCGGATGCAGCTGCACAGGGTGATAATAGCGACAGCAGTGATACTCCCACAATAGGGTAGCCGTGTGGGCCATGAGCCCATGGAGGTGTTTTATCTTCCCAGGATCCACGCAGGTGGGTTCTGGTGTGCATCCTGTCCTCGGACCTCCTGGGTGGCCTCCCCAACCCCCCCGGGCCCATCAATGGCCATTTTTGATTGTTTCTTATTTTTATTTTTATTTTTATTTCTTTTATTCCCAATTTTTTTGGGACGATTTGTTGGCTTCCGTGGTTCCTGTGGGCATACGCTGCATTGTGGCTGGGCACATGCAGGCTTGTAATGTATTTGGTTCAGATGCTTGGGTTTGAGTCACACACACCCCTCCTGCTTCCCGTTTCCATGGGCTTGCAAAGGGTGTGCCCAAGTGACAGTGAATTACACAGTGACGTTGGACTCCCATGAGCTGTGTGGGCAGTCTGTAGTCAATACTGTGTATACATTCCTAGTGCATATTGCTGTTGTGTTGTACACTGCATGTTGCATTGATGTGTAACTCTTCTTCTGTGTCTACCTCCCAATTTGCAGGTCCCTTCCTCATGTCTACACAAGGACCTCTAGTCTGGAGATGGGGTCCATGTTGGCAGCAGTGCACCTACAACTCTACATGGCGCCAACACTGCACAGTTGGTAGTGGTGGGAGACATGAGTGGGGGCCTGGTGGAGGGTGCCCCTGGTGGCTGGGGGGGTGGGGGTGGTGGTAGACATGAGTGGGGGCCTGGTGGAGGGTGCCCCTGCACTGCTGGGGGGTGGGGGCGGTGGGAGACATGGGTGGGGGCCTGGTGGAGGGTGACCCTGGTGGCTGGGGGTTGGGGGTGGTGGGTGACATGAGTGGGGGCCTGGTGGAGGCTGCCCCTGCACTGCTGGGGGGTGGGGGTGATAGGGGACATGGGTGGGGGCCTGGTGGAGGGTGCCCCTGGTGGCGGGGGGGTGGGGGTGATAGGGGACATGGGTGGGGGCCTGGTGGAGGGTGCCCCTGGTGGCGGGGGGGTGGGGGTGATAGGGGACATGGGTGGGGGCCTGGTGGAGGGTGACCCTGGTGGCTGGGGGGTGGGGGTGGTGGGAGACATGAGTGGGGGCCTGGTGGAGGCTGCCCCTGCACTGCTGGGGGTGGGGGTGGTGGTAGACATGAGTGGGGGCCTGGTGGAGGGTGACCCTGGTGGCTGGGGGGTGGGGGTGCTGGGAGACATGGGTGGGGGCCTGGTGGAGGGTGACCCTGGTGGCTGGGGGGTGGGGGTGGTGGGTGACATGAGTGGGGGCCTGGTGGAGGCTGCCCCTGCACTGCTGGGTGGTGGGGGTGATAGGGGACATGGGTGGGGGCCTGGTGGAGGGTGCCCCTGGTGGCGGGGGGTGGGGGTGATAGGGGACATGGGTGGGGGCCTGGTGGAGGGTGCCCCTGGTGGCGGGGGGTGGGGGTGATAGGGGACATGGGTGGGGGCCTGGTGGAGGGTGACCCTGGTGGCTGGGGGGTGGGGGTGGTGGGAGACATGAGTGGGGGCCTGGTGGAGGCTGCCCCTGCACTGCTGGGGGGTGGGGGTGGTGGTAGACATGAGTGGGGGCCTTGTGGAGGGTGACCCTGCACTGCTGGGGGGTGGGGGTGGTGGGAGACATGAGTGGGGGCCTGGTGGAGGGTGACCCTGGTGGCTGGGGGGTGGGGGTGGTGGGTGACATGAGTGGGGGCCTGGTGGAGGGTGCCCCTGCACTGCTGGGGGGTGGGGGTGGTGGGAGACATGAGTGGGGGCCTGATGGAGGGTGCCCCTGCACTGCTGGGGTGTGGGGGTGGTGGGAGACATGAGTGGGGGCCTGGTGGAGGGTGCCCCTGGTGGCTGGGGGGTGGGGGTGGTGGGAGACATGAGTGGGGGCCTGGTGGAGGCTGCCCCTGCACTGCTGGGGGGTGGGGGTGGTGGTAGACATGAGTGGGGGCCTGGTGGAGGGTGACCCTGGTGGCTGGGGGGTGGGGGTGGTGGGAGACATGAGTGGGGGCCTGGTGGAGGGTGACCCTGGTGGCTGGGGGGTGGGGGTGGTGGGTGACATGAGTGGGGGCCTGGTGGAGGCTGCCCCTGCACTGCTGGGGGGTGGGGGTAATAGGGGACATGAGTGGGGGCCTGGTGGAGGGTGCCCCTGGTGGCTGGGGGGTGGGGGTGGTGGTAGACATGAGTGGGGGCCTGGTGGAGGCTGCCCCTGCACTGCTGGGGGGTGGGGGTGGTGGGAGACATGAGTGGGGGCCTGGTGGAGGGTGCCCCTGGTGGCTGGGGGGTGGGGGTGGTGGGAGACATGAGTGGGGGCCTGGTGGAGGGTGACCCTGGTGGCTGGGGGGTGGGGGTGGTGGGTGACATGAGTGGGGGCCTGGTGGAGGCTGCCCCTGCACTGCTGGGGGGTGGGGGTGATAGGGGACATGGGTGGGGGCCTGGTGGAGGGTGCCCCTGGTGGCAGGGGGGTGGGGGTGATAGGGGACATGGGTGGGGGCCTGGTGGAGGGTGCCCCTGGTGGCGGGGGGGTGGGGGTGATAGGGGACATGGGTGGGGGCCTGGTGGAGGGTGACCCTGGTGGCTGGGGGGTGGGGGTGGTGGTAGACATGAGTGGGGGCCTGGTGGAGGGTGACCCTGGTGGCTGGGGGGTGGGGGTGGTGGGAGACATGAGTGGGGGCCTGGTGGAGGGTGACCCTGGTGGCTGGGGGGTGGGGGTGGTGGGTGACATGAGTGGGGGCCTGGTGGAGGGTGACCCTGGTGGCTGTGGAATGGGGGGTGGTGGGAGACATGAGTGGGGGCCTGGTGGAGGCTTCCCCTGGTGGCTGTGGAATGGGGGTGGTGGGAGACATGAGTGGGGGCCTGGTGGAGGCTGCCCCTGCACTGCTGGGGGGTGGGGGTAATAGGGGACATGAGTGGGGGCCTGGTGGAGGGTGCCCCTGGTGGCTGGGGGGTGGGGGTGGTGGTAGACATGAGTGGGGGCCTGGTGGAGGCTGCCCCTGCACTGCTGGGGGGTGGGGTGGTGGGAGACATGAGTGGGGGCCTGGTGGAGGGTGCCCCTGGTGGCTGGGGGGTGGGGGTGGTGGTAGACATGAGTGGGGGCCTGGTGGAGGGTGACCCTGGTGGCTGGGGGGTGGGGGTGGTGGGAGACATGAGTGGGGGCCTGGTGGAGGGTGACCCTGGTGGCTGGGGGGTGGGGGTGGTGGGTGACATGAGTGGGGGCCTGGTGGAGGCTGCCCCTGCACTGCTGGGGGGTGGGGGTAATAGGGGACATGAGTGGGGGCCTGGTGGAGGGTGCCCCTGGTGGCTGGGGGGTGGGGGTGGTGGGAGACATGAGTGGGGGCCTGGTGGAGGCTGCCCCTGCACTGCTGGGGGTGGGGGTGGTGGTAGACATGAGTGGGGGCCTGGTGGAGGGTGACCCTGGTGGCTGGGGGGTGGGGGTGGTAGGAGACATGAGTGGGGGCCTGGTGGAGGGTGACCCTGGTGGCTGGGGGGTGGGGGTGGTGGGTGACATGAGTGGGGGCCTGGTGGAGGGTGACCCTGGTGGCTGTGGAATGGGGGTGGTGGGAGACATGAGTGGGGGCCTGGTGGAGGCTTCCCCTGGTGGCTGTGGAATGGGGGTGGTGGGAGACATGAGTGGGGGCCTGGTGGAGGCTGCCCCTGCACTGCTGGGGGGTGGGGGTAATAGGGGACATGAGTGGGGGCCTGGTGGAGGGTGCCCCTGGTGGCTGGGGGGTGGGGGTGGTGGTAGACAGGAGTGGGGGCCTGGTGGAGGCTGCCCCTGCACTGCTGGGGGGTGGGGGTGGTGGGAGACATGAGTGGGGGCCTGGTGGAGGGTGCCCCTGGTGGCTGGGGGTGGGGGTGGTGGTAGACATGAGTGGGGGCCTGGTGGAGGGTGACCCTGGTGGCTGGGGGGTGGGGGTGGTGGGAGACATGAGTGGGGGCCTGGTGGAGGGTGACCCTGGTGGCTGGGGGGTGGGGGTGGTGGGTGACATGAGTGGGAGCCTGGTGGAGGGTGACCCTGGTGGCTGTGGAATGGGGGTGGTGGGAGACATGAGTGGGGGCCTGGTGGAGGCTTCCCCTGGTGGCTGTGGAATGGGGGTGGTGGGAGACATGAGTGGGGGCCTGGTGGAGGCTGCCCCTGCACTGCTGGGGGGTGGGGGTAATAGGGGACATGAGTGGGGGCCTGGTGGAGGGTGCCCCTGATGGCTGGGGGGTGTGGGTGGTGGTAGACATGAGTGGGGGCCTGGTGGAGGCTGCCCCTGCACTGCTGGGGGGTGGGGGGGGTGGGAGACATGAGTGGGGGCCTGGTGGAGGGTGCCCCTGGTGGCTGGGGGGTGGGGGTGGTGGGAGACATGAGTGGGTGCCTGGTGGAGGGTGACCCTGGTGGCTGGGGGGTGGGGGTGGTGGTAGACATGAGTGGGGGCCTGGTGGAGGCTGCCCCTGCACTGCTGGGGGGTGGGGGTGATAGGGGACATGGGTGGGGGCCTGGTGGAGGGTACCCCCCTGGTGGCGGGGGGGTGGGGGTGATAGGGGACATGGGTGGGGGCCTGGTGGAGGGTGCCCCTGGTGGCGGGGGGGTGGGGGTGATAGGGGACATGGGTGGGGGCCTGGTGGAGGGTGCCCCTGCACTTCTGGGGGGTGGGGGTGGTGGGAGACATGAGTGGGGGCCTGGTGGAGGGTGCCCCTGCACTGCTGGGGTGTGGGGGTGGTGGGTGACATGAGTGGGTGCCTGGTGGAGGGTGCCCCTGGTGGCTGGGGGGGTGGGGGTGGTGGTAGACATGAGTGGGGGCCTGGTGGAGGGTGCCCCTGCACTGCTGGGGTGTGGGGGTGGTGGGAGACATGAGTGGGGGCCTGGTGGAGGGTGACCCTGGTGGCTGGGGGGTGGGGGTGGTGGGTGACATGAGTGGGGGCCTGGTGGAGGGTGACCCTGGTGGCTAGGGGGTGGGGGTGGTGGGAGACATGAGTGGGGGCCTGGTGGAGGGTGCCCCTGCACTGCTGGGGTGTGGGGGTGGTGGGAGACATGAGTGGGGGCCTGGTGGAGGGTGCCCCTGGTGGCTGGGGTGTGGGGGTGGTGGGAGACATGGGTGGGGGCCTGCTGGCAGGTGCCCCACAGTGCTGGGGGGTGGAGGTGGTGGGGGACATGAGTTGGACATGGGTGGGGGCCTGCTGGCAGGTGCCCCACAGTGCTGGGGGGTGGGGGTGCAAGGGGACATGAGTTGGTGTTCATTAGTTCAAGGAGACATGTGCCTTTGCTGGGGGGCATGCCCATGTTGGGTGGGCTGCCTGCGGGACATGACCAGGGATGCAGGGTAGTCGCCTGTGGTGTGGGCTGCCTGCAGGGGCCGTGGAGGGTGTACAGAGTACACCTGGGAGGACCCACACTGTCAAATAACATGTGGGACTCCCCGGCACCCCTGAAATACACGTACCGTGCAGAAATCGCGTGTAAAACTTCCCGCGCACCCCTGAAATACACGCGCCCAGGATATTCGCGTGTGGAACTTCCCGCGCACCCCTGAAATACACGCGCCCAGGCTATTCGCGTGTAAAACTTCCTGCGCACCCCTGAAATACACGTACCGTGCAGGAATCGCGTGTAAAACTTCCCGCGCACCCCTGAAATACACGCGCCCAGGCTATTCGCGTGTGGAACTTCCCGCGCACCCCTGAAATACACGCGCCCAGGCTATTCGCGTGTGGAACTTCCCGCGCACCCCTAAAATACACGCGCCCAGGCTATTCGCGTGTGGAACTTCCCGCGCACCCCTGAAATACACGCGCCCAGGCTATTCGCGTGTGGAACTTCCCGCGCACCCCTGAAATACACGCGCCCAGCCTATTCGCGTGTGGAACTTACCGCGCACCCCTGAAATACACGCGCCCAGGCTATTCGCGTGTGGAACTTCCCGCGCACCCCTGAAATACACGCGGCCAGCCTATTCGCGTGTGGAACTTCCCGCGCACCCCTGAAATACACGCGCCCAGGATATTCGCGTGTGGAACTTCCCGCGCACCCCTGAAATACACGCGCCCAGGCTATTCGCGTGTAAAACTTCCTGCGCACCCCTGAAATACACGTACCGTGCAGGAATCGCGTGTAAAACTTCCCGCGCACCCCTGAAATACACGCGCCCAGGCTATTCGCGTGTGGAACTTACCGCGCACCCCTGAAATACACGCGCCCAGGCTATTCGCGTGTGGAACTTCCCGCGCACCCCTGAAATACACGCGCCCAGCCTATTCGCGTGTGGAACTTCCCGCGCACCCCTGAAATACACGCGCCCAGGCTATTCGCGTGTGGAACTTCCCGCGCACCCCTGAAATACACGCGCCCAGGCTATTCGCGTGTGGAACTTCCCGCGCACCCCTGAAATACACGCGCCCAGGCTATTCGTGTGTGGAACTTCCCGCGCACCCCTGAAATACACGCGCCCAGGCTATTCGCGTGTGGAACTTCCCGCGCACCCCTGACATACACGCGCCCAGGCTATTCGCGTGTGGGACTTCTCACGCACCCCTGGAATACACGTAGCCCGCTCCCCCAGGCCCGATCGCGTGAGGAACTTCACGCGAACCCCTGTAATACACGTAGCCCGCTCCCCCAGGCCCGATCGCGTGTGAAACTTCACGCGAACCCCTGAAATACACGTAGCACGCTCACCCAGGCCCGATCGCGCAAGGGACTTCACGCGAACCCCTGTAATACACGTAGCCCGCTCCCCCAGGCCCGATCGCGTGTGTAACTTCACGCGAACCCCTGAAATACACGTAGCCCGCTCGCCCAGGCCCGATCGCGTGAATAACTTCACGCGAACCCCTGTGATGCACGTACCCTGCTGAAATCGCGTGTGAGACTTCCCGCGCACCCCGGTATACACGCACACGTATTTTTTGTCAGCGGGTGTCCGTGTTTGTGGGTACCCCTTTGCACGTCATTTTTCCTGGAGGGCCACAGTATGGGACATTCATCATGGCAGTATATAGGTGCTATTTGTTGGCGCACCTTTTGGCGCACATTTCTTCCAGGCGCAGAGACGCTACCGCCTGCTTTCTTGTGGCGGTCGTGTTTGTGCCTGTGCGCTGGTTTGAGCGTGCGCTTTTTTGCCCTATTCTATTCCATGAATACGTGTTGTAGGCGAGCGTGTGGGCGTTCCGCGCACTTGTGCCCTGTACTTCCCCCGTGACGCCCACGTTTTGGCAAGTTGTTCCCCATTCCGAGTGTTACGCCCGTGTTCCGCCTACTTTTGTTGCGTGCGCCGCGCTATGTGCGAATTTCGCTGTGGCCTGTGCGATTTTCGTTGTGACCTGGCGAACGCTGTTAGTTGGCCTGTGCGCCAACGTTCGCCGCGCACTTTTTTATCGCACATCGGCTGGTTTTCTCGCGCACGCCCTTCCATGAATCGACGTGCGCTGCTTTTCGTGCGATTTTCGCACTTGCACTGCGATTTTCGCTATTCCACTGCGAATCGCACGTTTTTGCCCACTTGCGCCGCGCTAATTATTCCATGAATCAACCTGCATGTCTATATAGTCCGAACAATCTTGTGGGGGATTCACTACTTGGGCTAACACATCTTTGAGCTCTCCACGTAGACCTCTATAAAACAGCGTAATCCTTTTGTCCTCAGGCCATTGAGTTTCCACTATCAGTCTGTTGAAAGACGCAATATAAGCCAAAGGTCTTGATTACCTTGTCGCAACGAAAGAAGCTCATTGTCCAAGGCCTGCCCCTGTGAATGTCTTGCGAACAGTTTTTTCATACTGAGCTGAAAAGCTTGAAAATCATGGAGGACCGGATCATCTTGATTTACTAGAGGGATCGACCAGTCTGCCGCATTGCCACTAAGGTACGAAAGCACGAAAGCTACTTTAGCTTGATCAGTTGGAAAGGCTGCGGGCCGGCATAAGAAATGCAACCGGCACTGATTGATAAATACTGCAAACCTCTTTGGGTCACCAGAAAATCGTTCGGGCGGAGCCAGAGGTACATTCCCAGGTAGGTTGATCTGCACTGGATTCATAGAGGATGTAGAAGGAAGATTTCCCCCAGATGCGGGTAACGGGGTCTGTCCGGCTTGTGACTGTAGCAATTGTCTAGCGAGATCATCTGTTCGCTCCTTGGAAATAATCAGTTCCCTTCTTAGAGCGTTTGTTTCCTGACGGGCTGCATGCACTTCTGCCCTTAGTTCCCCAAGTAACTGGGCTAGCTGGTCGGTATCCGAGGTTTCCATAGCGCCTGGACGGGAGTTTTGTGGTAGACTTTGCGTTCTGTAACGCTCACCTGATTCCCGTAGAGGCGCCGGTCTTGACTGGGCGTATACCGTATCTTCAAAGGTGATGTGTAACACACGGCTGGCTCTTTGGGCTGGACCTCTGTGCACTGTATGTCTGACTCGAAGGGTAAGATGTCTGCAGATAGAAAATATGGGATTAAGGAACTGGGTTATTGAATGTCTCTCTCTTCTTCCCTTTCTCTTCTCCTGTAGAACCCCAAAGGTTAACGCTCTCACCTTAGGTAAGTGAACGCTGTGCTCTCCATCTGCCTCGGGGCAGGGTGCTGTAACCAGTTTCTTCACTGGATAAGGGGAGCAGGCCTCTTGACTTCAGAGGACTGCTGTCCGTCGTTTACTGCACAAACGGTAAGTTTCGAGTAATTCTAATGTCTTTAAAGTCTTTAGGAATGATGTCTCTTGTTTTGCAGGGTTCCGGCGATGGCGGATGACGGGCTGAAGTGAGTTGAAGATGGAGCCTGTGTGATGAATAGAAGCGCCTGGAAGCACGTAAGTAAGCACTTGTTGCCTGCTTCACGATGCGCTCTAACTGTCTTTTTATTTTGCAGGTACAAGTTCGGAGCGGCTGCAGGGTGCCGGAATACCCACTGGGTTAGATGTGGAAAGGAGTAATGGCACGTGAGTATTAAAGTTCCCCAATGTCTTTAAACGCACCTTGTTTTGTCTTTCAGATGCGGGATGCAGCGCCGAAGGCCTCCTGAGCGTGCGAAGAGTTGGTAAGCTTTTGTCTTTCAGATGCCGGAATTCAGTGTGAAGACCTCCGGAGCGCACGAAGAGTAGGTAAGCCTTTGTCTTTCAGATGCCGGAATGCAGCGCGAGGCGTTGGTGACAGCCGATGGACCAGGTAAGTGAAGAGCTGTCACTGAAGACCGTAATGCTAACCTGTTCTTTCTTGTCTTTATAGGTGTTGCTGAAGACTGGATTCAGGATGGTAAGCCTTTTTCCTTAGGCCCAGGATCAGATGCAGAAGACACGATGAGCGTTCTGCTGCAGAGGATGCAGAATAACGCAAAGCAAGATTCATCCATCGGGTGTGGTTTAAATAGCCTCCTGTAGTGCTTAGGTGTCTCCTTCCACAGCCACGCCTAGGTAAGAAAAGAGTTCCTGCTTTCCAGAAGAGTTCCAGTGTTCTGAATCTAGGGAGTGGCTCCTGCCCCACCCAACAGGAAAAGTAGTTCCAAACAGAAGAGGATCAGAGGCTCAACTGGCAGGCAAGTAAGCAGCATGGTCTGCTGCAGGTAAGTCCACCCAAGCATTATGAGCCCGGCGCTTCCAGCGCTGGGACTGGGCATATTTATGAGCCTGGTGCCACTGGCGCCAGGACTGGGTCCAAAAGGTCCCAATTGGGACTGGTTGGCACTCGGAACCTGGGTTATGGATCTGCTTCCAAGGGAGTTGGGAAAACCCTGACCTTTTGGAAGCAGAGATCATGACACAGGGAGGCTATTGGTCACAACTTCTAAATGTAATTGGGGACACGTCTAAATGCAACTTTCTCAGAGGGACTACTGGGCGCAACTTGATTGAGTAGGGCACGCTAGTGGGTACACTTCTAAATGCAATTGGGTGAACTTCTAAATTCAGCTTTTCTCAGAGAGGCTATTGGTCACAACTTCTAAATGCAATCGGGTACACTTCTAAATTCAGCTTTTCTCAGAGAGGCGATTGGGCACAACTTCTAAAAGCAATTGGGTACACTTCTAAATGCAATTGGGTACACTTCTAAATTCAGCTTTCTCAAAGGCAATTGGGCGTAACTTCTAAATGCAGTTGGGTACAGTTCTAAATGCAATTCAGCGCAACTTCTAAATGGAATTGGGAACACTTCTAAATGCAATTGGGTACACTTCTAAATTCAACTTTCTCAAAGAGGTTATTGGTCACAACTTCTAAATGCAATTGGGTACACTTCTAAATTCAACTTTCTCAGAGAGGCTATTGGGCGCAACTTCTAAATGCAATTGGGTACACTTCTAGATTCAGCTTTTCTCAAAGAGGCTATTGGGCACAACTTCTAAATGCGATTGGGTACACTTTTAAATGCAATTGGATACACTTCTAAATGCACTTGGGTGCACTTCTAAATTCGGCTTTTCTCAGAGAGGCTATTGGTCACAACTTCTAAATCCAATCGGGTACACTTCTAAATTCAACTTTCTCTGAGAGGCTATTGGGCGCAACTTCTAAATGCAATTGGGTACACTTCTAAATGCAATTGGATACACTTCTAAATGCACTTGGGTGCACTTCGAAATTCGGCTTTTCTCAGAGAGGCTATTGGTCACAACTTCTAAATCCAATCGGGTACACTTCTAAATTCAACTTTCTCAGAGAGGCTATTGGGCGCAACTTCTAAATGCAATTGGGTACACTTCTAAATGCAGTTGGATACACTTCAAAATGCAATTGGGTACACTTCTAAATGCAATTCGGCGCAACTTCTAAATGCAATTAGGTACACTTCTAAATGCAATTGGGTACACTTCTAAATGCAATTGGGTACAACTTCTCAATGCAGTTGGGTACACTTCTAAATGCAATTGGGGACACTTCTAAATTCAGCTTTCTCAAAGGCAATTGGGCGTAACTTCTAAATGCAATTGGGTACAGTTCTAAATGCAATTCGGCGCAACTTCTAAATGCAATTGGGTACACTTCTAAATGCAATTGGGTACACTTCTAAATTCAACTTTCTCAAAGAGGCTATTGGTCACAACTTCTAAATGCAATTGGGTACACTTCTAAATTTAGCTTTCTCAGAGAGGCTATTGGGCGCAACTTCTAAATGCAATTGGGTACACTTCTAGATTCAGCTTTTCTCAAAGAGGCTATTGGGCGTAACTTCTAAATGCAATTGGGTACAGTTCTAAATGCAATTCGGTGCAACTTCTAAATGCAATTGGGTACACTTCTAAATGCAATTGGGTACACTTCTAAATTCAGCTTTCTCAGGGAGGCTATTGGGCGCAACTTCTAAATCCAATCGGGTACACTTCTAAATTCAACTTTCTCAGAGAGGCTATTGGGCGCAACTTTTAAATGCAGTTGGATACACTTCTAAATGCAATTGGGTACACTTCGAGATTCAGCTTTTCTCAAAGAGGCTATTGGGCGCAACTTCTAAATGCAATTGGGTACACTTCTAAATGCAATTGGGTACACTTCTAAATTCAACTTTCTCAAAGAGGCTATTGGTCACAACTTCTAAATGCAATTGGGTACACTTCTAAATTCAGCTTTCTCAGGGAGGCTATTGGGCGCAACTTCTAAATCCAATCGGGTACATTTCTAAATTCAACTTTCTCAGAGAGGCTATTGGACGCAACTTCTAAATGCAGTTGGATACACTTCTAAATGCAATTGGGTATACTTCTAAATTCAATTTTCTCAAAGAGGCTATTGGTCACAACTTCTAAATGCAATTGGGTACACTTCTAGATTCAGCTTTTCTCAAAGAGGCTATTGGGCGCAACTTCTAAATGCAATTGGGTACACTTCTAAATGCAATTCAGCGCAACTTCAAAATGCAATTGGGTACACTTCTAAATGCAATTGGGTACACTTCTAAATGCAACTGGGTACACTTCTAGATTCAGCTTTTCTCAACTTTCACAGAGAGGCTATTAGAGATTCCATCTAAGTGTGGCATATGCTAACAATCACTGGTTAACATTAGACTGCAGGCCATTGAAAGGTAGGTTAGAGTGGCTGGAGCTTTCTGGAGTAGAGTAATTGCTCTACCCCTCACCCAAGCCAACACTTATGGTTTTGTCGGTGTCTGGAGGCTTCCTTGGCTTCCCCTGCGGACACCTGCTGACACTTCCTGGAGCCGCCTCTGTTGGAGCCGCCCTTGGCCTTTGGGCCCTTAGCTGCTGGGGGCTGCCGGGCAGAGGGCTGCCCTGGGAGGACCAGTGATGAAGGACGGGATGGGCGGGTCGGGAGGCGGGAGGGAGTGGGACCAGGATGGGGTGGTGGGGCGGGCTGGGAGGCGGGCGGACGAGGGATAACCAGGAAGAGGAGGCCGGGAAGCACAGGGCAATGCGGGGTCTGGGCAGCAATCAACCACCAAAAAACAAGGAAAAGGGGTTGCGGATGGGGGGCACACTCACCTGCTTCTCAGATGGGAAAGAGGAGTGGGTGCACCGAACTGGTCGCTAGACCCAGGCAAAGGCTTGCCAGTAGCCAATCAGGGGTGGGGGGCGGGCTGGGAGGCGGGCAGGCGAGGGATATCCAGGAAGAGGAGGCCGGGAAGCACAGGGCAACGCAGGGCCTAGGGCAGCAATCAACCACCAAAAAACAAGGAAAAGGGGTCGCGGATGGGGGGCACACTCACCTGCTCCTCAGATGGGAAAGAGGAGTGGGTGCACCGAACGGGTCGCTAGACCCAGGCGACCGCTTGCCAGTAGCCAATCAGGGATGGGGGCGGGCTGGGAGGCGGGCGGGCGAGGGATAACCAGGAAGAGGAGGCCGGGAAGCACGGTAAATGCGGGGCCTGGGCAGCAATCAACCACCAAAAAACAAGAAAAAGGGGTCGCGGATGGGGGGCACACTCACCTGCGTGTTTCACCTTTACGACTGCGTTCACTGCTGGATTTTGAGTTTTGTGGTGCTGAGTAGGTGGTTTAGCCACTACTCCCCTATCTATTTCTGCAAAGCAGTAGTCATTTCTTCAAAATGACAAATTGGTGAAGGGCTGCAATTGACTTTAGTGAATTGGTTTAATTAGGCTCACTAATTGACTAGGGAGGTGGACCAGATTTGAAATGACTAATCTGCCATTTTGGATTACATATATGTCATTGCCATGGCCTGCCTTAATCAGTGGCACCTATGTTAGGCTGTTTTACTGGGGCCAGTATTGGGAAATGCTAATAAGCATGGGTACATGTTTTAAACTGTCGCACTTCCTTTGTGGCTGCTCCTGTTGTGCAGTGCGATCTATGGCAATTGGCTGCACCATCTGCAGTCCAATGCAAACTCACTGCATCTGCCATGTAGTACATTTCCACGAATTACAGGTGCCTGCATCAGCCCTCAAGTGAGGTTACACAAGAACATGTGAAGAACCCCTTTTGACTAAGTGGGCTACGGGACAGAAAAGTCATTTCTGTGCAATGTTCTCTATATTTCATTAGGATTCCACATTTCTCAAAAGAGCAGTGTTGCTAGGATGGTGACTCATTAAAGGGGGGAGCACTTGACACTAGGGTCACAAGGCTATTGGAAAGAAGTGGGTTGCTGACATTTCAGGTTGCCCCATTGAGGTTTCTGAAAAGGCTAGTATTGTTATGATTGTTCCTGTGATTGTTGCCTGCCGTATGGCGGGGGCTAAGTGGGGATCCCCCATAGTAATCAATGACCAATCATCCTCTACTTTGCAGAGGTAACCAACCCCTTTGACAACCCCGACAGAATTAACCGTAATTAGGCAGCATGCTTTCTCACTGTGGCTAGGACAATGGTCTCGAAATGAGGACCAGCTTTGTAAATTGGCCTTGTATTTTTATATTTTATTTTACTGTTTTTGTTTACTTTATGATAAATGTTGTGCTTAAATGTTTGGCCACATTACGCATTACATGCAAAACATTGGGTGAATAATTGGCTTTGCTTAAAATGTAATTTCTGAGAAATGAGAACTGCTTTTGAGTGTTCGGGTGTGTGCCTGTTCTTTTCTAGGTTTCTGGCCCTTTAGATGAAGGCTGAATTCCTTGCATATGTTCCTCCTGCAGCCGATGGAAATGAAAGTGGGAGAATCCCTTATCTTTTTTTTTCTGTGTAAAAGCGATTCCAGCTCTGTGTGTCATTTTTTTCTTGATTGCTCATTTGTCATCTGACCACCATCCGATGCTGAGGTCTCAGCGACTCCGAAAGCTAATGAAACTACCAGCTCAGTGTAATGTTTTCAGTTAGTCAAATAAAAGGTATGAAAACTTGGATTTTGTTTGATTTTAAAACTGAACTAACACAGCGACAAACTCTTTATCTGCACATCATAAAAAGAAAAATAATGAGCACACTACTAACAATATGTATTGAGTAAACAGCGGAGATACATAATCACAATAAAAAAGAAACAAGCAAAAGCAGGGGAGACATTAAAACAACAAAGAAATAAGAAGTAATGCAGGTGTAAAAGATATGGTTTATTGAACACATTCAAAATAACAATG
Source organism: Ambystoma mexicanum (assembly GCF_040938575.1). Lineage (NCBI taxonomy): Eukaryota > Metazoa > Chordata > Amphibia > Caudata > Ambystomatidae > Ambystoma > Ambystoma mexicanum. Next base: position 278,195,502 of record NC_090924.1, read on the forward strand.
GAGAAAGGGATTGAAACCTGGGACCCTGTTCACACAACTGATGAGGCGTTCACCGAGCAGTTGAGGCACACACCAGGCTTGAACCCTGGAACCCAAGGAATCACGGGTACACAGGCAGGTGCTGAACCCCACATCCATTTCTGTTACAGAGAATGGGCACCTGAAGTTCTATGTAAACCCTCTCTTCCCCACACTGCGCATGTGGTGAAGGGCAGCACATGAAGATGTGGGTGCTTCCACCCCTGTTGAATGACAATGAGCAAACTAGTGGCGGCCACGTGGAAAAACAATGTTTAGCCGATCATGTCTTTGCAGAGGAAACTCTGCTTTAAGAACTTTTTACTTGGAAGTCACAGTACTGATTTCACTCGTTTTTTAACTTACCAGCGACAGAGTATTTTCAATAGCACTCTTAATTGGAATGCACAGCACTGACTATGGGCCTCATTCCGAGTTGGATGGTAAGGGATACCGGGCACCGGTAAGGAGACCGGTGCCGGTAATCCTTTACCGGCCAATTCTGAGGTCCCTTAGCGGGTACCACGAAGGACGCGTGGTCGGACCACACGTTCTTTACGGGTCCCGCTAAGGGACCAGGGTGCTAATTACGGGCCTGCTAATTACCAGCTTCCCCATTCCCATTGAGCCATGGCTACCTCCAATCTCGGAATGAGGCCCTATATTTGGTTGGAGCTCACAAGAGAGACAGAGTTTTCTAAATACTGTTTGGACAATTTGAGCTACTGATTAATGCGATGCACACATTCTAATCAGCAATTTCAAAGGAGGATATGTTCAATTTGGACTGTTCTTTGCCTTCACAAAGCCCGGATGGGTGAAACTCGTGGCAATGTAGTTGGCGGGTTCTTTTGTTTACTCATGTCATAGAGTGTTATATTTAACTACAACGTTTTTGAGACTATGATAATTCACTTTACTAACACTATCACACAACTTTTTGAACCTTTATGAATCTAAGGGTCAATCCTTTTGAAATGAATGTGGATTTCATAAATACAATAACTGTATATATAGTGTATATATAGTGTTGAGTCGTGAAAACTGAGCACCTGTATAGGGGATAGTTATGTACTCTGTTGTGCTGAAATGATAGACAGCATCTCAGAAGTCTGTATCCATCAAGTAAGGGAGATACATTTGCTACAAATACATGCTGAGATATGTTGGTGAGGTGGCAAATTCTCCCATTTTAAAAAGTGATATATCCAAATGTCGCTTTCAATGTCAGTGAATGGTTACTCAGGGCCTAATTCACTGACTTTTGTGAAGGCATCTTGAAGTAAGACACAGACAACAGTTTGAAAGTTCAAATAAAATGGTTCATTAACTTAAATGTCAGGATGGTGTAAGGCCTAACTTGCCCTATGTTAAGGTGGGATTTCCCTACCTAAAGAACCTAAGGATAGTCTGAGTCAGAAAGTTCAACTTAAGAGTATATACTTTCCCTCACAACTAAACAATGTGTAGGGATGTCAGCAACAGAACAAATAGTGTTCCAAATAAAGTTCTGAGCTTCTTCCAGCTCTGAGCGTACTTTCCAGCTCCCCTTCCCCAAGTTCATAACAGTTCACCCAAAGTCTCAAAAAGGAATCTCGGGTTTCCCTTTCCCCAAGAAGAAAACACAGTTCTAAAACAAGATCATCAGGACTCCTTTTCCCAAGAAAACCACACACACAGTTTCCAAAATTGATTCTCAGGATTATCCTCTCCCAGGACACCAGCTTGCCAACTTGCACTTCAGATCAGTCTCTCAATATTGAAAACCAGTTCCAGGTCAACTTTATACTTCTTGACAGTTGATGCAGATTACTTTCTTCTGTCTCACTTTAGCAATCTCTTTCAGTAATTTGCAATTACTTTTCTGCATATTTCTTTGGCCTTTTTCTAGGCGCAGTTGTTGGACCACATGGCCCACCGATCCCAGGTCACACAACCGGTCACCCATGGCTTGCTTGCACATGCAGGTTCTTCTGTGGGTGCACCTGTTTTCTGATTCACGCTCACTTGGTTCTCTCGTTGTCCACCCTTTAGCTTCTCTCTCTCTCTCTCTTTCTCTCTCTCTCTCTCTCTCTCTCTCTGTGGGTCACTGACAGCCCCACTCACGTCCAGCTGCTGGTGACTTATAATGACTGGACCTCTTCTCCAGCCCACAGCTCCTGATGCAGGCACTGACCTACAAGGCTCCCAATACTGTGGCCTTCGCACTCCCCCCACTGGTCCAGGTGCCACGGTTTCTTTCGGCTCTTGTCAGCGTTCTGTAATAAGGAGTTTTTGTTGGGGTTTTCTTCTTAGTTCCTTGATACTGGGTGTTTTATCCAGGGTTTGATTTCAAAAGAAGAACTGGGGGGTTTTGAAAGTATCCTATAAAGGCTTCAGGGTCTGAGGGTTGATTATGGAATGGAAATGGGGAGTACCATGTCTCACCTGATGACATTCTCCTTCCACTCCCTGAGGACCCTCCACCCAGGTGATCCATCCTCGCATATCCGTCCCCAGGGTTGGGATCAAAAAGCGAGTGCCCTTCCCTGGCCACCTGAGAGGAAGACCCAAGGGGATTAGATGGGAGGATGCCCTCAGGTTCCTCACAATTTGCACTGCAAAAGTACTTTATGCACAACCCTAAATGGGCCTAATTCACAAAAAAAGTACAAAGTGGTGCTGACTTGGTGTTTTTTGTGTGAATTAGGCCCATTTACCGCGTTGCAAAGAGTACTTTTGTAGTGCAAAGTCATTTTGCTCTGTTCTGTGAATTAGGCCCAGTGCAAAGTGTATTTTTGCAGTACAAATTCACTTTGCACTGCACTAAACGTTCTGTGAATTAGGCCCTAAATATCTGACATTCGTTCACTAAAAGTGAGTTATGTGAACAACACTTTTTTTTTGGTCGTGGGACTATTTCAATATCTACGAGACAAGAAAGTGCTTTATGTCAGTAGGAATGTCAAACTGAGTTTAGTGCCACCCAACGAGTTCCAGTTCCCTTCTCAAACACCTCCTGCACTGGCCATTTGAACTGCACCACTCCTTCTCTCCCCATCTCAAACTCGGCAATGTTCATTCTGCTATCTGTGTCAGAAAGAGCGAGGGAGGTGTCAACATTGCTCCTCAGCCAGTGAGAGTCTGACTAGTGAGTGGACACAAAACCAACAGCTTAAGTGTTTCTAAAAATATGTTGGAGTGCTGATTACTTTAAAAAAATGTTTATGGCCCTGATTCACAGAATCATTTGTGTGTAAAACAGGGATTTGCGTGCCATTCTGCGCGCAAATCCCTGTTTGATGAATGGGGACTTGAGGGCAGAATGGCATGCAAATCCCCATTTAAATGCAAATAATTCCATGAATCTGGGTGTATGTTTTTATTTTTTTGTTTAACGCTCAGACCCAGCTCGAGAGCAGTGAAGCACTGTACAGATTGTGACTAGCTAGCATTTGGGCTGGCATGTTTTAACGGTAGCGCCGTATTGTGAGTTGAGATATGTGCTGCGTCAGTATGTGCGTCGATTGGGATTAGTCCTTGGTCAGATGGTGTTGAAAAAGCCATGTTTTGAGAGATTTGCTAAAATGGAGAATTTTGGGAGCATTCCAAGCAGACCCCGGGGTTGAGCTCCAGAGGGTTGGTGCGTGATAAGAGAAGGATTGTTTGTGGGTCCTTTCTTTGCGGATGAGTTGTGATTCAAGCCTGTTGGTCAATTTGCTGCATGAGGAGCGTGTGTCACCAGATATGTAGAGCTTAGCCTCCAGGTATGCTGGTGTGCTACTGGTGACTGCTTTGTAGATGATACATGCAGCTGTTTAGTTTAGTTTAGTTTAGTTTATTATTTATATGGCGCGCCATACCCTGGGGCATCAGGGCGCAAGCAGACAAGGATATGCTCAACTTAGTTACAAGTACATGAAAGTAGGAAGAAGGTACAGAGATATGCTGAGCTTAGTTACAGATATGCTCGGCTAGTTGCAAGTACATGAAAGAAGCAAAGAAAGTGCAGACAGTTGTGAACAGTATCCTGGCTTGGAGAGGAAGCCATTGTAGTTCATGTAGGAACAAGGGTGATTTGGGCAAATTTATGTGCATAGTAATGTTATGGTAATGTTTATTGAGCGCCTATACACAAGGGAAGTGTTTCAAAGCACCCGAGGAGGGAGGGAATAAGGGGAAAAACGACAGTCGTTCAGAGCCCTTAAAATTCTGAAACGATAATAGAGTAAGTGCATATGATGCAATTAACATTGGCGATAACAGCAAATAGGCCTGACGAGGATCCGTAACAAGACTTGCTGCAATGTGGTGGACTGCGTTTAGGGGAGCCAAGTGAGAGCTGGGATCCCCTCAGGAGGGCATTTCCCCCATCGATATGTGCGAGACGGCAAGGACCTACACTACGGTCCGGAAGTGCTGCAGTGGGGTTGAGGGTTTGATTTTGCAAAGGGTGGAGATTCATGGTCAGGCCGTTTGGGCCTTCTCGGTTACGTGTTTCTGGAAGGACAGGCTGCTGTCAATTGTGAAGCCTAAGGATTTTGCTGAGACCAAGAGTTGTCGATCAACAACAATGTTTTGCATTGTGTCGCACTATCAGAACCTACACCGCTCAGACTTGAAAGGGGTGCATCAAGCAACTCCTCTCCCATGTGAGCTTCAAGTCTCATGAAAGCCATGGGGGGTCATTACGAGCTGGGCGGTAAGGGGTTAACGGTGCCGGTAATGGGGCCGGCACCGTTAACCCCTTACCGCCCTATTACGAGTCTGCTCGCGGGACCCGCAAAGGGTGCCTGGGAAAACCAGGCGCCCTTAGTGGGTCCTGCTAGCAGACCAGGGAGCTAACAATGGGCACTGTTATTAACAGGCCCGTTGTTAGCTCCCTCCCCATTCCCATTGAGCCCTATAGGGGCTCGAATGGGAATGGGGATGTACCGGGTCCGGGTTCCTCAAATGAGGAATACTGGGTCTTCCAAGGTTGGAATGGCCCGGTAAATCTTCATTTGAGGAACATGGACCCGGTACCCGGTATGGTTACCTCCAACCTCGTAATGACCCCCATGGACATTGTTGATTAGCAGAATGCAGGCGTGCAGCCACACATTGTGGTCATGTGCCCCTCTTCGTTTTGAGAGTGCAGTCAAGCAGTGTTGGTGTACACCAATTTACCCCGGTGGCTGCAGCCAAGTATGCTAGTGTACTGGTTTTTTGATGAAGCTGAGTTATTCTATTTGAGCCACAGAGAGTATTCGTCTGTGGCTGCAGAGCGTAAGACAATCTCCACTTGATATAGGTGGGTGGCTGCTCAATGTATCAATGGAAAAATGAACTATATGTACTGACAACACCATCTGCGTGGATAACTAATATTTCAGTGGATTAGCTGGCATGAGTCAACAAAAATGCATCCACATCTGTTATGGTTTAGACCCGTTAGATGTTGTAAACCCAGCACCAGATAGCATTATGCTTGTGGAATCTTCAAAGATATGTGTCTTTGAGAGTTGCACACCATACATGGGTTTCTTCTGAACTCCATACCGTTGGTATTTGTAAGAGGGAACCACCAACTGACAATCTTCTTTCTGGTCATTGGAAGTGCTCAAGTGTTCAAGTGTTACTTGTGATTCCTGTCTCTGCTCTACAAGGAAGTGTTCTTTCATGCATCTCACATTTTTCGTGACCAGACACTCTGCCACAATATATTCCACTTTCTGCCACGTCTGCCCCTGCGGGACTCCTGATGTCAAAGGCATGCATGCACAAAGTGGCTTGTGGTGACTACTCTAGCACTAGTAAAGATGTGGAACCATTGTGATGCTAAAGCATTTAGTCAGTGATTTGCCTACTGGCCCACAGGTCCATAAGAAAGTAAACCTTCCAAACGTCTGGCCTCTCAAATACTTTTTTAAACCACTAAATACTTCATTGTGTGGAAACTGACTTTGAATAAGAATTTGAAAGTGGGCACTTGCCATCAGCTCCCTAACATAAACAAAGACGGATGTCCGAAAATGTACTTTCAAGATTATCCCCACTTTGGCACTCAGCAGGCATATTCAAGGAATGTTTCAATAATATTTCTAGATGTGCTGAAATAGCTCACTGATACTCAACTGGCACATACTGATTGTTCCCATGTCAAAAGTTGTTTTGAAGGGTGCTATATAATTCAGAACGCCAGGTGTTAGGGTCCTAGTAGTACTCTGCCCCATGGCACATTCCAGGGTCACCAAAAAGACACATCACAGCCTCCTTCTCAGAGTCCTCTCATAACTGTGGGATGCTTTATATGTTAGTCTCAAATCATATGGATGATGACACTTCACATGGTCCATCACCACGGAGATACCATGACCAGTCCCTGGATGTCCATGGGATGCAGTGCAGGTGGAAGATGAAGCTGGTCACCCTACACATTGAGATTCTTCAGAGGAGATATTATTATTATTATTATTATTATTATTATTATTATTATTATTAGTAGCAGTAGTAGTAGTAGTAGTAGTAGTAGTAGTCGTAGTAGTATTATTATATGCATTTTGGAGGTCTTGGTGCCATTGGTTGATGCACATGGCACTTAGAAAGGGACACTGTTGTGATTGGTGTACTGTCAACTGTTTGCTGTGATGGAGTGGATGGTGCTACTTTTACTTTATCACACTGACATTGTGTGATATCCTCTGATTTGTTGGAAAGGGCATGTAGACAGGACTAGTACATGGTGGTATTTGTGAACTGTCAACCTTTACAGGGGTTGTGGAGGCCGGAGGTGCTATTTCAGAGTGAGCGGATCCTGAGCTGCGCCTTGAGCCAACACCCTTAATACCTGGACATATACCCAATATGTGAGGATTGGGTACATTCCCACTTGTGCCAGACTCTGTGCTTAGGGCAGCTGGACTGTTTTATCGGGCTGCAGGGAAGTGCCAGATGCAGCCAAGCCAGTGACAATGTCACAGGTAGTAGCACGATTGACTACTGCTAGTGCTTAAATGCTCAGTGTGCATGTTGTTGTACCAAGCACAGTTCATATATCTTCAACATTTGAAGAGTAAGCTGGTGATGCCGTAAACTATGCAACATGTCTATGCCTTCCCATCTCTCATTTGGTCAATGAGGAAATGCTAATTAATATTGCTTTTTGCTTAACACCAAAGACCACCGCATTAGAGCAGTTTTCCAAAGGTAGCACTGGATGTGACTCCGCCTGATCCCAAAGGCTGAAGTAAACTGTTTCACTTGTTGCTGTGTGTTCAACAGAGCACCTAACCAAATTCCTCACCAAGCTGCAAACAGTGTGCTGCCATCACCTCCTTCGCCTCGAGCACAGTCAAAACCCTTTAACTCATTTGATGTTCCCCCGAAGCAGTGACCATTTTAAATGCGTGTGAAGAGGAGCGTTCTTCTGCCCTTGTGCTCAATAAAGCAGTTAGTGCAAAACCTCCTCAAGCCACAAGTGTGTTGGGTCGCATACTCAAACAAGCTGTCACTAATGACACAGACTGACCACCAACACAACCATCTAAAAATGCTATGTTCCCCCAAAGCAATGGCGATATCAAGGTCTTATGATATCCAATCAGCTACTGTGGGGTATTTTCTACCTAGATCAGTTCCCTCCTCTATGTACACTAAGAAGCCCATGGTGTGTTGCATTACCTTTTACACATTTCTTGATGCCACCACTTCACCACCTCCACCACTGTTCTACAAACAATTTAACATTTCCTAAAAGTATCAGTGAAATCGAGTGTTTGTCAAATATGGTGGGCTAACCTCGGGTATTTTGTGGCTGTGGTATTCATTCCAAGTGCAGGGAGTGAAATACTCAAGCAAGTCGGCGCATGTTCTCGTGGCAGATAAAGTGCAACTTGTTTGCCAGCAGAGCCCCTCTTTGCCCTCTAAGCAAGGCCCCAGAATCTGCTCAGAAGCACGAGAGGTAGACCCTATTATAGTGAACCAGATGACATCCTTTGCCCACATTTTTCAGAAGCTTGAGAAGCTTTTAGACTACCGAGTACAGGGAAGATTTGGGTGAACATGGATTCAGTGGAAAGTACTCTGGAATGCTTAATCCTGAGGCGTATTAGAGGAAGGAGAAGACCCACTCTTAGGACCCTTGTGTATTATACTAGAGGAGATTGCAATATTCCTTATAGGGTCTGCTTTCAAAATGGTCGCTCTGTAGTTGTTTTTCTGGCTGTCAGGGATATCGGAAGGCATGCTCGCAGTTAATGCTGCTTCACCTATTGTGTCTGGCTCTTTGCATGAAAAGGTGCACTGCATGTGGGTGACCGACGCTGGTGCAGTGAGGCAGCTGGCTATCCGGAGCAGGCTTTGGGTGTTTTTGTCAAAGGTGGGCACCTCGCAATTCGAACACAGTATGGAAACAGAGGACCATGAAGCACCGTGAACAGGATGCGCCAGGATGGATTTCACGTTAGCATGTTTTGCATTGGGATAGAGAGCTTTTGCTATTCGAATTTAAATTCATCTAATTGTTTAGAACACATTTTGAACCAAATATATGTGAGGGGTGGGTACAGACAGATAAATAAAGTGGGGGCTGGTGTTATGGTGATTGGGCTGCACGGGCATCTATCCCTGCATATATTTGCAGCAAAATCTACCACCCCCGAAAAATAATTTGATGTAATATTTTCGTCCAAATCACATTGAACCTTTTTTATTTATTTATTTATTTTGCATTTTTAGCAGCGTACATAGTCCTGAGTCATCTAGACACTAGTTACAGAGGATAAAGGAGTTCCAAGTTGATGTCAGGTGTAATAGGTGAGTTGCATAAGCAGCCCAAGGCTGCGGAAGACATCATAAGGAGGTTTCAGGCAAGTTACATTAGCAGCGCAAGGCTGCACACGTCGTGGTAGGTAGGCTGCAAGAGGTTACATTGCCTTTGCATTTGCTATTGGGAATGCTGGAGATACTCGAGGCTTTTTTCCGGTGTCTTGCGCATAAAGTGTATGAAAGAGTTTGCAGATCAACATGGATAGGTGGGAAAGTCGATGGTATGACTTTGGGATTGAAGCTCTAAACCATAAATATGGGGGAATGTTTGGTGGCTGTGTGTAGGGGACATGTGTATGCAATTTGTGTCAGTGGGAGAAGTGTGTACCAATAATCTGTCCAGTTATCATTAAAAACATAAAAGGTACAGGTCCAGATTTTGGTTCTGCCGTTTGGTGAGTCCATTAATTTGAGCCCCGCGAGAATTTGTACACTTTCTACCGCCGGACTCATAATGAGGCCCTATGTCATTCAAATATGCTAATTTGTAGCTATCCAATACAACGAGCAAAATGTGATTCATGAGGTAATGCAAAGCGGATTAGGCATTAGCACCCGGGGCAAGGGACAGAACCAATTAGGTTGCTTGGATCGTGGACTGAATCTACCAATGCAATCCTGCGACCCAAGCAACCTGATGGCTGCTTCCCCCGCCCTGCCATCTTCCCGTTACCCCCTTCACTTCCAATTCACCGTCCCGCCCACTCCAACCCCACTTATTTTAATACTTCAGCGGCGGCAGCTGCTGCCACTCCGTGTCCCTCCTGGCTGCCATGGAAATGAAAGAGAGGCTCGGTATGGTGTCCCATTAATTGAAACAAAATACATTGCTTTTAGCACCCTGGGTTTCTGGATTGCAAACTCAGGGTGCTAATAGCCATAAGCACTCGCCCCAATGTCTGGAACAAGTGGTAACAGCACTTGGACCCTCGTAAAAGGCCCTTGCTACACTCGAGTCTGATAGCTTGGATCCCAGGCCCTTACCACGCGGTCCAGCCCGTGGAACGGGTGCTTATGTCTCAATTACAGGCTGATGGGCATAACCTTGTATTCCAAGCGGCCATATCTGATGCAGAATGCCTTCTTCCATTGGCCGTCCCAATTTTAGGCAGGCATGGTTATTGGCGCCAATGAGACCCACCGTGACACAGATACTTGATTTTTGCAGCAATGTAATTCCTTAATTTTTTAAGAACTTAGAAGATGAGGAGACGACTGTCACTTTAGACTAATGTATCATTGTTTTTCAAGGCTTTCATTAATGTATATCATGAGTGTCATGTTTCTTTTGTAGTGAAGGCTGTTTGTGACCATAAGCGATCTAGGCTTTGGAAGCAGATTCATCAATGGTTCAGTCATAGAGTCTATGTGGCAGAAGAGGCTTGGCTTCTACCGGTCTGGCAATGTCCCATACTCTGTTTACTCAGCAGGAAACAGCACAGCACTAAGAGTGATACGGGATGCCTTACGCAGCTTCAAGGAAAGCAGCATTTCTGAAGAGGACAAGTGCAATTACCCCAATTGGTAGAGTGACTGTTATTCACGAGTCAAAATATCCTAGAAAATCTCGTGTTATTTGTGTTCATGATGCCCTGGGCTGATATTTCCGGTATCTATGTCCTGTAAGCTAAAGTCACGTGTGCATATTGCAGTGCTGCAAGCTTGAAAATATGCCAGTACAATTTGCAGTTGCCATGGTTTCAGCCTGACTCTTGTATCAGGGGAAGATGTGTTTTTATTAAAGGACTGGTCCATGTAATTTCCTGTGACTCCTATGTCAATGAGAGCATGAAAAGAAAGCAATTTTCGTTGTGAACATGGATGGCTTATTGAGACAGCCCAATGGTGTATCACTCACCAACACGTATGTTAATTTTGTCAATCTTTAGACATCTTGGGACGTCTGTGAAATGTACACAGGCGGTAGCCCAGATTGCCAGAGTACAGGCATAGTGATACCTCTTGTCAAATGTGTCCTTCTTCACTAATCAAAGGATCTTTGTCTAAATCATCTATAGGCGTGGCCAATGGTTGTTCTCTATTAGACTCAATTATTGATTGGTCAATCCAAATGAACATGTCGATAAGGTCTGCGAATGAGGGAAACCTTTGGAGATGTGTCAGCTTATCCTTCAGATTCTCGCAAAGGTCAGCCCAGAATATGGTGACTTGTGTATCATTGTTTTAAACAATTGAGGCTGGTAATTCATTCAAAGTAAGGCATGTGGAAACCAAAGTCATGTCCCCTGCTATTATGACAGCAGCTTATTTTCCACAGTGTCCCTTGAAAATATGACAACGGTTATGCGCTCAAGCTGCATGTTTGTACATTAGTGAACTGCGCGTGTTGATCAACAAAGCAGCCCATAGCATTGCATATCCTGTCAATTTCACAATTATATCAGTAACATTGGCTTGATCCATGAAGAAAGCCTCAGGGCAATTTTAAGAATTGCAGTTGGCAATGGGAAAAGACAACTGGGAAGGCCTGGTGGTCTGTAGAAAACCATTCTGGTGGTGTCAAGGAGACCCTGCTTGTAGAAGTGGTTGCTACTGCTGGGGGCAGAGTGGTATCCTCTGATGTGGACACCTGTATATCTTCTTATGGTAAATCCAGACTGGTTCATTATTTTATAATTGTTTTTAAAGGCGCCAGCATGTCGCCATAATCCACTTTGCAATGCAATGATCTTCTTAGCTGGCTCTGTATAGTTCAGTCTATGGTAGCTTTAGAAGATTAGGTCAGATTGTCTATGAACACGTCGACACACCACGGAACATGTGGTTATTAGAGATTGTGGCAGCTTGAGGAGCCTAGTCCTATAATTGGCTTGGGTCTCTTAGTAACCATCAGTTAAGGAGCAATATTCATTTCACAGGGGGAAAGGTTCTTGTGTTGGCTGGCTCGCTTCTACAGGGCTCTTGGAACAAGCTGTTTTTCATTGCTCGTTTGTAGTCAGGGAGACGGGGAAAGGATCGTTAGTTCTTATGGTGGTACCTCCATGTTCCACACCATAAAATCTAGATTTGAAAGCCTGTATAGACTTACTTGAGCAGTAGATCTGATGAGTTAAGCTGCAACAGGGAGCCAACTTTCACAGGTACTCCAGCCTCTCTCCCCAAAGGGTATGTAAACTGTGTTGAGAATTATACATGATTCTTTGCTCCACTTGGATCCAGTGGACCTCTTTTAGGGCCTCAAACTTCCCCAGATTTGCACACATTATAGTTGCTTGGTGTTGAATTCTCTACAGTTTCCTGGTTTTTCTTTTCTAAGCTCGTACATACACTATTTAGCAGTAGTCAAAGGGGCAAGTACCAATTGTCTGGTTTTAGTGTCTTTCACATTTAAGCATTATCAATTGAAAATCAGTGATCTTTTCAAAGCGATACGGATAGGTGTGTGATAATCTAGGCCACCAGTCTTTTTACTTCATGCATGGCATAGGGAGGAATTTCCAATTCCCATGGCTATGGGAGAAAGTGTGTCCTTGGTAGATTTTCCTTTTATCTCCTCTGCCATGGAAAGATTCACAAACAAGACATTCTATGATCAAGCAGTACACAGTGCAAGATACTGTCTTGGCGCCCAAGATCTTCCACAGTCGAGGGTGAATCTGTCAATGCTAATACATTTGGAGTTTCAGGTGGTGATGGGAGATTATGTGTACCAGTGGAGACAGGTAAATGTGGAAGAGAATACTATGTTGATAAAGAAAAGAACTTTGCGGGACCCTGCATTTATTTTTTTGGTCGATCAAGGTCCAGAGCCCTGTTGTGTCACACTAACTCCCAACCTGCTCCCAAGACATACCCTCTTTTTCCCAGCAGGTGGCAGCACAAATCGACAACACACAAGAGCCAGCAGTCATTTCCACCCCATCAAGCAACCTTGGCAGGCAGTGTATACAGTGCTCACCAGTATTCTTCACCAACATCTCCTCCTTTATTGGCAGATCCTGGTTGTGCCACATTTCCCTCAGCACCCACTCCTGCTCAACAAACAAAGTCTTTTTTCCACCAGCACATTTGTGCTCAAAGCTGTCAGAGATTGGAGCCACCAGCGATTGCCCACTCTATCGTGTAACTACTACACCTTTGTTATACCAGTTTATCAGGTAATACCTACACAGACAGCCTCAGCTAAAAGTGGTTACAGAGAATAGTGACACCGGTTTGAACAGGAAAGGCCCGTCCTCCTGTATCACTACTCTATCATGTGTTGCACAACTGTCACCGTCTCCACCATCTCATGATTGTCGACTTCCCAACAGACTTACTGTGACTCATGCTTGCACAACCTCATAATAATTTCCCTGATCACAATGACATGTTTATTGCTCTTTCAGTCATCTGGACTCTTGCTTGGTCAGGGATTTGAACACCCAACCGCAGCAAGCCGGGTCTAAACCCAACACCCAAACTCACCCATGCATCCCCCACCTCTGAGCTTAATTCTATAAATCCAGCACAGTGAGTACTTGTAGCCAGGGCCATGCAGTCTTATTCCTGTAGTTCGTTCCATCTAAAGGGATTCCCTGGGCCCAGGAGTAGTCAGTGTTGAGCTACCATTCACTTCCAATGTCTGGTGATCACTCTTCATCCTGCTATTGCTGACCTGCTGGTTCTCAAACTATAGGCTTACACGTGAGTTGGAGTTCCACTCTGGTGTACCCCTTAGCTCGTCGCCCCTTCTGCTATCCCTGTGGGCTAAAAGGAGAGCATAATCAACGTTTCAATAAAAACACAGCAGACCTATGGGATGTGGCTCCATTGTTTCCTGTGCGAGAACATTTAGAAACTCTTGAAACTACTTCTTAGTAACTTGCGTAGGTATTTTCCTGAACTAGGATATTGTTCCTTGGTCCCCCATAGCCATGGAGATTTCAGAAAAAAGATAATAATTTTAGGATAAATCAATGATTTTGTGTAGATTCTACTTTACATCACTTAAATTCATTCTATGATATAGGAATTACTTGAGTTGCAGTGTCCACTTGTGATTAAATTGTTCCCTTCTATTTTTTAAGGGTACACTAGGACCTCTTCAGGACCAGAACTTTACTTTAAAATGTATTTACTAGCTGCTGGCCTTTTGGTCCCATTTTCTATTTGTTCTAATCCCTTTCATTGCCCTGTTAGGGTGAGGAAAGGGATCCCCATTAAGGGACATCTCTGATGTCTACCTAAATGGCACTGCCTTGGTCCAGGGCCCTCAGGCCAATCTCCTCCTTTTTGATAGATGCTTCCTGCAACTTCCTTTCCTCTCCTGCTATCCCTTCTTACCCATCTCGGTCTCCTATGCCACCTCCTTCCTCAGCCACCTCTGTGGCACCTCCTGCTGCTTTTCTGGCCACCCTGTTGCCTCCCTCATCCAGCACACCTCTGGCACCTTCTTCTTCAGCTCCGACTACCCTGACCTCTCTTCCTTCCTCCTCTGCCCATCCTCAAGCACCTCCAACACATCTGCAGGACGTATCTCTGGCCTGTACCCCTCTCGGAAGTCATTCAAATAACCTGCTCCACATTGCGACTCTCAACTCTCGTTCAGCTGTCAAACATTCCTCTGACATCTGCCGGCTCTTGGAAGAGCTTCATTTGGATGTACTCTGCCTCAACGAGACTTGGTTCACGGCCAGTTATGTCACAGGTTTTGACACTCTCCTGCCCGATGGCTACAAGATCCTCTCCGGACCCAGAGCCATCCATCCCTTTGGGGGTGTAGCCTTGTTTTTCCTGGAGTGGATCCCTACTTCTATCATTCCAATGCAGGATTACTCCTCCTTTGAATGCCTAGTCTGCAGGCTCTCTATCTCTCCGGCCCTCTATATCACTGTGGCCACTATCTACAGGCCGTCTGGTCAGGTCGCCCTCTTCCTCACTGAGTGGGCTGACCTCTCCTCCTTCATCCTTGCCTCTTCCTCTCAACTTCTCCTCCTTGGAGACCATGAACATCCACCTGGATGCTACCGGCCTTTCCTCTGGATGCTTTCTCAACCTCTGTGACTCACCTGTGGTCCAACTCACCCTGCAGGGCACACCTTGGATGTTCTGATCTCCTCACACCTCCTCCTATCTAACCCTTTCACCACTCCGCTCTCTTGGAGTGATCACGTTCTCCTTTCCTCCCACCTCTCTCTCTCTCTACCCCTCAGATAAAGCCAACTCCAGCACAGCCACCTACCTTCTCAGTCATTTGATCCATGAAGCTGTGAAAACAAAATCAAAATATCGAGGCTGAGTACTCCAAAAGGAAATACACCGAACACGGGTTACAAAGGAACATACAAAGATCTTTTTATTTTATACTGAACAGTTTTCAGAGAAAAGTAACAGATAGCTATCGGCCCTCAGTATAACACAACAAACTCCAGCGTGGTTCAGTGTGCTTAGTGAGAGATGCTGTACATTATAATTCGTTGCTCTTTTATACCATTTGCGATCATGATGTCCAACCCTACTTCGGGTTAATATTCCTCTAATACATTACTGATCTAGGGTTCATGCCGAGTTCGCACCACTATATGCATAGAGATTGCCTTTAATGCATTCGCCAACAAGCCTACACGGTAACAGTGTATTTTAGAATTTCTCATAAAGGTCTTCTCAAACATTAATACAATGTAGTTAAACAAGTGTTCTTAGTTCAGTATTTGAATACATTGTTCTTAACATATGCTCGTGGATTAGTTTAATTGGCGCAAGTAATCCTTTACACACAGGTCAGCGAAGGACAAGGCCTCAATTCACGACCCCAACAAGTGGCCTGCAGGCAAGTTACATTTTGATTACACACAGAGGTCAAGACGGCCATGTATTTCGGAATGACATTGTCCACCATTTTAACTCACAGGGTGACTTTACAGAGAGAACCTAAAATGGCGGATTGACCCAAAATGGGGGCTTACATTGATTCTAAGGTCAGGACCTTGCAACATGGATTTCTTCGTAAGTGTCTTATAAGCAGCTTGGCGTAGGCCAATATACACATATTCATTGCAATAGGAGGTACGATTAAATTTCCCGTTTGACTAACCCTCCTTTTGGCCTATGCCAAGTGCTAAACTACTTCTGATCTCCTTGCAAATAACTCCATGCATCATCGTCCATGCACCCTGAATCGCTGTCAGAAATATCTATTGCGATCAGGTAATTCGCTAAAATTTCTTTTAACACGTATTCCTTGGAGGTTTTATCTGGGGCATACACTTTATGTCCTATTGTACCTATCGCTTGTGCGCAAAATCCCCCTAGCATCGAACATATACTAGGTAGACACTGGATACAACAACAAAGGAACAACAGAATTCCCAATATGATCAGTAAGACCGAAAATACCTTCCAACACCAAGATTGCAAGAAGTCCCAGAACCAAGCACTAAGATCCCAATTTCCCTCGGGAACATGCACTACTGAATTAAGGACGTTCAGATTCTGTATTGCCTTGAAGACAGTTGGGGAGGAATCTGGCACAAAAACACAGCAAGCGGACCCCACTAATTTACACACTCCACCACGTTCAGCCAAAATGACATCTAATGCCATCCAGTTCTGGAGCGCTACTAGTCTTATCGCTTTCTGTTCTAATGTCATATTATAGAGTATGTCCGTGTTCCGGTTGATGGTTCTCTCCAGTACTCTCGCTAGTCTTCTGATATCTTCGGAATTCGCTATCTGCCCCCAAAATGGCACAAATAATTTTGCTACATCTCCCAAGACCTGTGCTGGAGTATCACCGTTCTCATCCCGTCGTGGACGAGTCTTTGAAACCTCTACTGTACTAGCTATAAACACCCCAGGTAACAGGATCCCTAAGTAACAGGTTCCCTGCCAATCCCTGGGCAACCATGGAAATGCTACATTGCCGCAAACAAAGTAGACAGGTTCGCCTACATACAAAAGCCTGTCTTCCCCAGTCAAATTTGCAACATTGGCACAACCTCTAAAATCTCCCATTGACTGAGTACCATTCCTCTGTATGCAGAAACTGAATCGGGGCTATGGTTAACAGTATAAGAAGGAGGCATGGCATTCTTATTGCCTATCAGAGCCATCTTAAAGGAAATCAAAGATTAGAAAGGACAAGACAGCCTATTAGAAGGCCTAATAGAAGAAATGTTGAACTTACTCCTATTTGCGAAAAGTGAGCATCCCAGGAGGGTCAGAACACGTTTCTCAAAACTATTCAAATTAGTGCCATCAAAGTTCCCCAAGATGCTATCGTTCCAACGGCCAAAGAACAGTGCTCTAAGAGAAGCTTAACAAGCAGTTGTCAAAGGTAAAGGATGAATATACCAACCTAGCCCCTTATCCCCGTGTTGCGGTAAATGTGAACAGACCCAACAGTTGGACCTATTAAAAATGGCATGCGTGGCATTCATGATAAGTAACAGAGTATTATTGTGGTACCTTTGTCTATGCTGGGTAAAGTTTCAGTCAGTAACAAGGACTCTAAAGGATGAGTTTTCTCGAGGTACCATAGGCCTAAAACAGGGACTATTATAAAACCAAATATTATTATAAAAACACAGCAATACGTTTTCAGGGCCCAAGTACTTTGTCCATTATCCTGGCTGGTCACACAATCATTTATAAGTACCATACGAGCGGTAGCAGTGGCAGGCATTGTAGTCTTCAAACAGAAACCCCCAATGTTCGTTGATGGCGACCTCCCGGCTGCGCAACTTCTTAGTCCTTCCACAAGCCTAGCCAACAGAATCCCCTTTCTCAAATTTGGGCAAAAACAAGCCCTCGATGATCCTTTCTTTCTCCGAATGCACAGCCGAACTGTGCTGTAAGTCTATTAGATGCACAGCAAAACCGTGCCTTAAATCTATCAGATGCACAGCAAAACCGTGCCGTAAGTCTATCAGATGCACAGCAAAACCGTGCCGTAAGTCTATTTTCTTGGACGCAGATTTTACCTTGCTTTTCCTGGTACTGATTGATCCGGAAACAATGATTTGTCACTTCCCGTTGGAAGCAACGTATCAGAAACAAGTGAAGATGCTGAATTTGAAATGACAGTTTCCGGAAACAAAACTTTTGGAGAGTGTGGAGACAAAATGGCCGGTTTCCCAAGCCCCACGGGCTCAGAAAGATTCTCCAATACACTCTCGGCGCTATCTACTGCTTTGGGATCGTTGGTTGCAGCGTTAGCGAGGGGTTCTGTTTCTTCTGTATTGTGTGGCACTGGGTGAGGAAGTTTCTTGACGTGCGATGCGTGGATCCAGTTTTTTCTGCCAGAAACCCGCACCGCCGTCTGTGTGACCAACAGGACCTGGAATGGGCCCCGCCTGCGAGGTGCAAGGCAGGAAGAACGTTCAAATGCCTTGATGAGCACCCAGCTCCCAGGCCGTATGCTGTGGCCCGGGCCCTCGTATCACACAGGTAAAGCCTCTCGCACCTGGTGATAAATCAAATACAGGTTTTTAGTCAACTGGCTGCAATAATCTGAAAGTAATATATTTTCAACATTTCTCAAAGATCTACATTTAGGAAGGTTCCAGATATTGGCAGGTCTCCCCATTACCACCTGAAATGGAGAGAGCCCAGTCTTAGCTTGAGGGGTTGTACGCATGGCTGATAACACGATCGGTAAGGAGTCCAGCCGTTTTAATTTAGTGCAGGCACACGTCTTAGCGAGCTTGTTCTTGATGATACCATTGTGTCTTTCTACTAGTCTGACGCTCTGAGCGTGTCTGGCCGAATGGAACCGTTTGTCAATCTGTAATGCCGCACATATCTGCAGAATTACAGCAGCAACAAAATGTGGACCATTGTCTGACCAGATGACTCTTGGATTCTTCTAATGTGGCATTGGCTTGGATATCCCGTACAGACCCAACACCCTCATCCATTGCATAGGCATTTACAATCTCCCTAGAAACATACATCTCCGTAAAGAGATCGGTAGCAGTTTGTCTAGCTATCTGATCAGCGAAAGCATTCCCTTTTCCTATGTCATCTGTAATCTTCCGATGTGCTGCACATTTTATGACGGCTAACTGAGTAGGGAGCGCAAGCGCTGAGAGCAGTTGTACTATTAGGGAGCCATGCTGGATTTTTGTGCAGTTAAGAACCCTCTCTCTGACCCAAGTCTCCCAAAGTTGTGAACCACCCCAAAGGCATACTGACTATCAGTATATATGTTTACTGTAAGCCCTTTGGAAAGTTCACAAGCTCGGGTCAATGCTATAATCTCTGCGGCCTGCGCAGTGTTATGCGTGATTCTCTTGGTTTCCACAAGCGTGCTTAATGTGGTGATTGCATAAGCAGCTGTGGATGTACCATCCCGAAGTTTGAAGCAGGAGCCATCACAAAACAGCTCTCCTTGCGGATTGTTCAAAGGAGCGTCTTTCAAATCAATTCTACCCTTCGTCTCTTGTTCGGTAGTATACAGTCATGTGACTCTTCATTGCCGCAAGCAGTACCTTGCGGGTAAGGTAGGAGTTCAGCCGGATTAAGAACACAACACCTCTTAATTTGGATGTGAGGAACAAACAAGATCAATTTTCATCTCGTTAACCGTGCGGAAGTGAGGTGCTGCGTTTGGGTTCGGTTCAGTAGAACATCTACAGAGCGAGGCACCATCAGGGTAAGATCATGGCCTAGGACCATTCCCTCACTCTATTTTACAGACGCAGTAGCAGCAGCGACAGCTCGCAAACATCCTGGCAAAGCGCATGCTACAGTATCAAGGGCAGAACAAAAGTAACCGCACGGCCTATTCTTCCCTCCATGTTCCTGCGTTAATACAGCCAAAGCACATCCATCACATTCATGCACAAACAAAACAAAGGCCTTTTCATAGTTTGGTGTGCCCAAAACTGGTACCAAGCATAATGCAGTCTTGAGCAAGTCAAACGATTGCTGGTGCTCCGTGTTCCACGGCAATGGCGAAGAAATGACCTTCTTTGTCAAAGCCAACATCGGTTGGATCACTAGTGAAAAATTTGGGATCCACAACCTACAGTAAGAAGCCATAGCTATCAAGGCTCTAACTTCCTTCTGTGTATTTGGGACAGACATGCCAGAAATGTGTTTTATTCTTTCAGGTGTCAATCTTCTTCCCTCCTTTCACAGGAGATAGCCTAAATAGGCGACCTCCTGGCAACAATATTGAAACTTTTTAAGCGAAGCTTTGTGATCATGTTTAGCTAGATGAATAAGCAACAACACAGTGCCCTCCTTACAGGCACTCTCAGAGTCTGCAGCTAAAAGCAAGTCATCAACATAGTGAAGCAATGTACAAGTAGAGGGCAATTCAAGGGTATCAAGCTGTTCTTTCAAAGCCCTACTGTAGATGCTACGACTCTCTGTGTAACCTTGAGGTGCACGAGTAACTGTGAACGAGCGTCCCCTAAGGTGAACGCGAACAAATATCTACTGTCCTTGTGTATAGGAATACTAAAGAAAGCATTCTTCAGATCCACAACACTAAAGTAAGTAGCTGTAGCTGGAATCATGGTCAATATTTTCGTCACATCAGGCACAATTGGAAATTGCGGAGCGACGACTTTATTAATGGCACGTAAATCAATTATGAAACGGAATGGAATTGCATTATCGCATTTATTGTACATGGGTAGAATCGGACTATTGCACAAACTTCCTGAAATTTCCTCAATCACCCCACGATGCACAAAATCGGAAACAATGCATTTCAAAGCTCGCTCGCCCTCAACTGAGATCTTATACTGTGGAATGCGTGGCAGCTCAATTCCATGTTTCAAGACTATCTTAACACGCTCAATCTGTAAAACACTGACATCATTGTCGTCAACTGCCCATAAGCACTCTGGTACATCAATGAATTCTGGCGGCAAAGATCTAGTCAAGAATTGAGAGACAGAAAGTTGCTGTGGTGAAATCGTCAAGCGCACTCCATCGGAAGAACAATAAATTACTGCATTCAATTCTTTCAACAGGTTTAACCCCAGCAAATTCTCTCCACAATTCGAAGACAAAAGGAATGGACAGTGGTCTGTAAAGGGACCCAAAGAAATAGGTACCAGAGAAGAAACTGGACAAACAACTGGTGTGCCAGAAAACCCTACAGAAACATTGGTTTGCCCTGACAGTGGAATGTTTGGAACCCGCGAATGATCAATGGAACACTTCTGTGCTCCAGTATCTATCAAAAACTGATGTTTCCTATTTCCCACCACCATTTCAACGTAGGGACCTTTCTGATTGACGGGAATAGGTGTAGGTTCCAAACCCTGCTTCGGGCAATCCTAATGAAACAGAATATCATCAAAAGGAAGCTCTTCAGATAGATATGCAGCAGAAGGATGATCAAATATGTTCCTAGTATCCACACTCAGAGTCTGATTATCCTGTGAAAAAGGTTGCTGAGGATCCTGTGCAAACTGACCTCTACCAGGGCCCCCTACACCCGGGCGATTTCTGGATTGTTTAGCCATATTTCCAAATGTGTTATTCGACCTCTGTCGAAGGACCGGTCATTGTGCACGCCAATGACCCTCTTGTTGACAATAGGCACGCTGGTTAATGTTTACAGGACCCAAGGGCACATTCCCTTGTGGAACATACTGACCTCTAATCTACGTACTACCCCCTCTATGGCCTCTGACAATTTGCTGTAATAATACTTTAGTCTTTAAATCACCTTTTCGTTTTTCAACTCTATCTTTTTCATTGTTGACACGATTCTCGTAGTACTGAGCCATGTGCAGTACCTCTGATTGGGACTTCGCCTGCCAGGCGCTCTCAGAAGACACAATTTGTGACTGGATGTCAGGTAGCAATCCACGCACAAATTTGTCCACAAATAATCTTTTCCCAGACTCTGTGCCTAAGTCTTGTCCGCTGAAATCTGAGAATACCTGTTCAAACCGATTAAAGAACTCGGTAGCACCCTCAGACTTCCCTTGGACACAGGCCGTAAGCTTGTCCCAAATAATTCTTTTCTCAGGAATTATGGTTTTCAATTTAGCAATGACTCTATCAGGCAAAGAGTTAGTATCACCTGGGGCGGTCTTTCACCAGCTGGCCATTCTCTATCAAATCTAGTTATGTTCGCCCATGTATCTCCCAACCCTGGTACGTCGTCTATAGCCCTAACTTGTTTCCATAAATCTATGGGCAGGAGTACAGGAAATAACAAATCAATATCACCTAGGGTGAATACTGAGGACTGCAATACAGACTCTATTTCTTTATAGAATCCTGTCGGATTTTTCCTAATATCAGGAATAGATTGTCTAATAGTATTCACTTCCTGTCTTGAGAACGGGACGTGAACAAACTGCGATACATAATGTGCAGGAATGTTTACAGCGACTATACCCTCCGTGCCATCGGCCGCAGTCTCAACCTTCGGGACAAATGTCGGAGGAACCTCTCTCATAGGCAACTGAGAAGTAGGCAACTCCGAACGCTTACTAAGCTACAGAGCTAAGTCGAGCGCTAAAGCAGTTGAAGAAGTGTCAAGTGAAAAAGCTCTCTTATAAATACTCAATAACTCTGTGGGACAACTAATCTTTTTCTTTACACAATCATCCTGTAGCTACTCTATCATTACCTGTATCACCTTCCTCTGCATTTCTGGCGTATACTGACTGTATGTGTCATATACCTCAACTGGAGTTATCGACATATCTGAAATCCATCTAAGCGCGTATTTCGTACAAATTTGTGCTTCCTCAGATATCGATTTTTGACAAGGAAGGAACCGTTTCTGTACATACATACTTTCCCCCTCGTCATCCTCATTCTGTAACCTTTCCAACTCCTTTCGATACTCAAATAACCTCTCGACATGCTCATTTACTTTCTCCACAGTGTCTCTTGAAAACGCTAAAAGTGTTTAGATCGTTTAACCCTTGCGGGAAATCTGTATTATTTAATTTGCCCCACATTACACATAAATGAATCCCTAAACCTTCAATAAAAACATTTTTCTCAGGAAAATTATCCATATTAAAAAGTGTGGCAAAAACATTAGCTTGTCCACACAGTAGGGCTGGAAAACTTCCAACCCTGGGTGAGCTCGCTCTGTCTCCCCTCGACGGGTTTCAATTCACTCTTCAATGCTTTTTATATACTTCATTAAATAATCACCATTCTTAGTATAGTATTACATATACTTCAGGTATTTATTTATTCCTGGCCAATCAGTGTTTCAAAGTTATTGCCAATGCATTTCGGACCTCCGTCCATCGTCAGGGCCATTAACACTATTATTTTTCAATCAATGACATTCCCATCACCATGATCCATTCCCAATAATTCACCATTGAGTGAAATTCATAAAGTAAATACATGCACATACCGGGTTAAGGTTGTGTTCCATCATGGCGTTCAAATCAATATGACAAATACAAAAATACAAAGACATCCATTATAGATCTTTGTTAAGCCTCCTTTCACAATATGATAAATATTAAAACACTTTCTACCTGTTTGGCTTTATGCTTCCAAAGTGTCCATTCACCACTGTTGCCAGTGTCATTATCTGCACGTATTCTGTGAAATAAATATTCATATATATGTGTATGATTATTTCCTAGTCAGTGGTCCCCACACTTCTGTGTTTCCAATTAACATTCTCCTGAACCGCGCTTACCTTATTTCCTGTTCTCCATACGCGTCAGCTATCCAAAAAAAGAGAGCTGCCGCCATTCGAAGTAGCGTAAATAAACGCTAGTCGTTCTCGCGCATGCGCGCTGGTGCGCGCAATGCCGTGACGCCTTACACTAATCTCTCTCGCGTATGCGCGCTGGTATCTCCTCCGTAATCGAGCACAGAACTGCTCGTATAACTATATATCTATTGCTATATTTACATTTCTACATGGGTATTATTAGGAGTGTTACTATTTTCACAGTAGACTAGTTTTCACTATGAAATCCCATCATTTGGTGTGCGGGCATGCACATCTTTATTGACAATCATGGAGGCCCACGCATGCGCTGTGGTCCTACTGGTAGTGTAGGACCACAGACTCCAGAGAAAAACAAGGCACAGCTGAGAGAAGAAGGACGATAGAACAACAAGCTGAACCTACCACATCGGGAAGAGAATCCAGGGCAACACTGACTTTTTTAGGACGAGAGACAGAAAGAAGAGAACGAGACGGGGGAAAAGAAAAAGAAAAAGAGAGTCAAAGAGTAGAAACCCGGGGAGCGAGACAGAAGAAAAGTTAGTTGTGAACATATCATCCAGAATATTAACCAAAAGTGAAGAAATGTTACTCCAAAAGGGGCTCAGTTATGTATCCACATACAGTACAACTTTATTTGAGACTAAGGTTGATCTATTCAAATTGGTAAGCAAATTAAAACTAAAGGTGTTTTTTGATGAACTTGACACATCACAATTTAAAGAACAGGAACCAGAGGAACTACAAGAGTTAAAAAAGAAAAGCAACTTTATGCCACCCATTTCTGATCCATCGGTTGACATTTTTCACCATCAAGTACTTAAGGATCTAAAGAAAGTGTCATTTAAACGTAAGGGATATGGAAATTTGAAACCTAATGAGTTCAAGCTATTAAAAGACCTATATGGAGACGACAAGATAACCATACGCCCAGCGGATAAAGGGGGAGCACTTGTAATAATGAACAGCCAGGATTACCATGATGAATGCATGAATCAGCTCAGAAACACGGATGTATACTCTGAGCTAGATGGTGACCCAACCATAGAGATAATGAAGAACTTGGAAGAACTCCTGGGGAAAGCAGAGGATTTAGGATGGATAAGTACCAAAACAAGATCTTTTCTCACTTACAAACACCCAAGAATACCGAACTTCTACACATTGCCAAAAAAACATAAAAGTTTGATAAAACCACCAGGTAGACCCATAGTCTCTGGAGTAGACAGTGTGTTACAACCATTGGGCCAATACATCGACCAGTTTTTGCAACCTTTGATTCAAAAAACGGACACTTATATTAAAGACACTAATCACTTTTTGGAAACATTGGAGAAAAATGTATTCACAGCAACCTCAATCATGTTTACAATTGATGTAAAGAGTATTTATACCTCTATTCCACACAATTTGGGTTTAGAAGCAATAGAATGGTTACTTCTTCAAGAAGGCGACCTGAAAGCCATCAAGGAATTCATTTTGGTACTATTGCAGTTTATATCTGAAAACTCATATTTTCAATATAGAAACAAATTCTTCATCCAAACATCAGGGACAGCGATGGGGCCTCTATGGCTCCCACATATGCGAACACGTTCATGCACAAATTTGAAAAGGAACACGTACTTGATCATGCAGTATGGAGGAATTACATAACGATGTGGGTCAGATTCATAGATGATATTTTTGAAATATGGAACGGCCCAGAGGAAACTCTTAATGATTTTTTTGTGTATCTCAATAATATAGATCGACGTATACAATTCACAAAATAAACTTCAAAAACTTGTATCCACTTCCTAGATGTAGAGATACACATTCAGAACAATACGTTTTTGACTAACATCTACAGAAAGGAAACAGATCGTAATAACTTATTACATCGATTTAGCTTTCACCAGCCGAGTTTGATCAGAAATTTGCCTTTTAGTCAAATGATGAGAGTCAAAAGGATCGTGAATGACCACAGAATGTGTGCGATAGAAATTGAGAACATGGGGAGGAGGTTTGAAGCGAGAGGATATAAACCTGCAGAGATTGAATCAGCTAAAGAGCGAGCAATGGAACCCACAATGAGTGAAACAAAAAGAGTAAAGAAGGAATAAACCATTGTGTATGTGTCATGTTACTCAGTCCAGAGTAACAAGGTTTAGAGTGTAATAAAGAAAAACTGGAGCACATTGACTAATGACATGCGAGTTGAACACTTATTTAGGGAGCCACCAACTTTTGCGTACAAGAGGAGTGCTAACTTGAGGGATAGACTGGTCAAAACAAGACCCGAAAGGAGAACATTAGACACATTGAGAAAAGGAACCTATCCCTGCCTTCATTGCAGTAACTGTAATTACATAACTAAAGGGGACACAGTGGATCACCCTCGCATAGGCGAAAAAATACGCCTCAAGGGATTTGCAACATGTGATACTCCGAATATAGTATATAGCATTAAATGTCCGTGTGGCATCTACTATGTTGGACAATCAAAAAGACCTGGTAAGCTTTGTTGGAATGAGCATAGATCATGTATTCATAACAACAATCTGAACTCGGCAGTGGCTAGACACTGGAATACAATGAAGCATAACATCAGCCAGATGAGGATTCAAATCTTGGAGGTCATCAGACAGAACAATGCACATGAAGACTTGGGAAGAAGATTGAACCAACGAGAATCTTTCTGGATTGACCGGCTTGACACCCTGAGACCAGGGGGCATTAATGAGGAGTTGAACTTTATGTGTTTTTTATGAAGAAAGACATGTGTGTTGCATGAACAAGAATGTGTTAATAAGGGGAATTTTAGGACCATTATAGACAAGGAATGTTAAATATTAGGGTTCACGACATGCCCCACAGAGTGGATCAGCACTGAGGGACACAAGGCAGCTTAACACTGCCGAGTAGCAGACCTTAAGTTAATTAAGATGAAAATGTTCTAATGTATCTAATATAGGAGTTCACGGTATGTCCCGCAGGGGTTAATTTCCCTGTGGGACGTAAGGCAGCTTAAAACTGCCCAACAGTGAACTCCAACCTTTACAGTCTCCCATTATTTGGCAATACATATTAGAAATGACCCCCAGAAAAGGGCCACTCTGGTTATAAGGATTCAGGTTGAAGTAGCAGCAGTTTGACACAGCTGTAAATTTGATAAATACAACACTTGAACATAACATGGGATAAAGAGACACTACCAGTAGGACCACAGCGCATGCGTGGGCCTCCATGATTTTCAATAAAGATGTGCGTGCCCGCACACCAAATGATGGGATTTCATAGTGAAAACTAGTCTACTGCGAAAATAGTAACACTCCTAATAATACCCATGTAGAAATGTAAATATAGCAATAGATATATAGTTATACGAGCAGTTCTGTGCTCGATTACGGAGGAGATACCAGCGCGCATACGCAAGAGAGATTAGTGTAAGGCGTCACGGCATTGCGCGCACCAGCGTGCATGCGCGAGAACGACTAGCGTTTATTTACGCTACTTCGAATGGCGGCAGCTCTCTTTTTTTGGATAGCTGACGCGTATGGAGAACAGGAAATAAGGTAAGCGCGGCGCAGGAGAATGTTAATTGGAAACACAGAAGTGTGGGGACCACTGACTAGGAAATAATCATACACATATATATGAATATTTATTTCACAGAATACGTGCAGATAATGACACTGGCAACAGTGGTGAATGGACACTTTGGAAGCATGAAGCCAAACAGGTAGAAAGTGTTTTTAATATTTATCATATTGGGAAAGGAGGCTTAACAAAGATCTATAATGGATGTCTTTGTATTTTTGTATTTGTCATATTGATTTGAACGCCATGATGGAACACAACCTTAACCTTGTATGTGCATGTATTTACTTTATGAATTTCACTCAATGGTGAATTATTGGGAATGGATCATGGTCATGGGAATGTCATTGATTGAAAAATAATAGTGTTAATGGCCCTGACGATGGACAGAGGTCCGAAATGCATTGGCAATAACTTTGAAACACTGATTGGCCAGGAATAAATAAATACCTGAAGTATATGTAATACTATACTAAGAATGGTGATTATTTAATGAAGTATATAAAAAGCATTGAAGAGTGAATTGAAACCCGTCGAGGAGAGACAGAGCGAGCTCACCCAGGGCTGGAAGTTTTCAAGCCCTCCTGTGTGGATATTGTTCAGAACCTGGTGCCTAGGCTCAAGGGTGAGCCCCCACAACTTATTGCAGAACAAGGAACTAACAGAAATTAAAGTAGTGCCCACCCCATCTCCCAATTGTGTAAAAACATTAGCTTGATCATCTCTCTCCATACAATGCTTAGCCCATGCAATCAAATCACGTTTCTGGCGGTACAGTATTGCGAGTGACAACCCTTTACCCCGCACCCTGATCGACTGCAAGCGGCACCGGACCACTTGGAAGAGGGGGAGCAGGCAAATTCAATGGAGGTACTGTTCATTAGGAGGAGCAGAAACAGCAGGAAGAGGCAAAGCAGCAGGAAGAGGAACATACGGAGGTGGCGCAGAGGCACCAGGCCTTCGTTCATTTAGCAATTTGTCGATGAATTCATCGGAAACATCAAGGTTTTTAGAAGGATACATTTTCTGAATTCCAAGTGAGAAAGCCCTATCCATATTCTTAGTCGACTCAGAATGTTAATCTTGGTCATACAATAATGCTTTTCCGGCTTTCGTTTTATGACGGCGCACATGTTTTTCCCTACTCTTAAGCTGCTGTAACACTTCTTTTTTCCAATTCTGCAAAACATCAAATGCTGCAGGTCTAGCCTTTTTCTTTAATAGAATTGACTCTAAATACTCAATACGAGGGATTTCAAAACTACCTTTGATTGGCCACTGAAGTGGTTTGTCTGTGCCAAATATCATTAAACACTATACTTCCAATGCCATGCTTACAGTACATAGTACACGCCGGCGACCCCTCCTGTGGTGCTGGACGGCTAAATTCCAAAGATTGTCTATCACTGCGGAACAACGCCCTGAAGCAGATAGACAATTTCCCAGGCATATCAAATTATTGGTGTTACCTGGTCAATAATTGTGTCTGCAGATACAATACGCCAAAATCAAATTATCAGGATTATTTAAGAATCGGGTCACGACTCACCTGATCAATTCTAAGGAGGTCCGATTGGATTAAAAAGAATCTTACCTAACTAATTTTACCTCTTGTTTGGTGATTTCAGCAAATCTGCCCGCCTCGATAAGTGGACCCTCGTCAAGATGCCATCTCGGACCACAAGCTAATTGTCCAGGGATCGGGTCGTGCAGCGCTGCTGATGTGTCATGTCTCATTCAGAAGGGGCCCCTTATTTTGTCACACCGTCTGATCCCAGTCCGATAGCGTGTGTCAACCTTCGATAATCCGGCATCAATCTTGAGGGTCCCTATTCGGGCGCCAACTTTGAAAACAAAATCAAAATATCGAGGCTCAGTACCCCAAAAGGAAATACACCGAACACGGGTTACAAAGGAACATACAAAGATCTTTTTATTTTATACTGAACAGTTTTCAGAGAAAAGTAACAGAAAGCTATCGGCCCTCAGTACAACACAACGAACTCCAGCGTGGTTCAGTGTGCTTAGTGAGAAAACCTGTACACTAGAATTCGTTGCTCTTTTATACCATTTGCGAACATGATGTCCAACCCTACTTCGGGTTAATATTCCTCTAATACATTACTGATCTAGGGTTCATGCCGAGTTCGCACCACTATATGCATAGATATTGCCTTTAATACATTCGCCAACAAGCCTACACGGTAACAGTGTATTTTAGGATTTCTCATAAAGGTCTTCTCAAACATTAATACAATGTAGTTAAACAAGTGTTCTTAGTTCAGTATTTGAATACATTGTTCTTAACATATGCTCGTGGATTAGTTTCATTGGTGCAAGTAATCCTTTACACACAGGTCAGCGAAGGACAAGGTCTCAATTCACAACCCCAACAAGTGGCCTGCAGGCAAGTTACATATTGATTACACACAGAGGTCAAGACGGCCATGTTGTATTTCGGAATGACATCGTCCACCATTTTAACTCACAGGGTGACTTTACAGAGAGAACCTAAAATGGTGGATTAACCCAAAATGGCGGCTTACATTGATTCTAAGGTCAGGACCTTGCGACATGGATTTCTTCGCAAGTGTCTTATAAGCAGCTTGGCGTAGGCCAATATACACATATTCATTGCAATAGGAGGTACAATATAATTTGCCGTTTGACAAAGCGTGTGTCAGTTGAGGCTTTCGCCACTACTTTCTCTCCTCCTCCTGCACCTTTGGCTGACTCACACCCTGACACAGCCGTCTCTAACTTTCATATCTACATCTCTAACACTCTGGATGTCCTTGCCCCTGTCATGGAGATCCGCTTGAAGCGCAAATCCAATTGCAACTCTGGGTACAATTCTGACCTCACCACCCTTAAATGCAAGTGTAGAGCGGCAGAGAGGCACTGGACGGCATCATGCGCTTCCCCTGACAAACTGGGCTGCTGCCTGCTCCAAAGAGGACTTGCCAATGCAGGGTTTGTGTATAAACCGAACCACCTGCGTCTCAGCAAGAAAGATCCAATGAAGCATTTGATCCAGTGATGTAGGCAGATCCAATTGCCCTGAGGAAGGCTCGTCAATCAATGCCAACATTAATGGCCACAAGCCGAAACGTGCCCTTAGCATAGCCCATGTATTTTTGATTGTAAAACTGGGGATCTGTGTATGCATTTTCTATCTACAGTTTAAAAACAGACACGTAGGCAGCTTTATTCAAAACATGATCAAATGCTGATCATGAGTACATACAAAGGATAGGTACCTTTGTCCACAAGAAAGTTTGATTCAGTATTTCAAACATTGATTTTAATTGTGCATTTTGTTTGCTTTAATATGAAAGTATTTTTTTCCTTTGTTTCTTTACCCTTTACTGCATTTATATCTTGAATTATCCTGTTTGTAAACATTAACCATTCAAGTGGTCACTCTTTTGTTTTCCCTTTGTTTAAGTTTTTGTCTGAATATTTTATGTGTACATTTTCATGGCACTGTTCAGAACCATTACTCTTTACTTAAATTCAATGTATAATGAAAACATTTTAAACTTCCCTTTTTTTGTTTACATTAATAAACAATATGTATGACTAAATATATACATGTAGTTTGCCCTAATTGTTTATTCTGGAAGTTTCGTATTTTTTTCTGACTTCTCAAGTAGCAGAACATTCATTGTTTGGGAAAATTAATATATTAACCTAGACCATAAATTGTTTGGTCTTATGATAGTGAGAGTTACAACCCCGTGTTTATATTTTTTTTGTGTTGCCCCGAACTCTCACTGAACACGCAGGGGGCTTCCCCTTTTTTGTAAAATAGCCTGCTCCAAAGACAGCACAGACTCCCTGTTCTCTCTAAGAAGAGAGCCTACATGCAAGCCTGCATCTCTGCAACATCTAACATTTCAGACGAACATTTCAAAGTCTGCAAGGAGAGGCCAATCCTGCTGCAGTCTCTACCTCTCGTGTTCCCTCGAAGGCCCTCTGCATGGCCTTGGCTTCTCATTTCACCACTAAAACCCAGGACTGTCCACCCTCACTTCCTCTACTTCTTCTTCCTCGTCCTCTAGCACTCCTGACCTGCCTGAGGCCGTCTCTCCTCCTCCATTCTCCTCTGTTCACCACCAATGATGTTTCTGGACAAGTCCGATCTATGAAAGTCTGATCAAAGCAGGTTCTCCCCTGCTCATCCAGAACCATCAAGGACAACATTGACACCCTTGCTCCAGCGTTGGATGATTTCTGCAATCACTTCTTTGCCACTGGAACTTTCCCCTCACCCCCTTAAGCACTCCCTTGTCCACCCCCTTCTAAAGAAGCCCACAGCCAATCCTTCCCCTTTGGCTAACTATCGCCCTATCTCCATCACGCCTTTCCTTGGCAAACTCTTGGAAAAGCTGGCCATCTCCCAACTTAATCTGCATACTGAACCTGATGGTTGCCTCCACGACCACCAGTCGGCTTCAGAGTGGCCAGAAGCACGGAAACTGCTCTCCTGAACACCTGTAAAGCCCTACTCTCCAATCTTGACTCTAATCTCCCTTCTGTCCTCATTCTCCTCGATCTGTCCTCTACTTTTGACATGATCAACCATGCCATCCTTCTCAAATGCCTCTGTGACAACCTGGGTATCACTGATCAGGCCCTGGCCTGGTTGACCTCCTTTCTCACTGACCGACCCTCTCTGGTACAACTGGGGTCTTTCCTCTCTTTGATCACTCTCACTACTTGTCATGTCCCCCAGGCGTCTAACCTATCTCCCTGGCTGTTCAACCAATACCTGGCACCTCTTGCCCACTGTATCGATACTTTCTGCTCCAAAATACAGTTTTATGCGGATGGCACCCAGCTCTCTTTCAGGCTCCCTTCAGCCACCTCTGCTCCTTCTTTCATACCAGACTGTCTGGCCTCCATTCAGGAATAGTGTGCCACCAACAATCTCTGCCTTGATGCCAGTAAGACTCAGATCCTCCTCATTGGGAGACCTGCTCCCTTCTTTCCTCTCTCTCTTAGGCCGCCCTCTTCCTGCTCCTTCCTGTGAGGTTAAGAACCTTGGTGCCATCTTCATCTCCACCCTCTCCTTCTCTCCTCACATTTCTGAAGTCTCTAAGAAGTCAAACTATCAGCTGCACCCCCTCAGAGGTATTCTTCCTTTGTTCACTTTCCCCCAGAAGCTCACTGTCTCCAGAGCTCTGGGCCTCTCTAGGCTGGACTACTGCAACAGCCTCTTTCTAAATCTATCTACCTTTACTGTTCTACCTTTACAATTTATCCAGAACAGGACTGTGAGATTTGTCCTTCACCTCAAGCCCAGGGATCGTATCCCCAGCACTGAAATCTCTTCACTGGTCCCCGTGGCTGCAAGGATCAAGTTAAAGATCCTCTGCATCATCTACAAGGCGTTCTGGTGCCTGGACCGCTCTACCTCCGACTTCCTCTTCCAAAACATATTCCTTCTCGAGCTCTCCACTCACTCACCTCCAACTCCCTGAGGGTCAGACGCTTCTCCACGCAGAGAGTTTGGGGCAGTTCTCTCTCCTCAGCTGAGGCCTCCCTCTGGAACAGCCTCCCTGCCTCTCTCAAACTTGAGCAGAATCACCTCTGGTTCTGGAAGCAACTCAAGACCTTCCTTTTCAATTCCGCTTTCTCCCTTCCTCTACCCTGCTGATGTACCTAACTGCTCTGCGCACTGGTCACCTGGATACCCTCTGAACTCAGCACCAAGCTCCTGCTTGTCCAGTTGCCCTTGCACTGCCTCCGGGCTCCCCCAGCACTTAAGAGTATGTTCATGCAACCCTGCAGTCCCTTCTCGCTGCACTTAAGAGCCACCTGCTGGCTGCACTTATTGATCTACCTGCACTTCTCCCTCCCCGCACCTGGCACTTCTCCCTTCCTTTCCCTCCTGGCTCTTCTCCCCTTCTGTCTTCCCTGCACTTGCACAATCTGATTGACACAAGGCCCAGTAAGATTGTTGTTTTGTCCTCCCTTTGTTTCCCCCTCCTTGTCTTGTCGCGCCTAGAAACACTTGTTTACAGGCGGTTATAAATGCCCTATCATATCATAGATAGGCCCTATATTGAGTGTCCCTGAATGAAATTAAACCAATGCCTCATACATTTACTGTTTTCTTGTATACTCCTGCAATGCGTTTTATGTTTCAAGTACTTATTAAGATGTTTTTTTAATCACAATGCAATGCTACATGCATATACACATACAAAACATGTGCAATACCTTTCTGTGGCACCTCGTCGAGGTATGTCCTTCACCACAGTCCACTAATCCCCTGCACTCACTTCACATTAATATTGAAAAATGCATAGTGCAATATGGACATCATTCCATCTCGATATTAACAGTATATTATGCATGGGGTATTTTATTGTATATGGGTATGGCACTAATTGCAATTTTGTACAATCCCATCCCCTCCTAAAATGGATTCCTAAATGCCCTGCTACATTACCTATGGAGAGTGGTTTGGTCTAACCTGATAGAAAGCATGTTATTCCACCCAGGATATGTCTCTTCACACCCCTGACCAGAGGAAATCCTGCCTAACAAGTAAAAACAGAATTTTTCCCTGATGGCCGTAGTGTGCCAGCCACCACAGTTACAAATATAACCACTGAGCAAATTGGATTAGTAGGGTTATGTCTCCACCCCTGTCCACCTCAATTGCACAATATACAGCAACCATGGACACAAATCACCCTCATTCATCACTCGCTGATCCTTCAGAGATATTTCAACAGAAGCCCTGAAGGTTAGCCTAGGTTAATTGAAAGCTGATGAGTAACCAAAAACAGGCATTCGCCCTTTGTCTGATTTGTTCTGGATCTTTATCCAGGATCAAATTATGTTCAAATTGGCAGTTCTAACATATCGTACTCCCCACCATGATATGCACAAATGCCTCAAACACAGATTAATGGATTTCAGCCAGACTGATTGCTCAGCCAGGTCCTCTACCTAAGCCAAGCTAAGAGTGCCAAGTTTAACGGGAATGTGAGCTCAAAAATGTTATTGTCCCGATCGTTCGGGCCTGTGTTTTTCAGCATTCTGTTATCGATCATAAAAGAGGTTCCTATGCATCTTAACTTAGTTTTCCTCACTTTTACACATGCGAAAACAACGGGTTGAGTAGGGCCATCTTGTGCTAATCTTATCCGTTGATTCATCGCCCTAAGTTCGAGTGCCCTTGTGGCAGTAAATGATATCACCCGCCCCTGAAACTGACATCACTAGACGCCTACACCCCTTTTCACAAAGCCAATGCACGTCTCGTCTCGTGATGTGTCTCCATTGAAATGGATGGACGCCTCTTCCCTCAATAAGTATAAACAGACCCCTTCTCATCAGACAACATCACAGTTGCTTTTTCAATTGTTTCACTGTATGCTTTCGGATTGCCTGTGACTCATGTCTGCTCTGTTCAGTTACTTTCTTAGTACAAAGTCCTTGCGAACATATACTTACACTAGCATTACTATTGATTTCAATCGTTACTTCTGTTTTATTCAAAAATGTGTTGTATAATGACAACAATAGAGCCCTACCAGTACGAGCTGGAGTATTCTGAGGAGGAAGTAATTGAAAGAGAAATATGCGGAAACAATGGGGAATCGAACGATAGTTGGGAAGATGAATCACTGGAGCATGAGCCTGAGCCTAGTTGCATGGAAAACGTTTCCACCTGGTGTGCCTGCCACCGCTGCAAGGTCATGCCAACCGAGGTGGAGAACTTCTCCTGCAAAGAAAACTCTGGATGCTCGGCCTACATATCAGAAGAAGACACACCACTGCTATGCTTTACCGAGCTGCATGACTTCAGGGCAGCCTGCCTTAGAAGGTCTGTGTTGAGGATTATGATGGTACTTATGCACAAACTTCGCGCAACAGTTCACCCACGCAATCCAAGTAACAAGTAAGTGTACTCTACGTGTGATTGTATTTTGACCACTGAGACGACTAACATTTCATGTTTGTCAAACAATACTTCTCTGTGGCCCAAACCTTTTCATGTATTAAATGGATGTTCACATTTTTCTTTTTCATTTTTTTTATCACCTTATTTATTATTTCAGAACAAATCATATAAAGAAAGGTAACATCAACATATCCATTACATCGGGGATTTGCACTCAAAGTGTAAAATACATATACATGCTAAGCAATCAAACATAACAGTATAAAGAATCATACATTAAAACCTTAATGAACTACTACAAATCTCTATTCCACAGTAAAATTTCAAATACCCGACTACAATAGACAATACAATATCAACAAACACAATACTCAACACCACATAGAAATCACAATAATCCCCCAACTGTCTCATACAGAAAATAATGCATGTGGTTAATGAGCATCAGCTGTATAATTCATTAAAAGAATCCCAAATTCGAAGATAATGCCCCTCTCGCTTCTGTTTCATTAGCATTACTTTCTCATAGTTAGACAATGTGCGGACATCCAACAGCCAATCATCTACATTCAGCTTTTTCCTTGATTTCCAGACTTTTAATATTTGTTTAGTTGCCATCACCAACACCCTATTGATCCAATCTGTTCTCACTTTAGCCTTGTCTCCTCTCTCTCTGTTTGATAGCAAAACCGTTGAGTAAGACATACGTGGGAAAGTGTCCCCAGAATAATGTCCAACCTATTCAAGACTTCACTCAAAAGGTGGATACCCTTGAGCATGTCCATAACATATGGATTAAGGTGCCCCCATGAAGACCACAACACCAACAGTTATCATTATCCAACAGTCATAGCTTGGCCATTCGAGCAGGGGTCCAATACAATCTACAAAGAATTATTTGTCTAATATACCTTAGTCCTAGATCCATTTTTGACTGCACACCAGTACGAAGCAGGATTTCCCATTCTTCACTAGGAATGTCCATACCAAGTTCCTCCACCCAGGCCTGACAAAGTTTTTCCCATGCTTCCACGTATGAGTTTTCTATCGGCATTAGTTTCATGTACGTTGACACTGTACATGGGAGAGAACGGATAACCTCACAGACCGTGGGTCTGTCTCTCATGGTATTCCCTAGCATTCCCTGCTGTTCTGTCAAAAGAAACTTTAGGTCCCTATAACATGCACGTTCCCTACCGCTATCCCGGAAGATTCTCTAAGACGTTTGAAGGCGATCATATGATCACCTTCCCAGACATCACGTATCCTAAATATGCCTTTTTTAATGCAGCTTTGCCAACATAAGGTCTTGTTCATTATTTGTAGCCCTGAATTAGGCCATAGAGATGCATCGTAGTATATCCAGATGCTTTCCCATCTGGCTGCCATAACATTTTGTAAGGCTCCTCTAGTAGTACTCATAGTAGGTAATCTCACCGTAGAGTTTGGCATCTTAGACTTTGAGTACAAGTCACGTAGAGCATAAGACGAGAATTGTTCCCTCTCAATAATCTGCCAGAAGGGGACATATTTGCTAACTTCAGAAAAATAGAATGTTGATTATTTAGAACAAACCCAGTGCGATAATTCATTATATTAGGATACCCTAGGTCTATTACCCTCCCCAAAAGGAACTCTTGAAAGACCTTATCAATACTACCAATGACCTTGTTGGTGAATTTCAAGGGAGTACTTTCGGTAAATGAACCGTTTTAATAGCATTAATTTTTGCCCCAGCGTTAAGCAACACCATTTTAATATATCTCTCCGGATTTTCTCTAAAATTTTTGAAATATTATATTCTGCCATCTTTTTCAGGTCACGAACCAGGTAAATTCCTAGATACTTCATTGTTCCCGTCTCCCACTGACAATTCCAAGAACCCATATCACTCCTAGGTTGTCTAACATCTAGAGGAAATACCACCATCTTGCCGCAGTTTATCCTATGGCCAGATAATAATCCCACTTCCTGGAACATACATTTTAGCTTTTCACTCCCTTCCAGTGGGTTTGTCAAGAAGATGGTCATGTCTTCCGCATAACACAAGATTTTAACTTCACTTTCCCCAAATTTGGGTCCATGAAGGCTCTGTTCTTGTTTTATATGTGCAATCAATGGTTCTATTTCTAAGTTAAACAGGTATTGTGACAACAGACAGTCCTGTCTGGTACCTCTTGACAGGAGAAATGGAGAAGACATAACGCAATTGACCCAAACTCTAGCACTAATAGAGGAGTTCAGCATTTTAATAACTCTTATAAAAGTGTCCCCAAAACCCATTTTTCTAAGTGGGTATTTCAAGAAGGTCCAATTGACCCGATCAAAGGCTTTTTCTGCATCCATAAAAATTAGAAGTGTATTCTGAACCTTTTCCTTCGGGAGTCCCATTACAACTGTTGATGGGCCCATCATGGGGGAAGAAATACTGGTTGCCACCGAACAGCTTAATACAGGTAAATCACCAGGCTTAGACGGTCTCCCAGGTGCTGGGTCATGTATTGATACTGTTTTTATGTACCCTATACAACGGTTTCATGTCCGATGGGGTTGTATGTCCTACGATGAAAGAGGCTTGCGTTGTGGTGATCCCGAAACCAGGCAAAGACCACAAAAAATGTGATAACTATAGAACGATATCGTTATTAAATGTTGATCTTAAAATATTCACTAGAATAATGACTAATCAGCTGGATAAGTGCATCCGTGATCTGATCAGTTGTTCCCAGGTTGGCTTTATGCGGGGCAGATATGGGTGTTCACTTTTGTAATGTGTCTAGACTTCAAAGCCCAAGTTCATTTATCCATAAAGTAACTTTTGTAAGGGCAACTATGCCATAGAATTCAGGATGCATTTTCAAGTAATGGTGGTACACCTATACGGTTAATCCAATTACAGTATGTATGTTTCTCTCCCAAAGGTGGTACAGACAGGTGGCCTACCGTTCGTTAACATGGTGGCTTTATGGAAGGCTTGGATTCTGCGTTCGACGAGTAATACCCGCCTGTGTCGTTGGAGCCATTTGTGCCAAATTCCCCAGTCACAGCGGACAGTACAGGGGATTTTCACACACTGTATACCTCAAGTATACAATTTGTAGTTTGTGCAATCTACATCACCAGACTAAATAAAATACAAATGAGCATATACGAATAGTTTTTTCAATTTTTCATTGAATCAAGAACATGCTCTCACTCGTTTATGAGGGACATGAAAGAATATTTGGTGCCCTTTCGCGCTCACCTCGTCCGCAACAATCCATCCCCCGTCCATTATACCCCACTCCGTTACTGGGTGGGTGGGAACGGCCAAGGTGCCAAACACCATGCACACTTCAAAAGGTATCTTCTGCACGTGACCATTGTTCTCATGTCCTCCCCAAACCCAGTGTCTCCAGGCTCCCCACTTCAAGATCCCGCCACTGCAATCCACATAAGTGTGTCTCTCTTCTGCGGTGTTCCGGGCCTTGTGCGCTCGCCTCATGCCCATCCATTCCCCCTTCAGTATCAATGTACCAGCATCACTGATGACATTATGAATAGGAGGCACACTCTAGCATTGGATTGGTGAGGGGCCTACGGAACAGTTGATGCTATATGGGAAACAAGATGATAATTGGCCACCGTCTCTCCCTTGCTCTTAGCACACGTGGGTCAGCTGGGCTCATCTCCGCAGTGTGAAGTTCAGGGAAAGGCAGCACACATCTTTATAACTAAACTAAACAAAAGGATCTGATAATACACAAATAATGGCACACGACAAATCGTGCATGAATAGGGGTAATGAGGTCACATGAGCTAACATATTGGCATTCTAACCATTACCCTTTTGGATTCTCTTTGATATCGCAAACTCTGCACCCAGGTGCAGACGCCAAAGGTTTCATCTGCCATCTGGTCCACTTGGGTCCTCATTAGATAGGTAGACGTTTGTTGTATTTTGGGAAAATATATTGCCACACAGGATTAGGGCTGTGGTGGTGGTCTGGGAGGGATCGGGGTACAGGAGGGTCAAATGGGTATCAGCATGAAAGGAACTGGGGGTCGGAGCTGGTGGGCTCTAGCCTGGTGGGGTGGGGGTTGAGAGGGCATGGGCAGTTTAGAGGAGATGAATGTCCACTTGGGTTATGACTTCTCACTGTCTCACGCTCTTCGCAGAGCACATTCTTTCGGAAATCATACTACAGGATTGTAACAAAGCATGGCTAGCTTCCGTGAGAACAGGGCTCGTGCAGAGCTGGCAAGGGGGAGGCGATGGTGTGGGCTGGCTGTGCGAGGCACTGGGGATGATGGATTAGAGCTGCATTTCTACAAAGAGATGGAGTTTCGGGTCCGGTAGAAAAGATGGCGTTGGGACTAGTTCAAAATGGTTTCTGGGAGCTATAAAGTATAGGTTATTTTCCATGAGCTGTGGTGCAACAGAATGCTGCGGGGGTGGCTACATCTCCATCCCTTGGTTATTACATGTGGTATGTTTCTGGAGTGATGCAAGGGTTGGGGGGGAGGATTGCCTCCTTACCAACAACAGTAACCATTGATCTCATGGCCTCCCCAGACCCAGTGTATCCAGGCTCCCCTCTGCAAGACCCCACTCTGGCAATCCACATAGGTGTGTCTCCCTTCTGAGGTGTTCCAGGCCTTTTGTGCTCGCCTCATGCCCATCCATCCCCCCTCCAGTATCAATGGCCTTTCGCACCTGTGGCCATGCGCTCGCAAGGGGGCTGGGTGGGTGTGAACGGCCAAGGTGCCCAACACCATGTAGACTTCAAAAGGGTTCTTCTGCACGATGACCATTGTTCTCATGGCCTCCCCAGACCCAGAGTCTTCAGGCTCCCCTCTGCAAGGCCCCGCAACAAACACATCACACATTCACATACACACCCACTTTTCTAAACACCTTGACATTTTACAGGAGAACATCTCTGTGCTCTGTAAGGAATCTGTTGACCTTGCAACTTGTTCCCCGGGTACTTGCTCCCCTGCTTGCTGAATCGGCTTGTATGTTCGTCTAGGTAAAGGTGGTGGTCACCGATTTACTTCTCTATATTCATCGATTGCTGATCTCAATTTATTTTTCATTTGCACCTATTGTACCGAGCATTGTAATGTTCATTTAGCTCAATGACTTTGCCATTGTCTAATTTTTCTAGTATTTTGATCTCTAAAAATAGCACTTTGCATCAATGTGCATTGTAATAGAATGGAATCTTTCATGGTTCATGTTTTTAAGCATGTTACCTTTTGATGCATGAAAGTACATTCAAAGGACGAATAACATGTTACGATTTGCAGTATACCAATAATTTCTGTAAGACAGTTATCGCTGTGTTCATTCGACAAGGTTACACAGGTGTTCCTTCTTTGACTAAAACAAATATTGTATAGAGAGCTGTACGATAAGTACATTAATCACATGCATACAGTATTTGTTTTCATTATTTATATGTATTTTTATACAGATCTTACTGATTTATCAAGAATGCCTGCTTGTATGGTTCTCGGTTGCTCTTCTATGAGCCAAAAAGCAAAAAGTCCGGGCCAACGTTCCCTGTAAGGTGCGCGCCTGTGCGGCCGCACACCTTTGATTTGGGAGCCGCGCATATTGCACATTTTACCACGCACTTGCTCATTTTGCTGCAAATCATTTTTTTTTTCCAATTTTTTTTTTATAAAACACATTTTTTGGGGGGGAACCCATTGGCTGGGCTGGTAATGTGCTGAACAAACTAGGGTCCGACTAGGAGGAGGATGGCCCTGTCAGCAGCACTCAGCACTCGGCATGAGTCTGCTTCGGTTTCTAGGGCTTCAGGAAGGAGCCTGCTGGCATGGGCGTAGGATACAGGGGGGATGGGGGTGACAAATCCCCCCCACAATTTTAAGTGGGGGAGATACAATGGCCTTTATCCCCCCCAGTTTGTGTGTCCTGTGTCCATCAAGTCTGTGCACTGGTGCGTGCAAACTTCAGACTCTGTCTGAAGTTTACACGCAGCAGGCGCAGGCCAACGCTGTGGATTAGATTCCCCATGGCATGATTGATTTCATTCACACTGTACAACAGTGGGGGAGGAGAACGAAGCAGGACCACGAGCAAGAGTTGTTGACAACTCTTGCTCGCGTTCCCCTCCTCCCCCACCCCCAGGGAATACGGCACGTGCCAGTCCAGGCTGGGCTGGAGTGCGCAGTGCACTTCTGCGCAGCTTGCAAGCCTCCTCCTCTCATCTTCAGAATCAGAAGCCAGCAGGCAGCAACGCATGCTGTGGCTTCCGAGACTCGTGATGGTGATGATTTTGTCTGCTTTCTCCTTTCTGCTGCACAGGTTGGTTAGTACATATATTCTTCCAAATCTAAAATGAATTATTTATTCCTTCCGTTGTCCCTGACGTTACATGGAAGGAACCAGTGAGGCCCTCTCTGCTGTTGGCCGAAGCTGTGCTCTGGTAATTGTCTGCCCCTCTTCTATCAGGGGCCTGTTGGTTCTCATGTGTCTGCTACCAGCTCCCTGAAGTGCTGCTCTTGTCGTAAATCTTAGCACTACACTTAATTACACAGACCTTTATCTCATTATGGAAGCAGAAAAGCAGAGGGCACAGAGGCGGGGGTTCAGTTTACAAATACTGCTATTTCTACAGTCGCTCGCTGCTAATGTTGTTATTACACAGTTATTTAAATCCGGAGTATTGGTTCATCAGCAATACTGCCGCCTTTATCCCAAAATGCACAGCAGACATTTCTTTCATTCTAAATTGAAGAGCATCACGACTAGCATAAATTGTTCCAGAGGACTTTATGTTCTGTGTCACAGAGAAGATCCCAAAGACTGCATTGAACGTGTACTTATTGCTAAAGCAACCCCTGCCCATTGAACCTTAGATGTGTAGGGGCATGGCACTAATCAACCCACACATATGCCAGTCACCGTTGTAGATACGCTTCTTGGCACAGGGTTTTATGGGGCCTGTTGGATGAGTAGGGTGCAGCGATCCCTTGTCTGTACGGCCGTTTGTTTGTGCCTTTCTTCAATCCCTCAAAATAATCGAGCCAATGAGTCAGTGCATACATCCGTAATGGCATGCTTTGATATTTTGGATTTAGAAAGATATACAATAGCAGGAATAGCAGGAAAACCTACAACATGTAGATTGAACAATAACATGCACCTTTCTAGTTGGGCGCAGGGCAACACTTTTACGTATATCCTCCAAAACACG
This sequence comes from Ambystoma mexicanum, assembly GCF_040938575.1. NCBI lineage: Eukaryota > Metazoa > Chordata > Amphibia > Caudata > Ambystomatidae > Ambystoma > Ambystoma mexicanum. Next base: position 278,237,650 of record NC_090924.1, read on the forward strand.
CATGCTTTCAGTGAGCAGCAAGACTATTTGTGCTATGCGTTCTTTCTGAAAGGCCAGCGAAAGGTCCTGCAGCCTGTTCCGCTTATCAGCGCTTAAAATGAACAGCTTCTCACACAGGGTGTGGGGGGTCGACTCGTTAGCCGTGGACTCTGGTTGGTATATGTGTAGAGGCGGTGGGTGGGAGCACATATCAGTTGGAGCAATAGGAGGAAAGTGTTTTTGCACCCGAACCCAAAGGCTTTGAAAAAATTATGAATTGCTTTCCTCAACACCTTTTGGGTTCGGGTGCAAATAATGACACGCACTTAAATAGTGCATCCAAAATCTGAAGAGCCTGAGCTAACACAATGTTTGTAATAAAAGCAGGTCCAATCGTCACTCGTCCTTAAGCTGATTGTCAAGCATAATACATTCCAATTTCACATGCTCTGCCCACGGAGTATACACACACTGGCAATATACAGACATCACAAACACATAGTTTCACAAACCAAAAATCCACTTACCTTTTTAATTGGTCTCCTCGTAATGGCAGCATGCTGTACACTAGAGCGTGCATGACACACACACAGACAGAGCGATGCATACGATAAGTGTGAATCCATATAGATATCACGTTGAAAAGATCGGTCTAGCTAAAATAAATGGTTTTGCTTTTTTTTTTTAATCGAATGATGTTTGGGGTTTGTAACCAAGTACTAGGATTGCACTGTATATTATGTATTCATTAAAAGAAATCAAACTTTAAAAAAAATTAACTATAAAATGTTAACAATGCAGTGTGCCCCTTCCATACACACATTTATTTATTGTGCATTTGTTAGCCGCTTATACAGTGAGTGAGTACATTGTGTTTCAAAGCGCCCAATAGAAACTGCCTGCATTGGCCAGGAATCGAACCAGCCCTCCCACAGACCCGCCAATGCCTTGTCTGCTTTGAGCTCCAAGTGCCTGCCAGTTTTTTTCGTTTTTTTTAAAGCAGTCTTCTGAAACATAATGACTTAATTGGAGCTGTAAACTGCTACTGATGTAATAAACATGTCTGAGCCAGGTCTGCCTTCAGCCACTCAATGAGGTCCTGTTAAAAACAAGCATTGGCAAAGCCAACAGTTTTGGCTTGTGGATAAGTATTAGAAATTTGCCAGGGACTGCTATTATATACCCGAGCACTCTCACCATTTTGCAGCTGCTACCATCAATGGTCAGGTAACACCACCATGACATGGCCTGGCAAATGCATTACCCATGCCTACTCAAAAGTCAAAATGTTTGACATTGCCAGTTTTTCTTGCATTATGCAATAGTTGAGTAGCGCTGTAACTTTGTGTTTTGTACTGCTAAGGCAATACAAAACAGAGGTTGTTCAAAAAAGTATGTTTGGCTTTTAAGCATTTGGAAATGGTTTGAAAAGTACAAAACCAATTAGAAAAGTATATATACCTTAAAATAAATCAGCTCAACAAAACGTATATGCTTCTCGTTGTATTTGTACCCTATTGAACAGAAGACATAGAATGCACAGTGATTGGGCCCATACAAAAATGCTCTGACTTATGGCGATGTGCAGACACACAATGAACACAATTGATACAGTTGCTTGCTTGAAGTCATTTTTCGGCACATGAATGCATATGCTGGGCGGAAAATGTGCAGGGGCTGCTTTTAGCTCCAGGTCAGGGTATCTTTATTCGGATCTGTTCACATGGGTGCGATGGCCATCCCTGTAGCAGAGCACGTTTGCACATGCATGCCCCCAATATGTTTTCTCTGGGCTCAATTTTGTTGAGGAAGGCTAGGAACTAGCGGCGATTTGGGCAAGTTAGTGGGAACTTGGTCAGTATGTGTTGTTGTTTGCACAGGTGTCTTTACCCCTAAGGCCCAGGCGCAGTCCCTGCAGTCTGCAGATTAGTGGAACAAAGAATAGGAGGAGAGGATGGATGGAGAGGGAACAGATTTTTGATAAGCCTGGGAGATGAGCTAAAGTCTTGGGAGGAGAATAGAGCACCCAAATGTCCCTTGAAGTAGAGCTTTTTGTGCCGCAAATTTGCATTCCTCGCTTGCACACTGTGGAATCTGATCACTAAGCCTTGCTCACTGCGCCACCGCTGACCACCCCCGGTCTGGCAGCGCATCACTCAGTTGTGCACATGACTGAAAAACAGCCCGCACACAACTATTCTTTGGCGCACACAGCCCAGAAAAATTAGAGGGAACATTGGTCCGGGCATGGTCCTGCATACCTTCCCGAAGGATATCAATTTAATAATAAAATGGGTTAAATATCGTTGTTTTCCAGTGGACAGAATTGAAAGTAGAGCCCAGGATGTCTTGAAGGATGTGAGGGCCAATCGATTCTGCATCTGGAACCGGCACACTACCGACGATATGTACGAACAATCCAAGTACACAAAAAAGCGTTGACCCACAATTCTTCGTAAATTGCTTCCAATTGCAATTCCAACCGAACTTATGCACACGCTTCCTCCGGTGAGTCCTACATGATGAATTAGCTGTCTTTGTTGTTATGTAGGACGATGGGCTGCATAAATAAATACTATTTATGATCTCTCGATCTAAATCTGGTAAGTAACTGAAATGGTAACTTCATGAACTGATTTGAGCTTTCTGTGTATAATTACTTCAAAACTGTCTTAATAAAGTTTCCAAAGCAACCAGATTGTATTGAATTTTTACTATACTATGTTTCACTATACTACATCGGTCCCCACTTTCTTGAGCCTCTAATAAATCAAGCAATTATGAACATTATAAAACAATCCCATAGTTCCCTTTAAAAGTCGCATAATGTTTTAGTAATCGGTTGCTTGACGTGTCCCTTTTTTTGCGTAGTGCACAGTGATAGAAGCACAGACTCTCACAAGTGACGAAACCACTGACACGTCCAGTGTCCCAATGGTGAGTCCTACCAACATGCACAAAGTGATATTCTCGAGCGTTGCATCTGCCCTCATAGCTAATACAACTTTAATTTTCGCTTATACCACTTTATGACAATGCACGGAAAATGAAGGAGAAAGATTCTGCATCTATTTCTTTTCCGGAGTCAACATCAAGTTCACTCGCCTATCAAGTAATTTTATTGTACTTGTCCTTTACGAGAATGTGTTATGCTTGCAACTGGAAATAACATGAAAATGTTTATGTGTGCTATCGTTTAGTAACACTAAGTGGCATATATGGGTTTCTCTCTATATGTACCACTGTCTGCATCTGTTTGTCTCAGTTACATTTTGCTGTTTTCATCCGTACTGAAACAAGTACTGTGTTTCAGGAGTATGCTGGAACTTCGACTACAATCACTTCCTTCATTGTAACCAGTACATAGTATGAGATATGCGTACTTACAGTTCCCTTGCAAAAATGAAAGAAAATCCTACAAAGTATTTTATTAGAGAGTGAAATGCATGTGACCGTGCACTGTGTCAAACTTTTCTGATTTCAGTTTGAACGTTACACTTCCTCCATAATGCAAAATACATTTTTAAAATGTTTGGGGGCAACATTACAGTCAGTATGTTTGCAACGGTGATCTTTGATCAAGTACATGTGACATCTTGGAAGATTGTCAGGTGAAATCTGAAATGTATATTATGACTAAATAACATACACTGTATTCAAGGCTATGTGTGTAAGTGCTTTGTGCGAAGAAAGATTTTATTTGCCAGTATGATAGACTTTTTCTTTTTTTTTAATGAATATTCTATTCAAGGAATGTACACACACTGTTGAATTAGATGAAGAGGCACATGAACCTGAAGATAATCCCACAGTTTCAAAGAAAATCAAGAAAACAAGGGTAACAAACAAACAAGTTTGTTTTGTAGAAGTTTTTAGACTGGTGGGTTTTTTTTAAGTGGTATGTGCTGTTTGTGTGCTATACACTGTCCATGTTTTTCCACACATCTCTTAGAGGCCCAGAAGGAAAAGAAGTATAAAGACACAGACAACAAATGAAACCAAAGATGTCGCTTGCCAAACAGATTTCACAATGGAGCAACTAATATTTGAGGCGCAGCATGGTCCAGTCAATAAGCAGAATCAGGATGCTTATGCCCAATGGCCGTAAACTGAATGGAATGTGATCGGCAAACCATGTAAAGTGTCCATGGTCCATTGCTACCATGTGATAACTCGACAAGATGAAACTGAATATAATGAAGAAGCATTGCATTTCCTCGCAGACCCCTGGACTTAATCTACACCCGCAAAAATGTTTCCAACCAAGAAACATTCGATCTTAACTGTTTCTCCAATTTGTGTGCAAATATCACATTTTTAAAAAGTTGGAGGGCAACATTACAGTCAGTATGTTTGCAACGGTGATCTTTGATAAAGTACATGTGACATCTTGGAAGGTTATCAGGTGAAATCTGAAATGTATATTATGACTAAATAACATACACTGTATTCAAGGCTATGTGTGTAAGTGCTTTGTGCGAAGAAAGATTTTATTTGCCAGTATGATAGACTTTTTCTTTTTTTTAATGAATATTCTATTCAAGGAATGTACACACACTGTTGAATTAGATGAAGAGGCACATGAACCTGAAGATAATCCCACTGTTTCAAAGAAAATCAAGAAAACAAGGGTAACAAACAAACAAGTTTGTTTTGTAGAAGTTTTAGAGTGGCGTTTTTTTTTTAAAGTGGTATGTGCTGTTTGTGTGCTATACACTCTCCATGTTTTTCCACACATCTGTTAGAGGCCCAGAAGGAAGAGAAGTATAAAAACACAGACAACAAATTAAACCAAAGATGTCGCTTGCCAAACAGATATCCCAATGGAGCAACTAATATTTGAGGCGCAGCATGGTCCAGTCAATAAGCAGAATCATGATGCTTATGCCCAATGGGCGTAAACTGAATGGAATGTGATCGGCAAACCATGTAAAGTGTCCATGGACCATTGCTACCATGTGACAACTCAACAAGATGAAACTGAATACAATGAAGAAGCATTGATTTCCTCGCAGACCCCTGGACTTAATCTACACCTGCTAAAAATGTTCCACCCAAGAAACATTTGATCTTAACTGTTTCTCCAATTTGTGTGCAAATATCACAACCTGAACTAACAGAGACTGATGCTTCAACGCAATTGACTGAGGAACTTGCTAAAGATCTCAACTTCAGTTTTCCTAGTACGAGCGATTTGTCCACCACAGTCGAGTCACAAACCACATTCATGCCGGACGATTGGCTATTAAAAGAGCAAAAATACATTGTATTCAACAGCTGCCTGCTACAGATTGTACAGATGCTGAAATGTGTCCATACATTGAGGGGAACATATGCGGGCAGCCATTGGTGAATGTGACTCATGAATTACAAGGCACTAACCTGAAAATCCAAGCCAGCTGTGTCCACCTCCATAATACCTTTCATGGTCCGCGCAATCGATGCTGGGCAAAGTGCCAGTTGGAAATCTACTATGTTCCACAGCTTTACTTTTCAGTGGGTCTACTTTCGGTAGGATTTCCAGTTTCTGTCAATTTTGTGGGAGTTGAGTTCCTTGCTAAAACCCAGTATTACAAATATCTTGTGATGGGTCTGTAGAAAATCTGCCATTCATTGATGCACCATTGTTCCAATGTACACTCATTGACAGAAAACCAACATTATCACGAATGTGCACATGGACTTTTATCGAAGGAGCAAGAACGCAAGAAGAAGTGCTTGGTGAAATGTTCACCTCCGCACAAAGCTCTTGAGAAGATCATCCACGATAAAACTCTTTCAAGAGACCTGAAGGGGGGCGCTGTTGGACGCCGATGTTAATGGTGGCCTGAGTGAGTAGCTGCGCCGTTTACAAAACATCCTTACATTAATCCTGCAAATCCAGAGAGGCTGATTATATGTACTGCAGCGAATCGGACAGCTGAAGTGCCAGAGCATCAGAAGACACCCTTAGGGTGACTCAGCAACAAGTTTCTCCGGTGAAAAATTGTGCTGAAATATCCATGGGTCCCCCGAGTGAGGAACATTGACTTGGCACGTTCTGCTCCCCCCTACTATGAGCCTGCAGCCTTCGCCCGTGAACGGTGCTCTGAGGAGGGGTTGCCGTGAGGCAGAGTGTGTCACATCAGGGCTCCAGCTTTTGCACCCAATTGCAGCTTCTGGAGGGGGTGGCAAGGAGAGAATAAGCGGAAACGAACAGAGACCCCCGCCTGCGTGGAGACCATCGCTCTACAACTGTCAGCGGGTGGAGCGGGTTTCCCCTCCCTGGCGGCCACCATGTGCGCTGTGAGCGAGCGGCCTGGCCTCCTGGGTTGAGGGAGAGCCCCCCCTGCCACTCTCCATACACAGGCCAGCAGGTATGTGACATTATCCAAGAGCAGAGCCGCAGCCCTCTCGGCAATGTAACCGTGCCGGATTGGGGCCATACTGTAATTTAATCCACCTGGACTCGCGCCTGACCACAGGGGTGGCTGAACGGGGTGGTGAGCTGGCCATGAGCCTGGGACTCTGTGTTCATCCACATGGAACCCTTCCAAAGTTTGTGCAGCTTCCCCAAAATAAAGGGTGCAATTGGGTTATATACCTACTTGGGGATGTGCCAGTTAGGGCGCACACATGAGGATATACTACTCCTTGGACGCTCGGATTGACAATATACCATATCCTAGCAACATCACCAGACAGGCTTGGAGCTGTATACTAATACATAGACCTGTGCCACCAGAATCTACTGAACTGAGCGACGGGCTATCACAGCTGCACACTACTATCCACTTTGGCCAGATTCTAGCAGCCTCGCCGATGCTACTGCATAAGTTATGCCCAGAGGCAATAAGGCAAACAAAAAAGGCCCTATGGACGCATACATAACGCTGCCATGGAGGACAGGAGTGAGGGAACACCACAAGCCAGCCCGCCGGGCCGCAGCGACCAACAGATGACCCATCAGACCCATACATGGCAGCTCTCCAGACTGTCTTCGCTGCAGTTAATTCTAAACTGGATGATATATGGATCACTATATCGTCCATAAAGGTGGATCTTCATCAGGTGAATGCACAGGTGGTGGAAACGGAGAACCAAATAAGTATGGTGGAGGACGTCATAACCAACCATGGCAAGGACATAGAGGTCATCAAAAAGACCCTAAACCAGGTGCAAATGAAGTGTTATGACCTAGAATCTAGAGCACGCCATAATAATATAAGGGTGGTTGGGCTGGCGGAAAAACAGCTAAAAGTTACAATGGAGGTGTTCCTGGAAGGAGTGGTCCGTGCCATCTTCCCGGAGGCGCTGTTTTTGAAGCAATTCATAATTGAGAGAGCCCATAGAGCCATGATGACTCCTCCTAAACCTGGTGCGCCGCCACGCACGGACATTGCCCGCATCCTTTACTATCGTGACAGGGACATGATCCTACACCTATCTAGGGAGAAGGGTACTCTAATCTCTGACTCCAACAGGATACATATATACCCTGACTTTTCCAACGGAGTACAGGCCGCTCGCCGTACCTTTGATCAGGCCAAGAGAGCACGCTCCATCCCTTATGCAATGTTGTTCCCCGCCAAGCTCCATCTGCAGAATGCCGGGAAGGCACATTTCTTTGAATCCCCAGATGAGGCCATGGGGTACATTGAGTGCAATATCCTGCAGTCACTGAAAGATAAGAACTCCCAATCCAGCTTGAATACTTGAAGGCACAGAGAGAGCACGGAAGCACGATTGTGGTTAATCCATCTGGATCCATAAAATAACGGTGCAGTGGCCCTCTAGTCGGTCTGGTTGGCAGTGGGAAAAGGAAAGACTAACTGAACAGAGCCGCCCACTTTTTTCAAAAGTTGCAGTTTATTGCGGGAAATACACTGTCCAGTTGGGGGGATAGTGGGGGTGGGGGGAGGGGGGTTGCGAGGCCTGTTGCCCAAATGTTAAAGGGGAGAATCCACTTCAGAGAGCAAGAAACAAGATTAATCATGCTGACATGGGAAACGAGTTGGATCATGGTATGAAAGACGCAAAGACACTGACGGGAGTAGTGCACAGAGTAAGGTGCCACAGGAAATAAAAAGTGAGCTGCGGCAAGCCCATAAGCCTACCTCAATGTCGCAGAAAGTGCAGGGGATTAAGTTACTTACTTGGAACATAAGAGGCCTGGCACACCCGATAAAGGCGAGAAAGATAATCGCATACGCAAATCGGCACAAGGTTGACATACTTCTCCTGCAAGAGACACATGCCACTAAAAAGTTCACTGATGCATTTGTGCGTAATTGGGGTCCTATGAAGGTTGCCACAAACTACTCCACAATGGCGAGAGGAGTACTCACAGTTGTACACAGGCGGATCAACTTCCAGATGCTCAAATCAATAGCTGAAGATGAAGGCCGCTACGTGATCATATGGGGACAATTGGATAACAGGGACTTTATCCTGGTTAATACATATGGCCCTAATCTGGACAGTCCAGAGTTCTACTTGCAAGTTGTGGAGCTGCTGTCACCCTTGGGATCGACTGCAGTGATTTGGGAGGTGACCTCAATGTAATACTGAACCTGGGTATGGACCGATCAACAGGAAGCCGCAGACAGCACACCAAAGCAGCAATGACACTGAGACAAGTAATGGCCACATTACTCCTGGTAGAGACATGGCGTGAACTACATCTGCAAGCAAGGGAATATACATTCTACTCCGGGGCACATGGTTCTATTTCACAGATCGACTACTGGCTATGCTCCCCTGAGCTGGTTACAGAAGCAGAATAAAGCAATATACTCCCACGTACGTTGTCGGATCACTCCCCGGTCCTCCTGCAGCTGGTCCCGAAGAACACTGAACATACCATCCGAAACTGGCGTATGTCACCAGACCTGTTGCGGGATGAATCAGTGATAGAACCACTTTGAATCGAAATAGAAGATTTCTTTGCCCGAAATGTAGGGTCGGTGCAAACTCAAAGATCAGTATGGGAAACGTTCAAATTGTGGCTGAGAGGTCAATTGGTGGGGAAATCCTACGGCATGCTGAGAGATATTAGAAAGGAATTGTTCCAGACTGAACGTGAGCTAAGAGACCTCGAGACTCAGCAACCTGTTGTTGCTAGGTTGCCATACAGTGTGACATCGTGTTTTGCTCTCCATGCGCCCCTCCCTGTGTCCTTCCCTGGGGTTTTTCCCAGCCCCCTCCAACACCATTCCTCTTCTTTCCTCTCAATACCAACTCTATGGTGCTCTCTGTCTCTCCTATCATTTCAAACTGTTTCTCTATCGATTATTTCGCTCTCCTCACTGAATCTGGTAGAAAGAAGTTTAAGAAGGACATCCTGGTCTCCAACCCGGGCCTCCATATTGCTAATACCTATACCAGTGCTTCCTCCGGGCAAACCCACACTGACATCCTCTTTCTCGTTCCCTCACCACACCCATGGACTCTACATATGGTCTCTGTGCTCTCTCCTTATGGCCTAGTAAGATCTTTGTCGCTGTCTTCCCTCTGTCTCCCCTCCCTTGCCTCGTCGCTCCTTGAAGCACCTTTATATATATGCGTTATGAATCCCATGTCATATCATCATATGATATTGTGGTCTGTTTTGGACAGACACAAAAGGGATCTTAGGTTACACCAGGCTTTCAGTGCCTTGTAGTATCGGTTTTACTTACCTTGAGTGTAACAGTTGTCCTAAACCAATTTGAAGTCATGGCTTTCCCTACTCTGTGAACCGAAAAGCATCTGTCATTGAATATTACAATCCAAGGTCCAACTCTCCTAGAATGACAGTCATCCAGAATATAATTCATAGTTTTATACCATGCCTATTATAGACTATGTGATTTCTTGCTGAGAGTCACGGTACAACAGATAGAGTCTACCGAAGGAATTCGATGTTGGCTGGGTTGGCCTGAACTCACCTGCATTTTTCTGATTTCGAAAACTGATCTGCTGCCAAGGGCACACCCTAATGGAATAGTGGGAACTAATTCTTCATCGCCTCAGGGCCCTTCCTGACATGCTATGGGATTGCCAAGAAGATGCGCTTTTTGCTTGACCGTCACAATTGCGTGCCTTAGCGCACTACTGCAATGTTGAGCACAAGGCTACAGACTTCTCAGGACCACTATTCCCTCTAAACTGTGCGCATGTGCGCTTGCCTAGCTTCCTTCTGGGTGCAGCTCAGGAGAATTTTAGCAGCGCACACTGACAATTCACACCTATTCAAATAAGATTTAATAAGGCACAAGCCACAGAAGTTACCTAATATTTGCTTTCTCTCAAAATGAAGCTAAATTATACTAACTATTCTTCATATTCTGGTGTAACCAATTGGCATTGCCCTACTATGTAAGCTTAACCTAAAAATAGAATACACCCGTACAAGGTTAAAAATGAATATGAAAAAGGGGCTCCATAAACAGAAAAAGAAAATATAACTAAGATATGCCTGCACACATTAACTAAATTATCTTCCCTACCCTCCTAGGATCATATTCTTGACTCTACCGCACTTATACCTTATGACTCGAACTCTGCCCCAGGCCACATTCAGATATTACCAGACAACCATGACTCTGCCTACCTTAGCTCAGCAAACAGTTACCAGACTAGATACAAGTCTTGGTTTATGTTATGATATGAATGACGTTCAAGCACAAGAAATTCTGTTACTCATGGTACCTTAGTAAAAGCATTACCCACATTATGTAACCCGAGTGTCAGCTCAAATATCGGGTACGGACTGTGAGTAAGCAGGCTACTAGGACAGTTAACCTCATCCCATGCTTCCTATTCTTTGCACATATGTCACACAAGCAATTTGAAGAGCCGCCCTTGCAAGTTAACGCATTATAAAACTCAAATATGAATTTGCCCTCTAAGGATTTTGAGTAAGCAAATGTCATGTTCAGCGTCTCCTACTTTAGCATTGCTAACATTACCTTATGAGTGGAGAGCAGCATTGAAATATCATTTACTTGGTGTGTAAGGGATAATTTGTATGGACTCTGCCTGGCATTATTCATATATAAAATGAGGGCAACAATATTCATATAACTAGAATGCTTTTCACACAATCTGCAACCTTTCAAAATGTTCAGAGTTCCATTGGGGATAGACCTTAACAAATTATATGTTAACTCGCTCCTATACAAAAATGGTTTCAATGAGCACTTGTCAAAACCTATCCAACACTTGAAAGGTGGGGTATGTTGCAAACAATCTTGTATGCACTTCATGCACGTGCAGATGTATGACATTTTCTTAAACTGCACATAATATCATCATGAGGCTTTAAATTGTATTTGTTTGCAAAGTATTGTTGTTAGAAACAATATGCCAGTTAGAGTTTTACTTCTACAATCCCTCACTTTTTACAGAGTATAGTCAACTAATATTGGAGGCTAGCACAGGATCCCGGGATGGGAACGGGTGAAAGGGAACAGAGCATTCCTTTGGGATGAAGAACAAATCAGCAACTTTCAAAAAACAAATCAAATGTTTTTGCAGTACAGTACAGTGGAGGAAATGTTTGTTTGCTAATGTATAGGAAACTATAGTAATAGCCTAAGAAACAGCACCTTCTATTTCTTTCTATGTGCAGCTGCTGAGGACATTTCAATATATTCATGGGTTTGCATGTATTGCTTCTAGTATCCCCATGCATCTTGTTCAACTGATAACAGTGAATTTCAGAAGAGGGGTCCCTAGTTAAAGAAGAAGGTACTCAATATGTTCTAACTGTGAGCATTGCTGCTATTGACTTAAAAGGCAAATAAATGTGATTTTGTTCAACGGGGCGCCAAAAGAAACCTTGTTGATTTTTGTCTAGGCTGTGCTTATTAAGGGTGGGCAAAACTATAGGCTATATTATGTGCCCTGTAATTTCACTTCCTATGTCAGGGTTACAATCAAGACTCCAATTCGATTTTACTCCATACTTGGAATCAAAAGATTTTTCAGGGAGTAAGAAAATAATTGGCTTTGCCAGTAGGGATATTTCATGCTTATTTAAATATGTTCTTTACCCTTAAAATTCCCAGAGATCGGGCAGTAATATTATTCGAGTTCCTTCCATTGACACTGCTCTACTGGTCACTGATTCGAAAAGAGATCAGTTGAACTTTGTGACTAGAAGCAGGGGGTAGATTCCTATAGGTTCATGATTTCCCATTTTTATTGGGTACATTGCCCTGTTTTCAGTGAAATAGTACATGCCTCCTAGCTGTAAGGCTGGTTTTGAGTAAATATCACAACTCACAGAACAACATAATGTGGATAGTAAGCAGAGGCCCAGGAATTCAGATCATTATTCTGTGGTGCAGTTATTCTGATGCAATTATCCTTACATACATTATGAGAGGCATTTTCTCCTGACCCTTGCATGACTCCATTAAAGTGGCACATGAACTCCTATTGGCATGTTTTCTGACACATTAATTTCAGTTACAATTATTCCATTTGCAAAAATTGCATAATGTCTGTATTTTTTGACATCCGCATCAGTGATTAGCGATACTTGTTTTTTGTAATAAACATGAGTTTTTTTTCCCAATGGCATTAAACACTTACTGCATTGTCTCTGAGCAGTGTTGACAAATCAATAGCCACAACTAAACATATGGTTTATCCTGAGCATGCAAAGCTTTTTTGTGCATACACGTTTTTATTTCTGCTCAGGAGTACTTTAGGTTGATACTGTGGCATATCTTGAATTCTAGGCATGGTTGATGAACTCTCCTTATAATCACATACAAAATATTTTAATTTTTAGCCTATATGTTTGGAAAAAGAGTTGTAAGATGCTTCTTTTACACTCATTTGTAAAGAATTAAGAATTACGGTGGTTGGGAAGGGGGCATTTCCTTCCAAACTCTTGGGAGATGGTATCTCACTAACTAAGCATGCACACAAAGTGGCTTACATCGTTATTCAGTTGCACACATGGAAAATAATGTGTGCACGAAGGCTAATCATTTCCGCACTTAGGGAAAAATTATTAGAGGGAACATTGCTCAGGACTGCATTTGAAATTCAGGGAACGACTCAGGAAAATTGTCTAAAGCCCATCCACGGCCGATTGTCACAATGCCTAGTCTGATCATGAATACAACTAACTTGGTATGGGCAAGCAATGCAACATGCCTCGCTTGAACATAGACAGGGCTGCCTCAGGTGGGATAGATAGTGTGAACGGCTGTCCCCTATTATGCTCACAACATAATGAATACAAACCTCTCTGGAAAGAAGCAAAGAGATAGTTTGCAGGGTTTAACAAGGTTAACTTTATTCCAAAATGAAAAAAATAATCATCAAAGGTGGCTGCTCTTCCTGAATGTTCAGACTCCAGAATTAATTATTTTAGCCATGGAAAGGCCAGAGCATCGTGAATGACTTCACACATAGGTTCATAACCCCCACTAGTGATGGGTAAGACAGTATTCAAGATCACGCAGCAATGGTGGATGCCAGCCAACAATTTGTTTAGTTTTCATGGGTTTTTCGAATGCCACGTGGGTCAGCTGTTCTCATCGCTCCATGGAGGGAAGGTCACTTCATGGGATGATACTTGTAGAGGATAGAAGAAATTAATCAGTTCACACCTCTGCGTCTTGTCTGGTATGTTTTAATATTGTGCCATTCTTTCACAAAAATGAAACATACCACGCATACACGCTAAAAACAAGCTTCAATTGTTATGTGGCCTTGGACGAAAGGTAGAAATCACAAGGCTAGAAAGACAGAAGCTGTGGAATACCCACAAACATTATAACATTTACTGTGTTGAAAGTGGACATTGGAGCATTTAGTTTCAATTTATGCAAACCGTTGTTCAGAGCGGACACTGCGCATTACGGCAAGAGAATGGAACAACCAAACATAATGTAAGTTGAACTATACATAATATTTTTGCAATTAAAAAAGGGGAATTGTTCTGTTTGCCTACGGGAGAATTCACCGACGTGCGAAAATACAATTTGACGTAAATAGTGGACAGAATATGTTGTTCTGTATACCGTGCCATATTTAAAAAAACAAATGTGCCACACTCACCGTTTCTTTATGCGTCTACTAATAATAGTTATTTGTATTTAGTTTAAGTGGGAATGAATAAAGGTTTGGATTTTTGGTCGGTATTGGTTACTGACATTGGTATGGGTTGTTTGTTGGAGCATATTTGGACGATTATTCAGCGACGACCCAAAACCTCAACCTGTATGCAGTCTAATGATATGCAAACCACTTCGTCCCATGGAATATCAGGCTGTGCTATCAATGTTGCATTATTGTATCTGAAGGGGGCAGAACATTTTCCAAGGGTACTTGGTTCGCTTTTCGACAGATAATATTCTCAGTTCTGTTACTATGCCATCTGTCTGTTGTTCCATTTCTGCGTCAGTTTCTCCATAACTTTGGGAGCTATACCGACTTCACAGCAGTAACCTTTCATGCACATCGTAGTCTAAAATAGTCCCCCACATTGTCTGTGTGTGTTCATTGTGTGTGGTTTGTGTTCGTTATTTGGTTTCATCCATTGCAGAATTAGAGGATATATTTTAATAAAGAACGGATACTAAAATATATTTTTATTCTGTTCTCCACACAGATATATTGTACCGTTCTGCGAATGCCATAGTTTTCAGCTGCTGTGGGATGGCTTCTTCAATCAGCAATGGCAGATATGTTTAAATGCATCGATTTGCATTAACCTCACGTGGGACGATAGACCAGTACAGATATGCCCTTTGGCAGAACCAGCGACAAGGAGCAACCTGTCATCGTTTATGGTGTAGCAAGAAGCTGATGCTTTGAATACACATCTTCTCCCGAAAGGAACACAATGTGCGTCGAGCCTAAGGATACACAACTATTGGTGGTTCACCGCAATACCCCAGGGAGCTCACAGACAGGAAACAGTCAATTTACTGGTTAGCAAAAGGCCTGGTTCGGATTGAATAAACCTCTGACTGTGCAGTACTCCAACAGGTTTTCTGCATCAGGTGCACCCTCTTAAAAACAGCAAAAGCATCATCATCTACATTAACAGAGGCAAAGTCCTCTTTTGGGCAATAAAACACTGATCATAATCAGTTGCAAAAAGCAACACCATCAATTCCTTATTCATAAACATAATCATGACAATCAAGACACATTGATGATACCACCATTTAAAACAAATCACCCTTGACAATCCCTTCCAGGACGCTTAAATGCCTAAAACCTACCACATACAGAGATAGCATCTTCCCCTCCACCGTCAACAAATCAGTTGTGGGCCAGGCACTCCTAAACCTCCTCCACATCATCAATACATTCCTCTCACAAGGACCTTCGCATCATCTCTTAAACTAGCTTGATAGGCCTGCTTCTAAAAAGCAAATCTAGACCTGGACAACTTGAAAGAATATCGCCCAATTACCAATTTCCCATTACTGGGAAGGGTAATTGAACAAACCGTTGCCCTGCAACCATGTGAACAAATTGACCAATGACATCAATTACAGGAATATGCATCTTGGTTCAGGACCAGATGAAGTACAGAGATGGCAAACATAAATGTTATTCATGATACCTTGCATGCCATGTTGGAAGGGGACATGTCTCCTAGTCCGCTTTATGCCACACAACAAAGTCGATCTGTTCACACTTCCTGCACGATGATGAGGTTCATATACTCCATACTCTCATGGCTGACCTTCGACAGACACCAGCTTTTCACAATGTGAAATTTCAGTTCAATACATTGTCTATTCATGTGTAGGTACCACCAAGTAACGATCAGTCTTTCTTTATAAGTACACCAGTTCTTTGCACAGGAATCTTCTCACAGACACTCACCCATTGGCGTTATTAAAAACATACTTTCTTGATCTACGTTACACATTGACTGATCAAGTGTATTCTTAAAAGGTGAATTTTTTGTCCACAACTCAATTACGTCTTGTTTTACTATAGCTTTTACTTTTGTATTCCCCATTGATAGTGGAGCAGGTGCAGGACCACACCGATCCCTTCTCAGTGTGCTCACCATCACTTATATCGCTGGGGCTTGAGGGCAGCACTGTTTGGCGCCCTGGTGCTGGCTATGACTCCTTCACAGATGTCATATTATGATAACACTGAGGCTGGGAAAGCAGTTGTGGTATGGCAGTAGTGCATGCACATGCCCTAAGTGCAACAAGTCTATTGCCATCAGTTTTCCAGGTCTGCTGCCACTCACCGTATAAGTTAATATCAGCAACAATTGAGGGAGAGTTACCGTCTTCATCTCATCCATTTTTGTACTAAAGCCAAACTTTTTGTTTTGCTGGTCTGACAAATTTGCTGTGAAAATATGGCCAAGTGTAAAGCAGCCACAAATGTACACGCACTCTCCAGTCCAGGAAATAGGAAAGTGGAGGACTATGGAAGAATGCCTGTTCCCCCGGGTGCAAGCTCAGAGAAAGATATTCGCATTAACACAATGGGGCTGGGAAAAGGTGTGTCTCCAAGCTCAAAAAGGGGCTTAAAGCATCTGGAAAACGTGAATTTAAAGTGCAATTTGAACCTGTACTCTCTGTCGATACCATCAGCCTTCATCAAGTATTAACTCCTTTCTCTCAACCCCTACCCACATCCCGAGATGTTTTAGTGCCATGGTTAGTGATGAAACCACACTAAGCAGCACTTTGGAGGGGGCACCCTGTAGCTCGAAAGTGTGGACAAGTAACCTGGGGGGCAATGGAGGTCACAGAGGATAGAGGCCAGAACACATGCTGTAGACACAGGGTTTGCCCCACACCCCTCCCCCTCACTCAGCAACAAAAATAAGACAGGCAGGATGAGGGCCATAGCAAGGTGCTAAAGCACATTAGCATGTGAAGCACCCATAGGAGATATCTGAAGCAGGAAATAACAGCCAGTGACCTACGAAGGTCACCATGTGGTGGTAACTGCTGTTTGTGCCAGCCGGCTGGGGGCGGGGAAAGCCGCCCCCCCACGCATGCAGTGCCTAGGGCTAATCTACAGAGGCGTAGCCAGGATTGTCTAGCAAATGGGGCCTGATGCTAATGTAGTTGGGCCCACTGCACTGACATAAATATCTGTAAATACCCACACAGCGCTGCTGAGTGGGCATTTACAGATTTTGGGTGGGCCTTGCCCCTCAGGCCCTACCCTGCCTATGCCTCTGCTCTCTCCCCCAGGGCTAAGAATGGGAAAGGCTCGCTACAGCAAGTCTTTCAAATCTTTCACTTTTGAGAGCAGAGTGTTTACACTTAAAAATCTTGAACAAGCAGCAATACCAAAGCATACAGTAGTAGAGGACAGAAGACTGCCCTGCACATATCAGTACACCCCAATGACAAAGGCAAAGATTTCCCTGACCTGCTTAGCTATTAGGTGCTGACACCTCACAATGAGTATCATCTCTCCGTGAAGCAAAACATCCTCTGAATTAGGATGAAAGATAGATCTAATGTGCCAAAGGAAGGCAACATGGAAATTCAGTGTTCTGCCCTCAGCGGAAGGAGGGTCGACAGCCCAATGGGTTAATGCACCTACTGCAGCCTCCTATGTGTAGCCTGTAGGCGACACATTCAGTTGCTAGTGAGATGCTGATAAGGTTTGCTTGCTATGCAGGGGCTGGGGGTCACCTCACAGCGCCACGAGAAGGTGTCCTGTTTGAGTCCCTGTGCAAATATCTTCTCAACCATGACCCGTAGGTTACACTTTTCCCCTCGTTTTTTCCAGTTAGTTGGGGCCAGATAACAAGCTTTTCTATGGGCGTTACCAAGGCCAGAGTGCAGAAAACAAAGGCACAATTATTAGTAGGAATGCAGGTATTGAAGGGGCATTAGCTGTTGGCTGATCGCACAGGGCAATTCATACCCATTTTCAAAAGAAAAAATAAATGTTTTTAAAAAAGAAAAAAATACATGCCTTGCAGATTCCAGACATTGGATTAGAACCCAGGTCGCCAGCATCCCAAGACCAAGCACTTACCACTTGAGCCACTGGTGGCTGTGCTTCTGAGAGTCGCTTTTGGGCGTATATATCTTTATTCTGCATGCCCCTGTGAGCATACCCATTTGCATTGTGAAACATGGTCACTGAAGAAAATGAGGATAGAACATCTGGAACCCCAGCTCCACCAAATACCAGCTAACTGCAGTGGCCTAGAGGTTAAGTGCTTGCTACAGCGCTGGGGGCCTGGGTGTGAGTCCTGCTTTCGGCACTTAAACGGAATAGTGGGGTAATCTCCTTGTACAGTTGCTGTGGAACATACCAGAGAAGTGGGACTGTGAAAGTGAGTGAGTGCAGGCTAAAGGAGGAGGTAGGGCAGGCAAAAGGGAGAGGGAGGGGTGGATGCAGGGGTCCCTGTGGAAAGGAGGCGGGGTAAGAAGGGCATGGCGTAAGTTCCCTGGTAAAGGAAGGGAGGAAGAAAACATAGAGGAGGCCAGGAAGTGCATGGTGTAAAGGAGGAAGCAGGTTAGGCTAAAGGGTAGTGCCGGATGAGGAAAAAAATGTCAGCCCATTGTGGGGTCCATTCCATCCTCCACTGGGCACCCTTTTACCTCCTCAATGGCCCCTTTCCCCACATTAGGACCCTCCTTTACACACACACCCTCCACTATTCAGGGCCCTATTCCCCCCTCACACTACCCAGGGCCCACTTTATCCTACATCCCCATGCTGCTCTCGTCCTACCCCCCACTCACTCAGCCCCCTCCTCTTCTCCACAGGGACCCCTTCATCCAGCCCTACCTTCCCTTTTTGCCTGCCCCACCTCCTCCTTTATTTACTCTGCACTTCCTCTCCCCCACCTCCACAGTCCTGCCTCTCTGCCAGTGGAGACACTTTGCTGAAAATGTTTGGGGGGGACATGACCTCTGAAGAAAAGGTGCCCCATTCAAATGAATGAGGACAAAATAGTGTGCCATGAAAGTTGGGGGGGACAAATATTCCCGTCCCCCCCTAAAATTACACCCGTGCTCTCTGCTTTCTTCCACCTTCCCTTTACCAGGGAACTCATTACATAACCACTGAACCTTTTAGAAGGACTGTGTGTCCCCTCAACTAATTACCCAACTACGCTGTTTCTGTGCCGAAAGCAGGACTCAAACCCAGGCCCCCAGCGCTGTAACGCAAGCAAGCACTTAACCTATAGGCCATTGCAGTTAGCTGGTGTTTGATGGAGCAGGGGGGCAGATGTTCTATCCTCCTTGGCTCCAGTGAACATGTTTCACAACTGAAATGGGTATGCTCACGGAGGGGGGGCATGCAGAAGAAAGATATATAGGCCCAAAAGCTGCCCTCAGAAGTACAGCCACCAGTGGCTCAAGTAGGAAGTGCTTGGTCTTGAAATGCTGGAGACCTGAGTTCTAACCCAATGTCTGCAATTTCCTGGGCATGTTTTTTTTAAATTAAAAAAATATATTTTTCAATTGAAAATGGGTATGCATTGCCCTGAGCGATCCGCCATGAGCTAATGCCCCTTCAATACCTGCATTCCTACTAGCAGTTGTGCCTTTGTTTGCTGCACTCTGGCCTAGGTAACACCCATTCAAAAGTTTGTCTCTCTGGCCCCAATTGACTGGAAAAAAAACGAGGGGAAAAGGTGTAATCTACGGGTCATGGTTGATACAATAATTGCCCTGGGACTCAAACAGGACACCTTCTCGAGGTGCTGTGAGGTGACCACAGGCCCCTGCATAGCAAGCAAACCTGTATCAGCATCTCAGCAGCAACTGAATGTGTCGCCTACAGGCTACACATAGGAGGCTGCAGTAGGTGCATTAACCCATTGGGCTGTCGACCCTCCTTCCTCTGAGAGCAGGAAACTGAATTTCCATGTTGCCTTCCTTTGGCACATTAGATCTATCTTTCAACCCAATTCAGAGGATGTTTTGCTTCACGGAGAGATGATAATCATTGTGGGGTGTCAGCCACTAATAGCTAAGCGGGTCAGTTAAATCTTTGACTTTGTCATTGGGGTGTACTGATATGCGCTGGGCAGTCTTCTGTCCTGTGCTACTGTATGCATTCTTATTGCTGCTTGTTCATGATTTCTAAATGTAAACACTCTGCTCTCAAAAGTGAAAGATTTGAAAGACTCTTGATGCAACAAGCATTTCCCACTCTTTGCCCTGGGGGTGAGAGGGCTGCTTTCTGTCTTTAACACCCTCAATTTTGGAGTGGCTGGCTCCACCACTGAGAATGAGGGCATAATCCTGGTCAGAAACGGGCAGAGGTCTGCGTCCTGCGTCCTCCACGCATCCCTAACGCTCCCAAACGCGACCACAGCCCTATGTCCGGTGCAGCCTGTATGGTGCAGCCACCCACGTAGCTTAGGGTTAGGATATGTGCTCTTCAAAATAAGCCTGGCCAACCAGGCCCTGGAGAGTGTCACTGCATGCTCTGTAATCCCCTAGTGATGGCGGCCTAGGTGACGATGATCTTGCTGGAATACTGATGCCTTTTTTCCTCCCAGAAGCCCCAGAAGCCTAGTGAAATGAAGGGGTGTGCACCTCTCACTGGCCTCTGTTTACCCTCTGGCTAACTGAAATGAGTTCTGGGCTTTCCAGGCAAATGTATCCATTCAGGAGAGAGCTAGGAATACGAAGGCTCTTTCTGCAGGCTCGGTGGGGAAGAGTCAGTGAGCTACATGCCTGAGGCATCTTTCTTCCTCCTTCGCTCATTATGTTACCTAACTTCTAACTCTCTGCCAGGCCAGGCCCTGTTTCTTTTACTGCCAACCCCCCTGACCCCTCGTCTTCCACCTACTTCCCGCTCTATTATGCCTTCTCCTTTTTTGCTCTCTTCTATGGCCCTTTGAACAGGAATGCAGGCCTAGCTAAGCCTCATGAAGGAAATCTACCAACAAAAGATGCATTCCTCGCTTATGGGAGGTGCTGTGAGACGAGCAAGAAGGGCTGAAGGGGTGATTGGGTTGTTGAGTCGGGAAGCACCAGAGGCGTAGCCAGGATTGTCTAGCAAATGGGGCCTGATGCTAATGTAGTTGGGCCCACTGCACTGACAAAAATATCTGTAAATACCCACACAGCGCTGCTGAGTGGGCATTTACAGATTTTGGGTGGGCCTTGCCCCTCGGGCCCTACCCTGCCTACGCCTCTGCTAATCTACCAGGATATAAGGGGCAGTCTGGGCAGCAAACAACACAAACCTGGGTGCTCCGTATGGAGCACCACAAGTAATCTGCGTACGCAGATAACTTTTCTTTTGAAACATTGACCTGTTTCCCCCAACCGTGGTACAAGACATTCTAGGGAACGTGAGCTTTGCCGTGCTCTGTTTCTTTGCAAAACCCATTGGTTTTGCCAACCCAGCACTCCTGATGGTGTGTGAGTGTTGCCATGCGCCGTAAAACAACATTTGAGCTTTTTCAGTAGCTTCGCCAGGCTCCATGAAGCAACACTTCAAGTAAATCAGAAACAGCCATGAGCATTTCGACCTACCAGAGTTTCCATCGTAGCATTGCTGGAAAGGGGTCGGAGGGAGCGGAGACCAACACGGCTGGGGCAGAGGCAGAGAAACACTGAGGAACGAGTACTTCAGGCAATCCAGAGGAAGCAGAGTATAAAGGCAAGGATCGAAGGGAGAAGCGCAGGCCAATGGACAAAATCACAGCAGCAATCAGGTGATTTCAGAAGATCCGAAAATCAGGCAACTGTGGGCGGAGTCTAGCCCTCAGAAAGACAGAACCGGCCGGGGTTGACACAGCAACCTGATATTATAGAACGCTTTCCAAAAGGTAGGAACTAGCCGAGGTTTAACACGGCAAACTAAATTCACAGAGCGAAATTGACACAAGTCGCAGGCTTCTGCACCCAGGTGCTGGGGTAGGCGGCAAGAAGATTTAGAGAAAAGTAGTTAGTGTAAACAACACGGCAACGCAGAACATGGTCCCAATTTATATTGCTAAACAAATAGACAATGAGTATAAAGCACAGATCAGTTGTTGCAAAACTTTTTGTGGGTGACGGGGATCGCGGGGCTCGTTTTTAGCAGACTTATAAAGCTAATGTGGCTACACACCGAGGAAATAAGCAATTCATATTCCAAATGCACAGCGCAAGCAGAGCGCATTTGGTTAATTTAGTGCAAAGAAACAAAGACTAGCCGTAGCAGAGAGAATTGCAAGCTAAAGAAAGGGCACAAAGCAGAGTTCCACGGACAGGCAGTAGCAAACACCCAGCACAGGCTAGGTTGCCAAGCAAAAATCAACATGACTCGGGGGTTAACATAGAAAGACGTATAAAATAAATAATTTTCTTAACAAGGTAGGCCCGTGCACACAATTGAGCGGTTGAGTTTAACAGAGCTAGACTAAAACTGGTTTAGGTAAAACAGCAGTACTGCAACATTTTAGACGGGGCCAGTACTGGCATTTGACCCACTACCATGTGCGTAGCGCATTGTTACAGGAGCAGGTTAGCCGCAGGGCTCAGTTTTGGCATCCCCAATAGGGATGTAATACAAAACAAAAATATGTTTAGTCATCCAGAGGGTTAAAAGGTGACAAAGGAGGATGCCGAAGCAAGCCGGGTCCATTTTCCTCATCGGTGCAAACTGGAAAGGTTGGGTTGTCAGCAAGGACACAAAAATGTTTTAAAAAGCACAGATAGTATAAATAACCACAGTTATGTAAGAGCATGCTAACAATATTTCGAATGGAGTTCAGAGATAACAGCTTACAATGAAGGAACATAAAAGACTGACATCCCTCGACAAACAGCATCACTCACAAGTGCAACAAGACTTCATGCAACAACAAGCATAACTCACAGGGACTGGAAACAACGGGGAGTGAAACACGATGAAATACATTGCCAACGAGCGATGGGCGGTAGACGACAATAAGCGTTTCACAGCACACGCGGTGGAAATAAGCAGCAAAATTATGCAACGCAAGGATGAGCAAAGTTATGTTGGTCGCAGCATGCGCGGGCACGGCACGAGTCGCCGGCATAGAGGGAAAGCAGCAGAATGAAGCTGCAGAACAAACCAGGCTAATAGCCATAGGAGGTTATCAGTTACCAGGAGAACTCACAGCTAATGCGAACCAGCTAGGCATACTCCTACATTGGCACGTGGAAGGAGGTACAAGAAGGTGGGCTGCAGTGATGGTGAACAAAAAGTTTTGAGCAACATACCATAGCAGGAGGTAGCTACAATATCCGCAGCAAGAGAACAAACACGTGTCAAAGGTTTCCAGAACTAACAGGGGAACAAAAGCTCGTAAAGAAAGACAGACAGACAATGGAGGGCAAAGAAAAGGAGAACCCAAAAGAAGGGGCCTCCAGGTCACGCAGCACTCCGAACGGAATGCAGCCCAATTATTCTGCGTACGCACAGTAAGGAAAAGAGCCCTGAAAACGAGGTTAGAACACTGCACAGCTTGTTTGTTCAATTAAGGAGAACCCGGAGCATCTGGAAGTGCACTGCAAGTCCCACTGCTGTTGGGCTACCTGCCGTATTCCTGCCTGCCATATTCCTGCTCTACTCTGCTTGCTTCTATTTTGGAACAGTGTCTGTGCTCGTATGCACAAGAGGAAGCTCTGCTGCTAAAAACCTGTGGCAAAACATTAATGAAGGATTCCATTACCCGTGTAAATACAACGTTTGGTCTTTAACTCAACTTCTCTGTGCTGGGGCATTGTTTGGTGTTGTTACGTTTCAACGCAGCTCATGTTACTTTGTTCTCTTTTCACTCATAGAATGCTTGTTTGTGATGTTGGCTCCGCCCCCTAACTCCCGGCATACCTATTTAGTGCACTGTGCATGCGCATCCAGGGCGCGCAACCGGAAGTGCACTGCAAGTGCCATTGCTGTTGGGCTGTTAGGGCTTGACGGTGTGGGGGCATTTGATGTGGAGCTCATGATCTTGCCTACACTTCGCTTCGTTGTTGTTATATTCGATGTTGAAGTGAATTCTGAGTGAAGCGTGTGAAAAGGTTAGTGTTTGTTGCAAATACACTGTCAGTTAAATCTGAATTATTGATTTGTGAAAGCTACTTATCTTAGTCACAGGGCACGGACAATTTACTTCTCTATACTTGTCCATTTAGTAAATTTTTCTGTCTTCTTACTGTGACGCACGTTATGTCTATCATTGTTCTTTTGCCTCTATTCTAACGTGCTTTGGCAGGAGGTACCCATATTGGTCTTGCTGCTTGCTCTTTGGATTCACAATGGCAAGCAATCTATGAAGTAGAAAAATCTGTAAGGCTGAGGCTCAATCAACAAATTCTGTGCTTAAGGTGAACTCAATCATTCCTCATTCATCTCCCGCAATGAGTGGCGGCACGATGTCTGGCAGTTCACAGAACTTAAAAAACAGTGAAAAGGAAGAATTGGATCCAGTCATTGTGACACAGCTTATAAAGGAAGCTGATATTGTCCAGGACGTGGCGCTTGCTTTCATGCATGCGCAAATACATGCCGATGCTCCTCTGGCCACTAAAAATAATTATTTTCCTATAAAAGACATGTATGACTATGACCATTCAGTACAAAAAAGTTTCCTTAGCATGTGCAACCCCACTCTTTCCATCTGTCGCCCTGCGGCTAAGTCAGTGCCATTTTCGCACTGTATCTCTGACATTTCCATGATGTCCCCAGCGGTGATGGCAGAACTGGGCAAGCGCACATGCTTATCTTTAGGGCCCTCTACACCTGCGTCTGGGATGGCTGGTGGGATTGACAATGTGCATTTGCACAACATGCAGTCCCCGGACTACAGTAAGCCAGGCAGCAATTTGCCTCCTAGTGTTTCTCCATTGCAAAAGCCACTCACTGCTTTTACTCTGGTTAGTGACCCCAAATTGAGCAAGGCTAATTTTGACACTGAACAGATTCCACGAACTTGCTCTAGTCCCATAGGCCCTAAACAACCTTCATCTATAACCCATGAAGTCTCACATATTGCTTTTTCAGGGACTTTGTCTACATTACATGAAATAGACAATACTGAGCAACAATTTCCGGTACTGACCCGTATACTCAACCTGCTAGACAATGGGCATGAATTGAGCCATCTTGAGATCAGGCCCAAGAAACAGACATCTTTGGAACTGATCTCGAAAGTTAGCAAAATAGAAGGCTTAATTTGTGGAAAAATGTTGGTCATTGCCGCTTCCTCTCAAGGCACTTTTGAAGAACCTGCTGTTAGAACCACTTAAAATCAAACTTCTCAAACACATGGTCCTATATTCAATTCAAAGCATGTACAAACTGATTTGTCTGGGACTTCGGCTCCATATTGCAATCACTCTTATGCTCAGGTGGTGACTTTACTTGTCCTCCATATGTCAGAACAGCGTACTGTTGAGGGTTACATTCCTGAACCTCTTATTGCCCTGATAGGCGTAAATAAGGACTGGAAGGCATGATATCCCAGCTTGCCCATAATTTATTGTGACTTGCCAATCACATAGGCCTACGTTTCAATGATACAGATGCATTGTCTGCCATTGTCACTCCTGACAGCCCGTCTGCCCTAACTAACATCATTGAGCAGAAAGTTACGAACGCCACCTTTCAGGACACAGAAATGTGTCCATCTAGTTGTGATAACACTATGGATACTTGTATTTCTGGGGCAGCTTCAGGGAGTTTTCTTTTCGAAAACAAAAGCGATTGCATATGAGAGCCATGAAAATAAGCGTGATAAAGAAACTACTAATAAAAGAAACAGGCCAAAAAAAATTGAATTCTCTTTCCTCAAAATCTGCTGGTCTTAGTGATAATGTTAGTAACACACACACCCTTGCGAGTGAGGAGGTGTCATTAGTAATGAGCAATTGAATGAGGAAAGTAGGAAAGCCCTCAAAATGCATACCACTTGCAATAACCCAATAGATACAGGGTCAATTAAGTCTGGCAAAAAAAGAGAAAAATATTTCCATTAATGTTAAGTCCATGGACTGCATGGTCTCCAATGCTGCTAACAGCTTGGTCCAAACTCCCTTGTTATCATTACCCAAGAAACCATTGTTAATATTGCCTAGAAAGACAGTAAACAATCACAACTGTCTTCCTCTACCCTCTCCCAAAGAACACCACAAAAGTGGCAAATAAAGACAGTGTGACAGTTCCGAGTATGCATGTTGTGAATAGTTGCAATATGCCATCTACTTCAACTGTGAGTAGTACTGGCAGAGTGCAATTGATTCCGACACAGCAGCCTCTAAGGGATGGTAGGGATGGCAACCCCCTACAGACACGCAAAGAACCCGATTCTGTGGATTCATCCAACACGGATCCAACTGGGAATACTGAAACTTTCAGTGATGGGGAAGGTGAGCATGTAGATTCCCATAGCAGACAGGAATTTCCGTACAACCTATCTACAATCATGGGATGGAATAGTGATCACTCAATTAATGGTGAAACACATTTAAATCGCTCATTCCTCTTCAAAGTTTTTAATCAGATTCCTATGTTAAGTATTTTAAACTCTGAAGATAAAGAGTGGGTGAAGCTTGGGGCTGACAACAATCTAAGAATGATTTGCCAGGTCAAATCATTAATAATTCTCAAACAAATATGGGAGCATCGTGAGGACCTGAAGTTATTGGGAATTCATATGGTCCGCTTTACCGAAGCAGAATATGCTCAGTCCTTTATTGAATTTCAACCACTGCGTGCGGCAAGTGCCTTGGGCTTGCCTGCAGCCAATATGTCTTCTACGATTTTGCAACCTGTTCTTATATCTCATCTCACGGCAATTGCATCTAATATTAAAGATTGGTTGTGGGTTGAAAACCTTGTAAAAACCATAATGACCATAGACATTCCGAAGGCTAACTCTTAGTTACTCCATTCTCATAGTCCACTCATGGAATGTATGCAGATTTAACAATAGTTTTGCATACTTTAAGTCACACTCTATTTTTGAAAACCCTTCCGTAATCCTTTTACAGGAAACAATGTATATGTACCAACTATGTGTGGATGAGTACACCGCTTTCTGTTCTCCAGCCAAAAAAACAGGTCAGGGATGCCCCAGTGGCGGTCTTGCCATTCTAATCAATAATGCTTTGAATGTGCAAGCCAGTATGTTTTATTCCTCCGATGCGATACTGGCCAATTAATTACTCCAGAAGGATACTGATGCGAATGCCTTTTTGTTAATATCCATATTATTGGAACCCAGCAAAAATGTCGTTCAATTCTATACTTGATCTTCTTGATATTATTCTTGAAAAAGCCATCTCTCATAATCCCCTTTATAAGATCTTGGTGGGAGGGAATTTCAATTCTAACTGTTCTAATCTATCCAGCAAACTAGGTTTGCAGCAACACTCTAATGCTGAAGTTAATAATGGTATCTGGGGTCGCCAATGGAATCATTACTTTGCAACATAGAATATGATTGTGGAGGAACACACAAAGAATGTGCCAATGTATACATGGCAAAGAGGGCTTGCACATTCAATCATAGATTTCTTCTATACTTCTGCTAATATGATGGATTTGTGTGGAACCTGTGAGACCTCTGATGGGGGTCTTAGTGATCACTGTGTCATCTCAATTGAATTGTCTGTGACATGTAATCATGTTGAGAAGTTTCGTATGTGTCTGGTTTCTAAGCTTAGGACAACTGTAAAACGTAATCCAAAATTATCATATTCAATCCAGGACATCACTTATATAGAGGATTACAATAACCGCATTGTGTGAGAACAATTTATGCTTTTAGCACATAACAAAAGCTCTATCAAGCATCAACACACACATAAATATCCGTGGGAAACTGCCCAACTTAAGTGGCTAAAGAATAGAGAATCGAGATCTTTAAACAGACGCCAATTTTCTATTGAACATTTCATTGCTTCTAAAAACCGTATTCTGCAAACTTATAAAAATGCTTGTAAGACTCTCAAATGCAAACTGTACATAGATGATAACCAGGCTATAGTTAACCATCTTTGTAGCCATGATATCAAATACATATGGAATATGATCACAGATAAAAACTCTAAGAGCCTAGATCACATGAATGCTTCTATTTCTGCAGATGATTGGTCTAAACATATTTCTCATGCCTTCGATCTTCCCGCCAAATTCTCTTCTATTACTTTTCAAACAATAAAAGTATCTCCCCTGAGGCGAATCAAATGGTTAACAGATGACATCATATGGGCCATTTCCAAATAAAAGTTTTCTAAGGCATCGTGCCCAGACGGCATTCCAGCATGTGTTATAAAAACGGATACAATTTTCTGGGCAAGCATCCTCAAGATTAAATTTGAGCGCATTCTTAATACCAACAGAATTCCTCGCTCATGGCAAAACTCCTTAATTGTTCTTATTTATAAAAAGGGTGGTCCATCTGAACCTAATAAAAATTGTCCGATAGCCCTAATGGATGCTTCATATACAATCTTTACTATTCTGATTCTAAATGAGCTAGAAGTATTCATTCGAGATCATGAATTGCTGTCTCAATATCAAACAGGTTTCAGAAAACCCATGGGAACTGTCCTTAATGCCTCCATTCTGTTGCATGTGCTAGAAGCTGTTAAGAAAAACGCAGGAAGCACAGTCTATATGGCATTGTTGGATCTAAGTTCTGCCTTTGACTGTGTCATTCGTAATCTATTGTGGTGTAAAATTAGCAAACTATGAGTTCCTACTCCAATTAATTGGTATATTACACAGTGACACATGCTACAGAGTTCAGATCAACAAGCAAGGGGCTCTCAAAGGGGATATTCCAACAAGAACAGGGGTCAAGCAGGGGTGTAACCTTGCTTACACCCTTTTTAATTTATACATCTCTGATATAGATTCTATTTGGCAGCAATTCATTTCTTTTCCGATAAAAATAGGACATCTGTGTTTGAACTTGCTCGCTTTCGGGGATGGCATCTTCTTATTTGATAGGATGCCATATGGGTTGCAGAACAAATTATTGGCATTTTCCAAATATGCCTCTGCACACAATCTGCGGGCAAACATTACCAAGTCGAAAATATTAGTATTTACCAACAGAAAGAATAATCCCTCTTATTTCTGGACATTGAATGGTTTAGCCCATAGAAAAGATGCCTGAGCTCAGGTACTTGGGATATGATCTCTCGAAAATATCTTCTCAAGTAAATTGCCACAATTCTTTAAAACAGAAATCAAGGCCACTTATGTGACAGTTAAAAATTGTATACAGCAACTACTGTAGGTTTTCTTTAAACCCTTCAATTCAATTCTACTTAATGAAAGTGGAATCCATACTATTATATGGCCTAGACATGTGCCTCCATGGGATATACAAGTTTCTTAATTCCATTCAAGCACGGATTTGGAAGCAAACATTAGGACTAGCCAATTTGCTGCCTAATTCATGCATTCCAATTGAATTGGGCTTATCTTCTCTGGCTGCTCGCTTTCCATGGAGGCAATTGAATACATATGCAAGAATTCTTCAACCACTTAAAAATTCCTTATACCAAGAACTAGCTAAGATGCTCGCTATGTCCAATCCCCAAGTCCTTTCAAAACAAAATGGATAATGTTTTGAAGATAATAAATGTTACACAGGAGGATCTGTGGCTACG
Source organism: Ambystoma mexicanum (assembly GCF_040938575.1). Classification (NCBI taxonomy): domain Eukaryota; kingdom Metazoa; phylum Chordata; class Amphibia; order Caudata; family Ambystomatidae; genus Ambystoma; species Ambystoma mexicanum. The sequence goes on from NC_090924.1 coordinate 278,267,178, forward strand.
CCCTGCCTATGTAAAGAAAACACTGTATCAATGGGACTGGGCGCAAACCCTAGATGAAATAGATGGATATAAATTATATCAGGAATTTGCACATTTTACACAAAAAAGAATGCCCAGACTGATGTGTATTGAATGTTTTCCCTGTGCAAAGACTCGCTCCGTATTCATGCAATTCAGAATGAACTAACTGCATATTCTGGAGCGTATTAAACATTGGCAACAGAATACATCTAACAGTTGCAGATTTTGTCTCCACTTATACCAAATGGAAACCATCAAGCATCTAGTCATTTACTGCCCACACTTTGAGTCGTTAAGAATCCAATATATGGGTAAAATAACAGGAAATACGGCTTTGTCGAGGGAATCATTGTGGTCTAGGTGTGTGGTGGGTACTAATAAATCTTTTGTACTCTGTTTGGGACGTTTTTTGGCAAAAATGTAATTGGATTTACTCAATTTAATGTCACTTGCCACTACCAGCATGGAAGAATGAGCATTCAATTATTTCACATGATGCCTTCAGTTCATTAAATTGAAGCCAGTTTGGGACAGTTTAGGTAAATATGTGAGGTAAATGTCAACTACTAGCAGAAATCTTTACCATCTAGACTCTCGAGTAAATTGGCGTATTTGAAACATCAATTCGGGACGAGAGCTCAGCGGTTATCACTTATGAGAGTGGTGGCAAACATTGTTTAATTGCCATGTTGATGGAAGAACATCTAGGATATCTGTGTTTGTCAAGTTGCTGTATTTTCTGTTTTTATATATGGAAATTATTATCATTTTATAACATTTATGGAGATCATCATTATTTTGTAACTTGTATTTTTATCACCATATATGTTATGATCTAAATATGAAGTAAATGTTTGAACTTGAAGGGTTGTGACTGGCCTGCAGGCCATATGTTATGCCCTACCGAACAACATTAACTTCTAAAAACAACCTGTATATAAACATGTTCTCCTATAATATAATGCAGGATTCATTCACTATAATGTATCATGATATGCTGCGTTTCAATGCCGTCACACAATCAGTAACTTCACCTTCCACACTCTGTAGGTAATGTTTATAATGTATTTCATCACTGGGTGTCCTGGTGCCAAGACAATACCCTTGTGCATCCTCAGGGTAAGATAGGTAGCCATGACAGACATCTGATTCCAACACTCGTCTAGTGCAGAAACCTTTCTACCACTGCACTTTATTTTCAGTTCTTCAATATTTACACCTCTCAGTGTTCCTTGCAAATTCATTTAAATAGCTTTGCATGCAACACTAGTTGTTATTTTGATCAATGTTTTGGGCTAAGCACTGTATTATGATGCTTGCGAAAACCTGCATTAAACTTCTGGAACATCTTGAAGGAATTGCTTAACTAAATCATGTGTGCTGCTTACATAACACTCAGCAGGATTCCACGTGTTGTAATGGATGCAGAAACGTTGCCTGAGTCCAAGATGGCAGCCCAGGTTTGTATTTGCACGGCTCATAGACCTGCAGACCAATCAGTTCCCATCAACAATCACGTAACAGCACCAGAGCCACGGCTGATTGAGACTGACCAATCCCAAAACCAAAGCAATATTTCCAGGCCAATGCACAAAATGAAATACTTAACAAATCCACGTAACCACATGCCCGCATATCAAAAGATATCTGGACAGTGAAGGATGAAACTCAGGTTCCAGGGGTCGTCCTAAAAGAAAGTGGAAAAGAGTGAGGCTAACTGGTAGACACAGACCAGATCTGATGGAACAGGTAAGTGCACCTGTGACATGAAAAAGACACAGGTGTGCTTGCACAACAGAGAACGCTGGCATACAAAAGACAACAGGCTAGCTACTAGGCATACAATGGATCTGGTGGAATCACAAGCCATCAAGCCATCAAATAAGGGGGTTGCAGCAGTTCTCCCCCTGTAATGAAGAAGAGAATAATAGAAGAAGTGAAACTGAAGAAGTAAAGATATGAAAAGGTAAATGTGGTGAAATGAATGTATGGCAAAGTGAATGATGAACAAGTAAAGACATATATCCCAACAAAAGACACTAAAGAACACTTGCCCAGCAGTCTGTAGGCATTGACTGCTGATGCAGAGGCTCCCTTAGGTACGCAGAGACTCATAGGCCTCACAAAGGTTGAGCTCAGGTGAATAAGGGTCCACATGAGAACTGAACCTGTGACAGGCTCCCACAAGAATTATAATTGTTCTTTTATAAGTGCAAGCAGGTTGTAAGCACGGGATTGGGATTTGCACATGAGCGCGGGATCAGGATTCAAACCTGTGTTGTGCTGCGTTGTCTTGCTCTAAGACAAATGTGTTGCCCCTGAGCTGTCCTTCCTCCCCAAAGAAGAAGAGAGATGCAAAAGAATGCCCTTAGCAGGTGCCTGTAATACCAATGGCATCAAAATACACTCAAGGAAGAAGGGAAGGAAATAGACTATCAACAGTATTGGAACATCCACAGCCTCGGAGGACAAACCATGCCCAAATAAATATTCAAAGGTGCCTTTCGCAAACCTGCACATGAGGGCAAAGACTGAAAGTAGCTGTTGTACTAAGGCCTCTGGAACCAAGGCCTGAGAGCCACAAGGTATTTTTTCCGGTAGACTAGAGGTCAGGAAAGACCAGCCCCTGAAACCCAGAAGGTCATAGCTTCCCAAAGAAAAGAGCATCTTGATATTACACTGGTTTGGTTTTGCAATTTATATTTAATGACACACAGAGAGACTGGCTCTGAGCCTTCTTAACATGAACTTATCACTCCCCTTGCCCTCACTGCCTTTGTGGCAAGTCCACTTTTACGTCCCTCCGTTTGTGTACAGGACACACATTATAAATGTTGTTATCTAATACATGCCTCTTGACATCTCCCTTCACCTTAACAGTATTCGACCTGTGTAGGAGGATAGTGCAGTCCATTGCTGCTAAGCACAGCAGTATTAGGGTGGCGGTTTTGCCCTGGAATAGAGTATTTGTGATGTTTTATACAAACGACGAAAAGCGTTGTCTCCTTTGCCCTTATGGTCTAGACTCTAGACTCTTGCCCTTATGGTCTAGACTCTTTAATACAGATGAGGTGTGAATAACGTGCTGAATCCACACTACGATAGTGAATCAAAGACTAAAAAAACTCAGTGTAACAACCTCTCCTTTACTGATAAAATCCCACAGGACATATGTAAGGTGTTTCGCCCTTGTGTAACTGTTTTATATATCTGTATGGGTGATCTGCAACCTGTAGGAGACCTGAGGACGGAGTCTAACACCTCACTGCACTCATGTGCATAGCAGGAGTACCGGGGGTGAATGGGGGCGTTAGATGGACCCAGTAAAGAATGAAGGATGGTCCCTCATAGGGGAGAGAGAGCTACACCAGTCCCCTTGTTTTTTTTAAATAAGTGGAAACCGCTTTCCTTTATATATTTGTATTCTTTAAATCAATCTTTAATACACATGAGCCATATGCCTTTTGGAGCCCCTAAATGAGTCTCTCTCGTTTAGCACAAAATGGGAACGATTTTTAACAGTTTCATTTCATCCATTATACAGAATCATTCATTTCACATGCTCTGCCTTAGAGTTGAGTTTGCATTTCCATTGAGGCCCACCAGGGCCCAACTCATTCACATTTGTTAACTAATTCTTCATATGCGTATGTGTTGGCAACTGAGAAATTGTGCATACACTTTTGTTCAATTTGTCTTCATATACCTCCAAGCAATCCTCAGAGAAACGTGTGCTTCACATTGGTTAAATATCTGTTCAACCCTATCATGTGGATTACATGAGAACGTACGCATTCACCTGTGGTACTTAAATATTTAAATAAGTTGTGGAGATCACATGAAAACGTGCACATTCAAATTGGTTAAATATCTGTTCAAACCCATCATGTAGATCACATGAGAAAGTGCGCATTCACCTGTGGTACTTAAATATTTAACTTTTACTGCCGTTCACACCAGTAGTATGCGTGATGACCCTGTGGGAGTACCCCACTCTCTCCTCATTAACTCAAGCTACCCAGTTACGATACCTGGCCGTAATCCCCACTATGCACAGCATTAGGTGAGGGCCCCCTTGGAAAAATATCCCAGCAGGATGTGTAAAGTTCTGCCCCCTCCCAGGACGGCTGACGTACCAAATTAGGGTTCCACCACCTGGACAGGATATGACAAGTCCCCAGAGCAATAACCACTATACCAGCCTTGGGCTACCCAGGCCGCAGTAAGATTTGTGAGGAATACTCAAAGTACCTCCACGTTCTCACCCCTGCCGGGCATCTGAGCGCCTTCTTGCAGTGTCTCTAAAAGTAGGCCCAGCCTCCTGCATACGGAGCACTGGTTAACTTACAACAGCCTCTCTCAGTCCTGTGGGATGGGAGATAAGAAAAGCATACAATAGTCCGGGCACTCCTATGCCCACGGGTAAGCGGGCAGCCCGCTCACACAGGGCTCGGGGTCCCGTTCTCCGTGTTTCGCTTTCCTACCTGATTCCTTATACGATACTGCCTCACAGCCTTTCTCTCTCTCCCTCAGTAATGTTAGCTTGCCGGATGAAGCACATGGCAAGGGCGCCCTCCGGCACACTCCCTCAACCCCGGGTGGGGGAGAGAGACTGATTTCCGCCAGGAGGACGGCCTAAATAGGAGGGATCTTCTCTGGACACCAGAGGGCCTGGATGCCCTCGAAGGCAGCCTCACGCTCCTCTCCACGTTCGCCTCGGACCTCTTTTCTCCTCGTCGATCCCCTCCAGCCCTTATACTGCACGGGGGCTCTCCAACTCAATCCAGCAGCAAGGGGACCCGCGCCAGTCCTGAGGTAAACCTCACCTCAGAGACAACCATGCTCCCCCTGCTGGTGGAGCCTACCATTATTGTTCTACACCTGTCTCTGCGCGCCAAAACAAATAACAGAAACTCTCATAGGAAACGCACTGTGAAACAAGAGTGTACACACAATTAACAGCTATAACAAAGTGACACATATTACATGCTCACAGAAAACCCACAGGACATGCGGATTAACACATATATTAGGGTTGAATTCATGAAAATAGGGGTTCAACATGAGAGAGTTATGTCCCACTCCTTTCCACTTCCTTGCTCTTACTCTCTCACCTATTTCCACTTTTTCTCTCAATGTTCTGAATTTTAATTGTTGGGCAGACAGCATACGATCCATAAGGTGAAATAATAGCCTCGAGACAAGTGATGGCTATGCCTCCTGCATGTGCTTTTCAGCGCCACGCTCAATTGCAACCCAGCACGCATCACGTATACAGCTGTGACGCTGGAATACGTCTGCACGCAGTTTGGCTGCGAGAAGGCTCTTTAATACCAGGGAGCAAGTGAAGATTTAAATGTCAAGGCGAGTGACGGCTTTTCGTTTTTTATCAAACGGTTCATAAAATAAATTCACATTATCTTCACTGCACCTGCTAAGCATTTTGAAAGGTCTTTGACAAATGGGAGAAAATGTTTATTTGAACAGAAATGCACCAGCCTCAGTAACCCGCTGTGTGATTCCAAACACCACCTGCCTGCCAATGCAAAGAAATGACAATTAAGGACACAGTGGGATTCCACCAATCAAAAGGATCAGATTGAGATGGCTTTCAAAAGCAGGAAGAAAACATACCAAGTTAAATTAAACATTGAATTTGACTGTGCGTTGTACCTCTCATGCAATGGTTTGAAATGCTTTCATCTTTATACGTTTGGGCACACTAGATAAAGCAAAGTGAGATAAAATAGGCTGCTGTTTAAGGCCAACTGTTCTATTCTGAGTGAACACGAGGGCCCATTTCAAAGACGGGACTTGAATAACCACAGCCAGGGGTCCGAAGTCCGATGTCACCAGACATGTCACAACAGTCCAACCATAGCATAGCTTTAAAGTGGTTCCTGTTATTTTTCAGTCGTTTTATCGGATTCTATGACAAAATGAGACATTGTTAATTCTTCTTGCACGACCTTTACGAACGCTAGAGGAAATGGTTCAGAGATTGCTCGATTCTTTCTCTGTTTGCAGTTTATTTTGCACCAACGACAGCCAATTTCTGATTCCTAAGATGTCCGTCAGATCATATGGCACGGAAATTCACTCCTTGGAGGGTCTTCAGTTGAAGCTTTTATAAAAAAAATCTCATTATTTCAGATCAAGCTACAGTTCTACATGCTGTATCGGCAATGCTCTCATATGAGGGATTGATACATGAAGTGCAAAGATGTGAAGGGTGGTTAGTCTTTGGTTGCATCAATTTTGTACAGAATGCAAATCCCTTACAACTAAAACGTAAAAGAATACATTTTGTGATATTACGTGAAGGGTGATGTTGCAAAACCGAGTGTGATCAAATTGAAGCAGGAACACAGTTGTATGGTTAAATGAAGGTTGTTGTGGGGGTTGTTAGAGGTTTGGGATGAACTGAGGAAATACAAAAAACGTAATCAAGAGGATACCATCTCCTTAGGTTCAACATTTCAAATACAGGATGTAAACCTCAGTCTGGGTTTTCTCCCGGGTGTAGGTGATCAGTTCACAGTCACTCAGAGTCCAAGGATATTCGGTGTTGCCCACACCCTATTCTTGCATCCTAGTTGATACCCGCATGTCCACTGCTACTCATCCTCAGTTCTCATCCTGCAAAAGTGGTCTTTTCTTTTTGCACCTGTGAGGAAGTGGCATCTGTCAAGGGTGCAAACCCCTGTTTTTCTTTTATTTTGATTGAATAATAAAATGATGCGGGTAGTTCCATCTCCGAAAGGGTAATCTGCTGATCATGTTTCCGTTTCACCAGCTCCGTGCCAAAGGCATAGTGTGTATCTGTGGCCTGCTGCATCAGTATCCTGATTCACAAAGTCTGCTCTGTCTGTGGCACCGAGCAAGTCTGCATGTCACAGATGGCCATGTGACAGCGGGAGTAACTGAAAAGCCTCTGTCTCGCGGGGGGGGGGCATTCAAGATATGGCCCCTGTACCCAACGACAATGATCATAAGTACCCCATGATGGTGGCAGGATAATCTCTAAAATAAAGCAATACCTGAGTTTATGCATAATGCATGCTATTACTTATGATCATGCCTGCCACATTCCTATTGATGTCTCACATGTGTCAGCTCCTGGGAGTCAGCAGAGTGTAGCCTGACAAATAACAGGACAGGAACCTGGAGGGCCGGGCATCCTCGATCTCTTTGTGAGGGCAGTTAATACCCTCTTCTGAGACACCCGCACAGCAGGCAGCTTTCCTGGACCAGAGCATCAAGGGAGCACACCCATTCAAAAGGAGTAGCCTCGGACCAGGGTGCTGCATCTCTAAAGGTCTTTGTTCTTATTGAGAAGGAAAGGGGTGGGATTATGATGGGCAGGAAGGCTCTGGTAGATGCCAGAAGACTTCCACCATCTTGATTCTCACTGTCCCTCTCTCACTTTCCTGTCCCCCCCACTTCCACTGAAGCAAAGCACTTTGGGTTTAACATCAGACGGGGAATGTCCACTCCATCTAAGAGCCGGGATTAGAAAACTAAAGCAGACTAGCTTTAATCCAATTGCAGAGGATTTTTGCCTTTAAAGGATAGGGTCTCCCACCCCTTCAGCAGATTCGCCAAATTCCTCTTGGATCATTTAAGGCTGCAGATTTGTTCTGAAGATCTCACTGGACTTCTTTTGGGAGAGTTGCACTTTCCAAAGCCCTCAGCCTGAGGTGAAGAAGCAATCATCCAAAATTGAATAAATAATTGTTCCCTACCCACTCCCAGGACATAGCAGGAGTGACCTCCACTGTAGATCAGGGCCTACTAATCTGCACCGGAATCTCGTGAGTTGGGAGAGTAGACCCTGAACAGAACCATCCTATCCTTGAGTACCCCTGAGTGGGTCTTATAGCAACCAGAGGGCGAGAAAAGCTGACACTCCCTGTTCTACTGCACTGCAACGGTCACTCTGTGTTCACTGCACTGGGGACAAGAGGGCCGTTGCTGCACTGGTTGCTGCTATCCTCTATCACATCGAACATTGATTGCACATTCAACCAGCTCTACATTGCATCGTGTTCTAGCTAAAGCTCACCACATGCTTGGCCCAAAGTTTCTGCGCAGCGCCGAGACCCAAAGCAAATCACTAGAATCTCACGTGGACTCTAACCGGGCGTTACAACCACCGCTCAACCCTGCTAGCTCTTGAACTGCCGCTTCATTGATCGCACATCAATGCACCCAAGATCACCACTTTAACGACTGTTGCCCGCCAACTCAGATCGCTGGAGCGTCACTCATTGAACCTTCTTGACGGCTGGAGCCCTACTAGAAATGGCAACTGTGAAGCATTCCTAAGACCACCCGAACCTGGCTCCTTGAGAGCCACCCTTTTACCACAGAGAGCACCCATTTTCGCCCATACTCGATGTAACAAATGGGGTCTGGCAAGGTTGTGTGCTGGCCCACCTTCTTTTTTTACTTGTACCTTAATTCACTTGGTAACAGTCTGGAGGCTATTAATGCAGACATACCAAGGTTGTGGGAGAAGGTGGCTTCCAGTGTTGATCTACGCTGGCGACGCTGTGCTCGTGGCTCCAATACCAAGGTCATGCCAATTAACAAACAAACATAAAAACTATATGTCAGCCAGGGGCCTACTGGTAAACCACAGTAAATGCTTTGTTATGTGCATGTTGGCTACTAAAAAGAGATGAACTCCAGTGACTATGGAGGGCCCCAACTAGCTATATGCCAACAATTCTACTATTTGGGTCTTAGAATTAACTCCAGGCTAATGTGGGTTAACCAAAAATTGCATCCACTTAAATTAGGCAGATGGTGGGGACATTTTTAGGTTTGCAAAAAAACTATCCAGCATTACTCACCCAATTTGGGGTTATGACAATCTTGACTCATTACAGAGAGCTGAGGATTCCTTTTTGACAGGTTTACTTTCCATCCCACAATCTACTTAGGTTTACCTGACCTATCTTTAGACCACTTCAATAAATTTGGTTGACATAGTGTTCAAGACCTGCTCTTTTTTGGCATGCCCTGTGGACAGATAAGGAGGAGGATCTAACAAAGGCGATAATCACAAATGTAATCACACATTCAATCTGGTAAAAGGTAGGCTGCTTGCCTTTGTCAGATCCCATCTTCATAAGTTGGGAATGGGGATGTGCTTCGAAAACACTGATTTGTTAGGTAAGTTCCCTAAGCACATACTGAAGCGTTAGATCATGCATTTCTTTGCTGGTGTTCGGGAGGAAGATATGATGCTAAAACATCAAGTGAGACCATTTCTCCCTCTCTCTCCTATTTAGGCAGCAGCTGGGTACATGTCAAATGTTGTTTCCCCTTTATTTAGACATAAGGAAAGCTTTGTTACTTGGGGTTTTGAGAGAAAGTAGCATAAGGCCTTACAAACCAGCCTTCACCTTCCTATTACTGTGTTCTGAGGAAAAGCCGGCGCTCGCCTTGGCCAGATTTTGGTAAGCTTGAGGCAAGAGAGCGCGCCTACTGTCACAAGCTCTGAAGCAAGGGAATTTCATGTAAGGATTACTGAGCTTCATTATTTTCCCGCTCATGTGACATTCAAACTTCCTGTTTTGCGTTAGTGTTTTTAGCTGAATTTGTATTTGTTTATTTGGTGTTATTGATAATGTGACCTGACAATAGAGAATCTATAAACTGCTGTTACAAATCATTGATATTTTTGTGTACTATTTTGTTGCACAAAATGTGGTGTTTTAACATATTAGTTGCTGTATGATCTATTTTGCTGTATAATATGCGATTTTAATTGTGTTTTGTGGATCTCCTGATTCGAAATAAACTTGAAACTTGAACTTTGCTCAAACAAATTACCATTCAAATGCGCAAATTGAGCCTTTAATGCAGTTGCATTTGAAAATCTTTAACATTGTAGAATTAGAGAAGCTTAAATTGAATTGGTTTTCCATGTTAATCTGAAGGCACATCGCACAATTAATTAATGAATTAGTCATGTAACTGGTCATGGAATTCTTCTTTTCTGGGATAAAATAAAAATGATCTCTGTATTGACACTGTAATATATATTTTGTTTTTTACATCAGTGAACCATTAGTTGCCTCTTAAGTAACACGTTGTTCCTCCAAAGATGAACTGGGCATTTAGGTCTGTCAAAATGTGTTTTCATTAATAAATAAATAACTATGTTATTAAACAAACGTATGGGGAAATGATGAAGGGGGTTCTTTTGCAGGAAGGATTGGGTTTACCCCATGTGAACTGGGGCAACAAATGACCCCACTCCTATGGTATTGCTCCCCTTTAAACCCCTTGTTTCACCTTTTAGAAGACTTTTTATTTGGTTAGCCCACTTTCCTGTTGGCTTTAGCCACTGCTTGTTCTACCACACCTTAAAGAAGTGTGCTTCTTCGCTCTGGGTTTACTAGAGCTAGGCCCCAGGCCTGAGCGCAGCGGAATGAACCAGTCTAACCTGGACAAAGCAATGGACTGCTGTGATAAAACGGAAGTCATCACCGGGTGTAGAATCTATGTCCCTTGACAGATGAGGCAATATTGGAAGCACTTCCTCAGGGGGTGTCACACGCTTCGTCAAGACACGGTCCAGCCCAAGTACATCCATAAAAGCAACTTCCGTTCATGAGCATTGCAGGACAACATATGTCTTAGATGAACTGGCTCATTGTTTGTTGGGAGGAAGGATAACTTCAGGTTTTCTTCAGCTTTGTGAGGTGCGGTGACCAGGGGTCAATAAAGATGGCCGGTTTGAAAGGTGGGCCATAAAGGTTAGATGGGTTCTGTTATGGGAAGGACACTGCATTCCTTGACTTGAAAACTAATGAATAAATCACCTCTGTTTGCCATCAACCTAAATTGAGGTGTGATCCTGGTTTCTCCATCGGGCCTTGTAGTCACTTTTATGAGCATATTCCCCATAGGAATTTACTAATAATAACATTTTTCTTCTTTAAGTTTGTATGCAAAACTCTGATAGACAGGATATGCTAGATAAAGAAATATTTGTGAAGCAGTGTCACAAAGCTAAGTGAAGATCAGTGAGACTCATAGACATAAAATGAAGGTATAAACAGGCTTTTATTCAGGATTTTTAAAAGAAGAGAATGGCGGCAAAGTGAAAGGAAAAAAAAAGCCAAAAAAGCCAAACACCAATTGAGCCTAGAGCTCTAAGGACCTTAGGACTATGTGGACAATAGCGGGAGTTGCCACAGATTACAAGAAATTAGGTGCCAGACTTGTTGTTAACAAGGAAGATGATTCCAATCCAAAGGGCTGGGAAAGTGTTGATTTCTCTAGCCAAGAAAGGGTAGACATAGCTAATGATAGTGTGTGTGGTCTGACTAACACATGAGGAGTGTGCAAACAATGGAATGCCTGATACAAATGCTATTCGCAGCCAGCATAGGGCGCTCAGCCAATAAGGTGGCTTGAAACGCAGGCATGAACTACCAATGTATGCCTGCATTTTCCCAGCCATCCGTGGGCCTTCCCCAGGTGCCACCATCTTAATTGTGGGGAGGCAACAGGTTGACCCTCACTGTTGCCTCCCCACACCCCCAGCCTCTCCGAACTTCCTAAGATATCCTGCACTCTTCCCCCACTCTGTCCCTACTTATCTGCTGGACCAGAGCATTCTGCTCCTGCTGCGGCACTCCATTGCATTCTTTGCCACTGCCATAGAAATATAAAAGCAACTCATCACTCTTCTATTTTCTATTGTGGCAGCCATCTATTTTCTTTCTTTTTTTTTTACTGTTTTTTTTTTTACTGGAGATTGGGCTCGCACAAAATTACTAGAGGCTAGATCCAGTAAAAAAAGAAAATTAAAAAAATCGATTTGCTGTTGGGTATCCCCAATTTCCAGTGAAGAAAATAAGAGGGTCACGCCACAGTAAACAGAAAAGGGACATAGTCCCTATGGCAGTAGCAGGCAAACACTTAATTTATCAACTAGAAAAAATAACAATTAGCACTGCGGAAATCATGCAGGGGTGATAAAAGCAATAAACCCTTCAATTGTGGGGAAATGCCGGGTCTGGTAATTACATGGGGTCCACATTGAGGCCCCGTAACTCAGTTCCTGAGCCATTACCCATGACCTGGTAATTTCTCTCCCCCCCTCCCCCGCATCTCAGGCTTCATTGCTTAAGTAAAAGCCAGGCAAGTGACCATTCCACCCTAACACTCTATCCTCAGCGTTAAAGAACCCTCTTTTGCCTGCAAAGGCCAGTAGCCTGTATATCAACGCAGCCAAGAACCACATCACATGGTTAAACAAAAACATAAAAATAACAAATTATCACATGACAGAGTGAGCTGTGAAGACTGTTAAAAAACATAAAGACCATGTAGAGGCACTAGACCCTGGAGGTTTTTCATCCTGGATCTAGGGCCACATACATAAGGTGGCCCTTTCTTCTGACCCCATCTATCTACTTGAAGTGCTCAGTTATAGAAGGCATACGATAAAAGACTTGCAGAGGGAAAAAGGAGAATAAAAATAAAGTTAGCATGGTGGGATTAGCACACATGATGTGACATAGATAGAATTATGAAGCTAATGTATATAATTAAACACAATTATAGACCTTGAAGGATGAATTAAATCGGGTATAAACATAAGACCAGAAAATGGCAAGAGGTGATTACAGTTTTGGGTATTGGAAAGACTAAATAACTTTGATCACTCTTCAATAACCCTACAGAACAGTTCTGTACTGCCCAGATTAACCCAATTGGAGAGCAGGTTTTGAAGGCTCACTTAAGTTCTATTAGACCCTGACCCTTATGGACTGGCTAAATTGAAACAGAAATTTTCCACCGCCGATTCAGAAACATAATCTATTCATCCACCCTTCTGGACACCTGCGAAGACTTACTACTAGTGCCTATGTTTATAGAGGCACAGTGGGAGATTCCCAAAATTACAGGCTATCAGTACTGAGGATATTTTGAATTAAACTTTTAACAGACATTACAGAATTTGACTCTGGAAAAAATATTGTTGAGATTCCTGCGACTCATGTCCATGATGATTAATGATTTTGTTGTGAACTCTCTCATAAAGCAAACCCTAATATATGGATATCTGTCTTTCTACATACATTTGATTTCATGGAAGCTTTTGACTGTGTTAATCCTCGGAGACTGTGGAATGAGTTAGCAAATCGGGTATCGACGAGAGATTATTAAAACTATTCATTTCATTACACAAAGCTAAATCAGTGAGTAAAAGGCTTGTATGGAATGTTTCAGACAAGATAAAACAGGGCCTAAAACAGGGATGTGTTATAGCCCCCTTCTTATTTGGCATATATATAGCCAACATAGGAAAGCTATGAGCAGCCCACACATTTCCTCCGAAACTAGGTTCTGAACCTCTGGCCTACTTGGAATATGCCAATAAGTGGGCTCTCATTGACATCACAAAAGTGGGTCTCAAACAAAGCCCAAAGACTATCTCAGACATTTTTGGTTTTTAAATGCTTTGAAAATGAATAAGGCCGGGGGGGCGTGGCTTGACGCCAACGAAGATGGCGGTGTAGCCTGGCAGCTCCGTCCCACCGATCATTAAATTCGGCATTTCCCCGCATATTCTCCCTCTTTACTTACCTTTTCTTCTCTGCGCCATGATTCGGACCACCCAGGCGAACTGCTGAAGGAAATTCAGCTTTGCTCCACGTTCGTCTTCGCCGCGTTGCGAGCTCCAGCAATCCAGCTCCGGGGACCGCCGCAGCTGCCTTCCGTTATCCGCCTTCACTGAAGTAAGTGTCGGCGTCACGTGAACTGTGACGCGCCGGCTGCGGCCTGATCGGCCCTCCCTCTCTTCTTTGCTTCAAAAGAGCCGCCTCTGGTGCCGGTGAGTAACTGCACTATAAGCACAGTTTCCCTTGAGGAAAAAAAGAAAAAAAAAAAAAAAGGATTAAGAAGTTCAGTACTGTTTAAGGAGAAACTCCACCACCATATGCCACAATATACAGAGACTGTCTAATTATAAACAATATTTCTGCAATACCCTTCCACACAAATAAGACCCAGAGCATCTCATTATCACAATTTCTGAGACTTTTGTGACTAAATAAAGGGAAAAAAAAAAGAAACATTGAAAGGAACACTGTTTTACTTCGCAGGATCTCTACCACACCTTACCACTTGTGAGACACAACCCTTTCTATTTTTGCTCATATTTGGTCACTTTAAATATATGTGAACCATGCATTCAACATGTTGGAATACGCATGGAACTGGGTATAACTACAACTCTAAATAGAACCTTACTGTAACTGGATACCCATATTAACTGGAAGCTTCCTACCACTACAAGGCTTATAGCACTCTCAACTCACACCTAAGTTTACGCCTTATTATTCAACAGTGCTTCTATTAACCTCCTGCATCAGGAGTAGTACTACCTAAATAATATGGACGTAATAATTGTAAACTTCGGTACATAGAACCCCACGAAATTGCTATTTAAAGTCTCCATATATATGTGCTTACCATCACAAGCCCTTCTCAAAATAGCTTCTATTTGAAACGGAACCTACTATTGCTCTACATGTAACAACTTTCTGCAATTCTCTACCTTGCATCATTAATATTGCTAACCAAGCTCTTCTCAATTGCTCATATATCCATATTTTGCAGCCAATATCATGGCGGCCAACAAAAAAAACAATACTTCAACTACCAAAGAACCTAATACTCTCACCGCCAACCTCAAGAGACCCAAAAGTGACTCACCTCCTCCGTTGGGCATCTCGGACCCTGCTTTGGAAGCCATTTTGGCAGAGATTAGATCACTCAAACCCTTCATAGAGACTACAAATTTAAAATTACAACAGTTGGACGACAGATGGAGGGGTTTTGAGAATAGAATGGATGAGGTGGAGAAGAGAGTGGGTCTAGTAGAAGAAACTACATCTAAAGTAACACAACTGGAAAATGCAATAAAAGAACTTCAAAAACACAATGAAGATTTGGAAAATCGCAGCAGACGTAATAACCTCCGCATCTCAGGGCTGCCAGAGGGATCAGAGGGAACTAATACCATTGTCTTTTTGCAAACATTCTTAACAAAGCTACTTCACTTACCCCCTGATCTAACACTTAATATTCAACGTGCTCATAGAGTCGGCCAACTACCTACTTCCACCTCTCCTCGACCTTCGTCCAGAACAATGATCTTTTATCTTCTGGAATACTCCCAACTTCAGCTCATTATATCTGCAGCAAAGGAACGTAAATCCCTTATATGGAATGGCTCTAAGATTTTCATTTCACAGGATGTTGCTAAAAGCACGGCCCAGCGCAGGAAAGTATTCTTATCCTTTCGCCCAGCCTTGAAACAGCTCAATATACGTTATGGGCTATACCACCCTTGTTCTTTCAAAATAACATATGAAGGCCGTACCAGAATGTTTGAAGAACCAGCAGACCTAAAAGCATTTATACGATCCATCAATTCCGATAACATGGACACTACCTCGCCTGCAAGTACCTCCTCCTCTTTTGTTACATGAACGTTTTACTCCCTTTCTCTCCTTACTATTACAAATTTAATGCCATGATTATCTCCTATATATATGACGTGGGACGGGTGGCCTCGTGACGTCCATCTTCCATCCTGAGTCGCTCTACTTCCCTTTTGACGACTCAGCGGGTGTCACCCTTCCCTACAAATTGAAACTCCCCCAGCCTCCTTTTTTTTCCCAGTCTGATCAGTGTTCTATTCCATATCTCCAAGCCATTAGGCAACCGTTTATGATCAGACACCCCAACCCTCATCCTATTACCTCATGTGTCTTCCTAATGTGTCCTTTTCTCATTAATTTGTATTCAAAATATTGTTCTTGGGCACTCATTATTTGCATCTATATGGTTCACAAATGCTATTTCAGACACTGTTCTAGAGCACCTAACATTTGCATGTATATGGTCTTATATTATCGCTATGCTATCATAACATTTAAACTGTTATTATGATTTTCAAATGTGTCACATGGAACATTAAAGGCTGCAATAATCCCATCAAAAGGTGTAAGGTCATCTCGCATCTCAACAAACTAAACCCCTCCATAGCTTGTATACAAGAAACACATTTATCTGTTAGAGAAACACTGAAACTGAAGTCCCGTTGGATCAAAGAAATCATTTCTAGTCCTGCTGTTGCTAAAAAAAATGGGGTAGCTATTTTAATCAGCAAGAAACTATCATACAAAGTTCTCGACCAAGGTGCGGACACAGATGGCAGATGGGTTTGGGCTAAACTAAATATAGATTCTACTGATGTTACCATTCTGAATATTTATGGCCCCACCAACCCAGATCCCAAGTTTTGGACCACCATCAAACATATGATACTTCAAAAAAACTTTACCAATTTAATTATGTGTGGAGATATGAATCAAGTCCTTGATCCTTTTCTGGATAGAAAATCTAGCTGCTTGTTCAAAAATAATAAAACACACAAATCCTTTTCAGGATGCTTAGCCGAAACTGGTCTTATTGATACATGGAGAATATCTCACCCTACTCAACTTGACTATACTTTCCACTCTTCCCCACATAATACTCTCTCTCGTCTTGACTATATTTTTTCCACTAAAAACCTTACAGGTACCATTATAGATTCCAAAATAGAAAATATAATTATTTCTGATCATGCCCCTGTTTGTACCTCTTTCAGTCTTTCTGATGTTCGGAAACCGTCATCTCGGTGGAAGCTTAACAATTTTCTTTTACAAGACCCTCAATTCATCCTATCCGTAGAGTCTTTTGTTCAACAATTCTATGCAGATAATCAAGACAGAGACACTTCGGTAGTGAATAATTGGGATGCCTTTAAAGCTGCCTTGAGAGGTCACATCATGGCTTACTCTGGAAAAATGAAAGCTCTACGCAAAAAACACTTAGATGACCTTTATTCTCAGCTAACTACAGCCGAACAACACTATTATAGTGTTTCCAACCCTACCAATCTCCACAAAGTATTGACTTTACGCTTCTCAATTAATAAAGAGATCACAAATCTTGCTGCAGGGACAATTCTTAAATACAAAACGAAAATATATCAAACATCCAACAAAGCTGGAAAAACACTGGCCTCTTACTTAAAAACCAAAAAGGAACAATTTTTCATATCCCACATTAAAGACTCTTCAGGCAATGTGCATCACCATCCCAAAGATATACTAAATTGTTTTAGAGACTTCTACACCAAACTATATACTCCCGAGAACTCCATTCCCCATAATAACATCACGTCCTTTTTTGATAATATTAATAGATCCTCCTACCCCCAAACTGATTTATCCTCTTTAGACTCTGTAATTACTCTTCCTGAGATTTCCAAAGCAATCAAAGGATTGGGTAAAAGCAAGGCTCCAGGTCCAGATGGCCTTTCCACAGAATTCTATGATAGGTTAGCTCAATCTCTCATACCCAAGCTTCAAAATCTATTTTCTTACTTTATATCCCAAGAAGCATCCTCAGGTTCCTTCTCAGAAGCTTTGCTTATTCTATTCCCCAAACCCGATAAGGACCCGTCATTACCAGGTAATTATCGGCCCATCTCTCTAATAAACGTAGAAAGTAAAATCTTTGCAAAAATCTTAGCCAACAGGATCGAATCCTCCCTTCCTTCTCTTGTCAAACCTGAACAAGTCGGCTATGTTAAAGGGCGCAACATCTCTTCCAATGCCAGACTCCTTCTAAATGCTATCCACCTATCTAATAAAAATAAAAAAGATAAACAGGGCGCAGCGGTTATAGCACTAGATGCTGAAAAAGCCTTTGACCGAGTCAGCTGGGACTTCATGTTCCAATCCCTCCGCTGGCACGGATGCAGTGACAAGTTCATTTCTCTAGTCAGTTTACTTTACTCATCCCCAAAATCTTCAATATGTATTAATGGTCTTACCTCCCCATTTTTTTCCCTCAGCAGAGGTACTAGACAAGGTTGCCCCCTCTCACCTATTCTATACATCCTCTCCTTAGAACCGTTAATAGAACTAATCAGATCCAATAACAATATTCCAGGTATAGCAAGTAGCACATCCCACATTAAAATAGCTGCTTACGCTGATGACATCCTTATTCTCATCAAAAACCCCAAAACACACCTCCCATATTTACTTGAAGTACTATCCCAATTTAGCTCAGTTTCAGGGTACAAACTTAACAAAGATAAGTCAGAAATTATGCCCCTCAATCCCTACTGCTTTAAATATGACATAGACCCCTTTGGTTTTAAATGGTGCAGCTCCTCTATTAAATACCTAGGCCTTAGATTTGCTCCTACCATCCAAGACACCATTAAACAGAACACACAATCATTACTAGATAGACTTAAGGAATTAACATCCAGATGGTCCCCCTATATCTGTCCTGGTGGGGCCGACTAGATACGATCAAGATGATGTTATCACCAATAATTCTATATTATCTACAACTCTTATGTGTTCCGATATCTCCTTCCTTTTATAAATCAATTTACTCTATCCTACTAAATTTCCTATGGGGGGAGGGCAAAAGCAAAAGAATAGCCTTAATCAAATTGAAGGCACCATATGACAAAGGAGGTGTCAGGTTTCCTGATTTCAAAGCATACCACACTGCCTTTCTTTTGAAGCAAGCTAGATATTGGTTTGCCTGCCCCATAACGTCAGACATTGCCACATGGTGTACCATAGAGAAACTGTTAATGTATCCTGTAGAAATCACCGATCTCATTTATATATTTAAGCACTCCTCGCTGGCTATATCAGAACCCATTAGAGCCACAATATCAGCCCTCCAACTCTTTTTATTCACACAGACACACTCCCCAAAAAAATGCCTTTCTCCTTACCTATGGCATAACAATAAGATACTGATTAAGAATAAAACCCTAAATAGAAAATCCTGGAAGAAAAAGGGTATTAGATTTATACAACAAATCATAAATAAATCATCTATCCTTTCCTTTCAGCAGCTTAAAAATCAATTCTCAATCCCCAACACAGATTACAACTTCTATAATGAATTAGTTAATTCTTGCTTTGACGCTCTCCACAGCTCCTCCAATGATATTCTGACTCCTGATGCCTCAAGATTGCTACATCTTACTATGCCCACTGACACAAAGGCTTCAAAATTCTACAACATCCTTATATCATCCCTGAAGTTGTGCTCGATACGCCACAAATGGGAAGACGACTTTGGCTATGTTTTAGACGATTACACATGGACTAAGCTCTTCTCTAGAATCAAATATATTTCAACATCAGCAAATAACTCCCAACATTTTTTCTTCTTTATACATAGAGCTTTCATTACACCAGCCAAATTATTTCTATCCAATATTAATGACAATGACAATTGTTGGACTTGTGGAGCTACCCCTGCATCGTATGAGCACATGTTCTTCTCATGTCCCCATACCCTTAAGTTTTGGCAACAAATATGGAAATACCTTACCTCTATTTTCTTCACCGATATACCACTTTCATTTATGAATATCGTTTTAGGTAGCCTGGCAGTTACCACCCACTTGCCATATGATGCTTCCAGGCTCTATGATCTCTTTATTTGTTTGGCTATGAAGAGTATAACTGCCAAATGGAAAGACTCTCATTCCTTATGTATAAGAAGCTGGTGGAATAACATATGTCTCACGCAAAAGATGGAAATGTGCATGGCAAACAATCTTAACTCTATACCTAAGTTTAATGCTAAGTGGTCATTTTTTACTCGATTTCTGAACCATTTTAATGTAACCACGCATGGAATGTGACTTCTCCAAATCTCTCACACTCCTTTGATGTTCCCAAGATTATTATATGCGAATACTAATCTGGACACTTGACTGAATATTTACTGCATTATATACCAATGTGCCTCTCTTCATCAATACCTACCACCTCCCTTTCTCCCCCCTCCCTCCATATGTCATGTTCGTCATATGTCAGTCTTATGTTTGTCCTCCCCCCCACTTAGACATCATAATGCAGAATTTGTTCCATACTAAGTTGTGCACAACACTGTGCTATAGTTCTTATGTGTAAGTTTTCAATTATATTGACAATTTGTTCCTTATATGCTCAATTTCACATTGCACACAGTGTATTTAATTAATTGCTCTACTGGAACACTTCCACTTTACCATTGTTTCATCTATTCTCATGTAAAAGTTTCACTGCATTATGCTTATGAAGTTATGACTATATGATTGTATATTACATACCTTAATAAAAAAAAAAATATTAAAATAAAAAAGAAAATGAATAAGGCCAAGGCAAAAATAATGTATGACACAATGAAAAAATATCTAAGTTATATTTGGACACTTGGTCCAGTATCTATTGAGCTGATCCCGAGTCATGCTATCGCAGCATGTACATTACTAGCTCTTCGAAGGAGAAAAGCATGAATCTTAAAATAAAGAACAACATTTCAGCAGCTGTGGCCCTGGCACAAATATAAAATAAACAACACAGGGATTTCTCTTCACTTCCAATAGTTAATGTGTGTAAGCAAATGATTAACCCGATGAATCTATTCAGAATTGACGGTAGCATCCACCCTTATGAAGTCTTGTTGAGCCGATTCATTGGAAAAATATGATGAACATTTTTGGGCTGTCCCAGTTCTTTTCCAATATTTTCTAACCGAAATTTGGCTCACCTCTTTAGTTATCTTTGGGAAACTCGGGTGAACAATATTTGATTTAAAAATCTATGAGTTGAAAGTTCAGAGGCATTTATGTATCATTAGGAACACAGGGTTCTAACATTAACAAAATATCACTTATTATGCAAATAGAATACATTTCTTTGCGAATACCATTGACGTTAAATAGATGAGACCTTTCCTTCCAATATAACTGCACAAAATTAAATGTAGCCTTTTAGGCACGATTGGCCTCATAAGGCAATATTTCTGAGCAAGTTAGCAATGGAATAGGTAGCGATCTTCCTGTTATTCATAGATCCACAACCTAAGATTTGCTGTTTTCCCCCGACAAAGTAATATGAAGGTTATTTACTCTTATTCATTTTAACCTCTGGGAAACACTGGAAGTGTTGGGAGGTAGGCGAAGAATACCGAGAAGCAGGAGATTCTGCTGTGTAAAGAGGTATTGAAGAGACAACAGAGCCCCTTACTATATATACAGACTTGAAAGTTACTTTTATGAGTGATTTGTAAACTAAACAAGAATAAGCAGCTTAGAAGAGTTTTTGTATAGATTAATACATGGAAAACACATTTTACTATCTTGCACATTAATTGATACGGCGGGATCTATTAAGTAGTTATTGAATGGTTAGCATGATTATCTATTCAGAGAATGTCTATATTAAATCTTGTAGAACAATAGAATATATATTTAAATTTTTATTGTTGGAAATGTAATATTGAGAAACATAATGCTATTGTTATTTATATGTCATATTTTATATTGTTTAGTGTGTCTAAGGTTACATTTTTAAACATAGAGCACACATTTTAAAACAAAAAGGTAAATTTTCAGAAAAAGAGTTCCTTTAACAGGGGCAGCTACCATGTCCACTGCTTCAGAGAGGGGAATGGAAAACTGCACTTGCCTAAGGTGCGTCTCAATTTTTATATCATTCACTTTCTTTTTTATTTGACCATCTGCATACCATTCCATCAATGTTTGGTATCTTCTATCTTTGTCTCTAAAATATAACATATTAGTACAATGTAGTATCAATCACTCATGTGAGAGGGTTTTGGCTATTTGATCTGATCTGCATATAACATAGCATTGAGAGGGATAGTCATAGCACTTGGATGTAGGACTGACTCATGTAGGTTGAGGCACTTTCAGACCATATATTCTGATAGTGTCTATCAGAAACCCATTTGAGGAGAGCATACCATGCTGTATTCCACAAAACCTTGAGGAACCCTCTTGCAACACAAGTACTCTTTGCCTCCTTCACCACTGCCAGGTCATTACATCTGTTTTGGTAACTTCATTTGTGATATTAAATGTTTGCCAATGTCTCCTCAGGTGAGTCTTTGCACCTTGTACCATTTTCTAAAGCATTTAGTATCAATCTATTGCCCTTTTCTCTCTTGCAAGAGATTTCGTCTCAATCGCTTTGCCTTCTCTCTGAGCTCTTTAACCCCAATCTCTCTGCTGAACTCTTCTCTGTCTCCTTTAAATCTGCAACTGCCTTAACCCTATTGATGATACCCCAGTATCCCACCTTCTCCATTACTAAAAGATCCTTGAACAAGTGGTCTTCAGCCAGATCACTAAGTAACGTAAGGATAATGACTTGGGAGATCCACTAGAATCTGGCTTCCATAGCAAACACTCCACCGGGACCGCACTCATGCATGTCTCCAACCTTCCCTCTAATGCTCGCCATTCCAATCTCTTTTCTATACCCAAACTTTTGGCCCTCTATGCCACTTTCGATACTGTCGAACACTCCTCCCTCCTCCTCACACTCCAAGAGCTTGGGTTTCAAAACTCTGGTCTTGCCTGGATAACTTCCTACCTGGAAGTTTGAACCTTTTAATGTCTCTTGGTGGTCTCAAACCTTCCACCATATCCCTCATCCTGTTGTCCAATGACCAGTCCTTGAATCCACTTGAGAGCACTTTACCCTCTTTACCTCGGTCCTACAAAGACTTATCTCATCCTTCTGCATTCACGATCATATTTTTCCTGATGACACTCACTGTAATTCATCACTGAATGGCACTTTGCTGCCTCATGCTGAACTCTTCAAAAAGGAATTAACCTTTCTCCCATCTTCAAATCCATCCCAACTTTTTCTTCTCTTATCTCATTCTCTCCTCGCATTCCTGCTCTCTTGCCCACGCCTCATAATCTTGGGGTTCTCTTTGATAGCGACCTCCAATTGCAACTATTCTTCACTGCCACTGCATCTGCTGCTAGTATTAACAGCTTCAACATTGAGAAAGTGTTCTTTTCTTAGTAACTACTCTACAAAAACTCTAATCTCCCTCCTCCTGTTCAGCAACCTTGACTACTGCTTAAGACTACTCCTTGGCCTTCCTCTCTACTCCTACCTCTCTCTAGGCACAGGGTCAGATTATCATAAAGTAGCGCAAATGGAAGGAGCACAGAGAATGCACTTGGTTTATTTGCACTACTTTCAGAAATGGTCAGGTTACCTTATTCTGAAAGGTGACCGGAGCATTTTTGGAGGGGCTGGACAGTAGCACAAAGGTGCACTGTCAGCCCCATTGTGTTCATTAGTGTCCAGAGAGCACTAATGTATGATATTCTCCCACCGCCATGGGGGATCTCGGAACAAGGGCGTATACTAGAGGACTCAGCCGCGGTCAGAGCTCCCTGATTGGCTGCCACCTCCACCCAGCTTGCTAATGGATACAGGAGACCCTGAATGTCCATGGGTTTGAAGCAATAGCATTCTTCATAGCTGTTCACTGCAGTCAGCTTTTTATCACAAATTAAGTGGTACTTACATCCTTGGCTCTTTGCGCTATGGTCCTAAAAAATCAACACCCCACGACTGAAACTTGTAATGGGTCAGACTTTCTAGCACAGCGTTACTTTTGTGGGTGTGCTATATACTATGGTGTTTGCTAGCTTGCGTTTGTGGTAGTTTAAAATGTTTCTTAACTCAATAAGTTAGTTTGACTGTACAATAGATATCAATATTTCGAGGCTTGAAGATATACATTTGCTGCTGTGGTTTGAGCTACTGTTTGACAGTGAAAGTCCATCTTGAATTTAAAATCCATAACCTTTTCTATTTCATGCAAATCTTACTTATAAACATACCGTATGCATTTTCTGAGATACATTGCAGTTGTTCTCCTGGCATTACTGAGCAGTGTAGTTCAGGGGAATCTAAATGTGTATGATCCTGTAATGACTTAACAAGCGGGGCATAACTAATATCCTTTGTTGACAATGTCAAACTATTCTCAAAAACGAATGAAGATGAGTAATAGTGGCAGGTGTGCGCAATTGTATGATGCCCGCAACATAGGTGTCTTGCAAGTGTCAGGTGCCTAAAGAAAAATGGTGTCCCAAGTACTGCAGAGACACTTTTATGAGAGTGCAACAGGGCCCCAAGAGGGTGCCTGATTCAAAGAACTCAGTGGCCCTTTTTACAAAACATGACAGGGTGTTGTATGGTGCATTGCTGTAGCTCTAAACCTGTTGTCTGGATGGTTCTGATCAATTAATCCAGTAAGGCTTTCTGAGATTCCTGTAGTACACACAGTGGGCCAGATTCTCAGACCTTTGTTTGGCACAAGTGATGAAACGCGTTAGCACATCTTATCACTTCACATCTCAGCCAAATAAAGGCGCACCCAAATTCACAAAGAGGCCCTGAATATGTGCATCAAATAGCATACATTCATATGCTCTTTTTCCACTCCCTTTGCTCATTTAGGCTAATACTCTGATTTCAGCATGTCCGAAGAGGATAAGGGAACTGGAGTACCCATGTATATTTTGATTTCTGTGGGGCACTGTGTCAAACTTTGGCTTGTGATTGCTTTGGGGGGGCATGATCAGAGATTCTGGATTCCCTCGTTTCTTCGGTGTTGGGAGGTCTCCAAAAGTGTTTGTGCCACAGACCCCAACATTTCGTAAATTGGCCCTGAAATAATGTGCTCTTGCCTGTCATAACAGTGGCTTTTGTTTGGAGACCTTGTGGCACATCATGGCTCTGAAAATTAGAAGCACTAGTGTTTTGTTAACAGTTTGTGTAAGAAGGCAAGGATAGGAGTGAGGTGTCTCCATATTGTACCGTTACAGTTTTGCCATACAATGAAATGTTATCTAGGACCTTTTTCTATATTCGGGAAAAGAAGTTAGGGGTTTCTTTTCTGTCTGTGGTAGCCCAGCCCCAGTGTATTGTAATCCTCAATATAATAAGGTGAACAAATATTAACAGTCTGGGTCCATCAGGATAGAAAAGAAAGCAGCACACAGATCCACAACAGTGAATCGGGCAGTCGAAGGTAAAATAGAGGAGCGTATTGTGGCAGGATTCAGGACCCCTGAGAAATAGGTAAGTGCTACAGAATGCATGGCATGTAGGTCCTTCATAAAGCAATATGTGTCTTTGCCGGGTCTCTATACGGGTACAATGGTACTTACTGCATAGGCTTGTAGTCGGTACAATGCAGCAAAAGAGAGTTAATGACAGTTGCCTTGCACTCGGATGTAGTGAATACTGGGGGGAAATTGTACATGGGACCCACTTCGTTTTCATGCTGGGGCCAACTACAGATGGGTACTTGGTATAATAAATTGATAAGCTCTTTGCTGACATTTACATCGTTTTGGGCCTGTGGAGTAAGTGGTCACTCTTGCAGGTTGCACGCACATTTTCTATCTTTTCACAGGGAACATCTAAAATTACTCCATCATTGTGCAGTGAATGATATAGTTTAACATACCCAAAAGATCTTGCACTAACAAGTTTAGGGTGGAAACGATCCCGACAGACAGAAATAGGTTTAGTCAGAGTTTAAAATAGGTTGATTAGCAATATCAATAGCTTTTACAGAGACAGAAGAAAGAGGAGCAGCGAGCGACAAGGCAGTCAGACCGAAGAGCTGATCAGCTTTCTCTGCTTATCTATGAAGCAAGGTATGGATTGTCTTTCTATCACACATTACACTAAAGGACCTTATTGATCTGCGGTGATTAAAGGGTGTATGACCAGGTTACTTTCTCCCAGGCTGTCCTAGTATGAGTTTCCCCCTGGAGCAGTTGGTGTGGTGTTATGCGGGATCAAAGCCGGTGTATCTGGATTGGGAAACTGGGGTGAATTAGAGAATGGAGGTGAACATTTTTTCTGCGATTTATTGGGACATTTGAACTTCCAGTGACCCTCCTGTGTGCAATAGTTACATGCAGTACTGCTGCCTGAAAGTGTTCATCTTTCTATCCTGTTTCAGGGGTATATGTCTGATCTATTGATTTGCTAATGTATCATAGTTTTCATTTTCCAGGATGCACCTGTTTTCTGATCATTCTGCACATTACAATCTGGTCAGACCTCTCATGACTTTTGATCAGTTTATAGGGTAGCAGTCTCCCCCCGCCCTGATCTTCATCTGTCCTTGTTGCTTTGTGAAACACAGGTATAATGTGATCCCAAAAAGATTCACAAACGTATGAGCAGCCGCTCTCCAATAGGATATCCGTATAAAATTACGGAGAAAAAATGAAAGGAAGAACATGCAGAATACAGCATAGAAAAAAAACTGAAAACCAAAAATGTCGATCAAGGGGAGTGGGGGTTGCAGGGGTGTCCCCTGCTCCCCTTGATCAACATTCTGGGACTTTGGGGGTGACCCGCACTTCCATAAAAAGGAAAGCGGGGACAAGTAAAGTTTTTAAAAAAAGCAAAGGACCCTGAAATGCCGTTTTTTTTCAATATGCGTGAAAGGGAACCAACGATGCAGAGAGATGGCGAGGCGGCAGACACACTTTGCTGTGTGCCGCCAGAAGGTAAGTAAGGAAATGGGGGGGAGTGGGTTTTCTGAAAAGACAGCGAGAGGAAAAAACGAAAGTTATTTTTTAAAAAAACAACTTTCGGTTATTTCTCCCTTGGTTATTTCGGATTCAACCATATCACGGTAATCCCTCCCATAGCCCTATAGAAATTTCAAAATATCTCTTTCCCCATAGGTTTGTGCCAGGGAATCGGAGAGAAGCAGTCCACAGTCCCATCATCTCAACGGGGCATATCTATCTGAGTCACAGCACCAAATTGTCGAAGTAAAACCTCCACTCCATGATTTCATTTACACAACAACTAACAGAGTAAGTTTTTTGTCATTACAATATAAGAAAACAACCCAAAAGGGTATCATCTCTCGCTTACAAATCTTTGTTCCATTTAGTCATCTACTATGAGTCCCTCTAAACTCCCACTTCTGCATTGTCCTATGGACTAAGCCTCTTTTGCATCGAAAAAATGTGTGGTCCTTCCTGGTTCAACACCAGAAATCATGGCTTATGTACATTCAGCTTTTGCAATATGCTGGCACATGCAGACTGTGAGTCGTCAGAGCCAGGACGATAAAGAACAGGAAGCTCTCAGCCTAAGGCAGAGCATGAACAGTCCCTACACCGAAAGTAAAACAAAGGTAACAGCTGAGTGTTTTAATACATTGGTCCACAGAGCAGTGGTGCGGGTGACTGGCCAAGCAGTCTCAGTGTCACTCCTGTAGTAATGAGCAATGGCCAAACACAAAAGTCTTCTGATTCACAAGCACAGATGAACACACTTCTCCAGTTGATCAACACTCACCCAGGATACAACTGGTTCAGGCTCTGGTGTGAGTTAGAAGTACCAATAGCAGACAGGTGTTTGGAATAATGTGTAACGCAGTAGTCGAAGTGCATGAAAAGAAGTAGTGGAATTATGGTCCCTGCTGGCTTGCTCATCTCCCCACAAACCCCATCGCCACGCCCCCTCCCATGCACAATACAAGCCCACAAACAAAAGTACCTGCTGTTTAAGGGAACGTTCTGTGCAGCCCACTGAAGTGCACGTTTCAACTGCTTTCTACACTTTAATTTTAAAGTGAAACCATTCCGGAACGGTTTCTTTTTCAAATATAAGTATAGGAGCTGTAAAAGGTCATTTAAAAAAGTAGAAGAGCACCGCTCCCAACTGCTCGCCCCTACTTCGGCCACCGGTGGTACATGGAGAATATAGGCCGGAGATAACAAGGCATATGCAGAGAAAGTGGAGGGAAGAGCAGAGGAGGGAAACAGAGGGTCATAGGTGGGAGAAAGCGGATCCGAGTTGGCAAGTGCAAATAGGAAAAATTGAGAAATCAAAATCGAGGAGGTGAGAAGAAGAGCAAGCAAGAGCTGGAGCGGGTGAAATGGAAGGAGGTGGCAACAAGAGATAAAGTAGGGGAAGCGAGAGATAATCTAAGAAGATGAGATTAAAAAGAGAATGTTGGAGAGAAAAGCGTAAAAAGGGAACAACATAGTAAGAAAGACCAATAAAGGGCAGGTTGGAGTTGACAGAACATAAGTTGAGTTTGAGACTTGAGGCAAAGGAATCAGCTGCATGCTGCAATATGGAAGCCAGGGAAGAAGAGTTAGGAAGCAATCAGAGAAAGCAGGTGGCAGGAGAAAAGGAGATAGA
The DNA here is from genome assembly GCF_040938575.1 of Ambystoma mexicanum. Lineage (NCBI taxonomy): Eukaryota > Metazoa > Chordata > Amphibia > Caudata > Ambystomatidae > Ambystoma > Ambystoma mexicanum. The sequence goes on from NC_090924.1 coordinate 278,295,350, forward strand.
AAGGAACAATGGCAAGTTGGGAGAGGAGTAGGAAGATGGTGAATGCAAAAGTAGTAGGAAAATATGGAGAGTCTCCATAGGCCTGACTCTGAGTCAGTCCATAAAGTGGTGGAAAGAGGTCTGATCATAGTGTTAGGCATGGAAAGGTAACCAGGAAATGCTGAAAAACACCATTGAAAGGTCTAAGAAAAGCCTGTTAATTCTTGGGACAAAGAGCAACACAACATGCATGCCACGTACCCACCAAGATGACCCAAGGCACCAGGGGAGGCAGTGCAAGGTATTTCAGCAGTCTTGGTGGACCAACATGACATACTGACCAGACCAGCCCATGCCAAGAAAGTGTAGAGGAGCAGCTGAATGGCTCTGCACAAAGTCCCACCCCAACCTCCTGTATATTGGAAGCCTGAGATTGTGCCATACTTAACGCCAGCAGTTGTGACCATACGACGGCGATTATTCGAAAGAAGATACCCACTGAGAAAACCCTACCAGATGTATTCCTGAAGAGACAATAATCTGAAGGAAGAACTCCCTGAAGGAATATGAAAAGAGCGAAAGAGGAGCTGGTTACATCACAAAAGACGAACATGATGCACTAAGAATACAGGCAGAAGAGAATGTATGGACCTTATAGAAGCTGATAACAAATTGAAGAATCGAGTAAATGTTCATATGCGAAAAGAAGATTGCATGTGTGTGACGCACTTCAGAAAATTAAAGATGTTCAACAACTATACAGATGCTGTAACGCAAGTAGACTAAGTGATCATAGAAGCTGGCTATATGTAGTGAATAGACTGCAGGCGCCATTGTATAGAAGCTGGACATCAGTGTCATGAATTTAGTAAGCCCGGGCCCATGAAGCGGAAAGGCCGAGAGCTGTGTTGCAGCAAGAATTAGCTGAGATCATGGATACGAATGGCAAAGCTGTCTGGCTTGGTATCAAAGCTGAAGCAAGGCAAGGCCGGTTATCTATTCCCAAAGGCAGTAAACGTGAGAAGCTGAATCATCCCTTGTTAAGGTGCAAAGAAAGAACAACAAGCGTGTCAAGTTCTATTCAATTGAGACATTTAAATGCTGCAAAATGGACCAAATTGTGGCCTCCTGTCACGTGTGCCAAGGATGGAAATAGAGTTGAGATTGGAGTCCTAGAACAACGATAGTGCATGCTCGCACTCCCTTATATTCCCAGAGACAAGAATGCTCTGCAAGGCCAAGTTCAAAGACAATCTTCATGGCAGAGGGCATGGGTAATGAAAGACGTTGGGCTACTTGGGTGGGGAGGTCAAGTCCACCTCCTGGCACCTGGGTATGAGCTTACATGCAGCTAAGTGAACCAAATGTTCCAAACATGGCACAAGTGTGTCAATCAATTGTAGAGGGCCGTGGAACGAAGGGCCTTATAGTTTGAGAGCCAATGATATACTGTGTACTTAATAGTGTTGAAGATGACATGTTTTAGAGGTAGGCATAAATTGTCCACCTGACAGGGGTGATCCAATCACAATCCCACCCCTTATATAAGGTATACATAGATGTTCCCCTTGAGCCTATCACAACCACTAGTAGCTTTTTCTCATTTGCCACATAGTATGACGGCCCGTATGATGGTTTTTTAGTACATAAATGTGTTTTTATGTGAAATTAACCGAGAGCTCGAGCAAATGTCAGTTGATGTCCATTGTAACTCCCTGTCTTAGACAATTGTTAATAAAACAACAACCTTCGCCATCTTCCTGAGTTGGTTCAATTATTTGGTGTCATAATATTTCTGCATTCCCATCCATTGCATGCATGTTATCCAAAGGGCTCTAAGTTCAAAAGATTCTACAGTTGGCCAAGAAAATAAATCCCCAGTGTCTGTGATTGCCTTTTTTGCCATGGGTAAAGCAGATTTGTTGAGGGGACAGAAGGAACCACTGAGGACCAAAGACCTAATTAAAGGCTACTTAATTTATATTTACTACTGAACCCCACCTGAGGAGTTCAGTCAGATCCAATCTTCTAATCGTCCTTCTTCTTTCAATAGAGTTCTTGGCCTTAAGTTGTCTGTCAGGCCCATAGCTGTCACACACCCTAGAACTGTGCTGTTGTCCCCTTGGTTCATAGATCACAATATTGTGTGTTAGTGCTGCTGCTTGGCTTTGGTTAGTAATAGATTGTTGTGATTTCTTCACCCACATTAAAGGAAAACCAGTTGGGCTATTCTAATGCTGTAAACCAATAACAGGAGGAATGAAAGCACCTGTAGAAGGGACACAATGGCAGTTACACCATTATAACATGTCTACTGGGAGGCGCACATGGTCTAGAATCACTGAGTGAGATTCCTTGTGAATCTCAGACCCTGGAAGATACTTCAAGAGGGAGAAACAACTATCATAAGGCAACATTCTGTTGAATCTGAACAAAGGGGGCACAGAGGAGACACCACAAACCCAGCGCATAATGAATTGGCCATAGGAATGTTCTTGAAATAAGACATGATGTAGTACCTCTAGAATATATGGGAGTAGCTACAAGACATGCATAGGATAACTAAAATTGTTGAGTGTCCAGAAAATTAAGTGAGATAAATGTGGCAGTCCAATCCCTCACGAGGAGAGACAATGACAGTTAAAGGTTAACGAGAGCTAGCCTTTGCAGCCCCATAAATCAACAAGGCATAGATGCATGGAAGAAACAAACCACCCTCCTGCTGTCTAAATGCCAAGACTTAGAGATCTGCTAGTGTCGGGGGAACCTGAGGCTGATGTTCATAAAGGAGAGTTCAGAAGGATCGAACTTGGAACTCTTTGGGCACCTCTTCTTCAGCATCATCCAAGGGGAAGCACCTGAATCCTTTGTGGCTGAGTGAGCTCAGTTTGTGGGATATATTTACCCACTCAGCAGTACTCCCAACCATAACCAGGCTGCATTTCAGCAAAAACAGCAGAATGGCTGTGCTGGCTCCTTTGAGCTCCACTGCCTCACACCAAAACTGTGTTTTGCAGCAACATAAAGATGGCTGCACCATTTTGCCAAGCACATATTGGACAGGATGGAACAAGGGGGCACACTGAAAAAGCCTGCCAGTGTGTTTCTTACATGCATAAAAGAAGGGGAGTGAATAAGCAGCACTGCTTTGCTGCAAGCCCAAAGTTCCCTTGAAAAAGGGAAATATGCTCTTTTCCTCTGATTCCTCATCACAATACTTTTATTAAGGAGACGCTGCCATGTCCATTCACATTCACATTGTGCTCCAGCAGACAAGAACATTATCCCTGAATGGCAGGCTGTTGTTCAGTTCTGAAGGAATCCAAAGAAGCTTTACTTCAGCTATACAGGAAACGCTTTACTTTTGGGATAAAAAATATCAAAGATCAATGTGTCAAAAAGGCCCTGGCTCTCTGGGCCTAGGTCAATTTCAATACATCTGAGTTTAAACAAATTGCTGCCTACAAGAAACTAACTATGGCTATAAAACAATGTGCGAGTTCAAAGGGAAGTGAAAACATGGAATTGCAAAGAAAAATGCCAGCAGTTATCACATGTTTAAATGTACTTTTGCAACTAAGAAAAACACTTGTTTTTTTAATTTATTTTTTAAACACTTTATTTTAACTTGCACTCAGGTAATATAGATACATACAGGTATTACGTATTGCCTCATACATTATACATAATCAATTGCCTTCCGAGTTTGATTTTTAATGTTCAGCCTTATCCAACAAGTATAACTTGTACCTTTCCCATATATTCTTTGGTCTAGATCAAACTGGGAAACCCCCATCCCCACAATGGACTTAAGTGACAGTTGGTGGTAGCTGAAGAGAAACAAATGGTCCAGTGAAGGACAAAGGCCAGGCCATTTGTTTCAAAAGACTACTTTATCAAGAAACTTTGAAGACGGTTATTTTTGCAACAGAAATTCGCAGGAATGTAGGAAGTTAACAGTTTTAATGTAATATTGTGGGTTTTAAAAATACGTTGTAGACTTCATTGTCACCTTGGGAACAGAAATGGTAGAGAATTAGGTATTCCAAGGAAAGTGTACATAATGCCAATGTGAATGTCAATACTGACATGCCTAACAATAATCCATACACCTGTATGAAGTTATAGAATTTTAGGCCGAATATTTCACACTAAAAATGACCAAACATTATTAGAAGGGCAAAACAATGTTTTACAGACTGCAGAGTTGGACTGGCATGTGCTGCATAAAATATGTAACCTACTTATGTAATTTGTTAAGATGCCACAATTGTACAAAGGTGCCATTTATGTCAAAACTGGATTTTAGCTAAAGTAACTGTGGGAGGTTCTGGACATTGTAAAACTCACACCATAAATCTGACATCATGCCCTTGAAACCCAACCAGCTGAGAGGAAGGCAGTAACTATCATCACTGACCAATCCAGTTGTTTAGAGGTGTGCATAGCTAAGCCTGCCCTACCATATAATTCTATGATGTCACCATGCACTATAAAAAGAGTGGCTGACAGAACTCTAGACACGCTCTTTCCTGAATTTCCTGTGCCTGCATTCCTGATCATCTACATTCATCTTGCCAGATTCCAGCTCCCACTGCCAAGCCAAAGCATAGCTGATCCAGATTCCACTGCAAGGCCAAAGCATAGCTGATTCCATGGCAAGGCCAAAGCATTGCTGATCCTATCCCCAGCAAGGCCTTAATCAAGAAAATCCAGAAATCCCACTAACCAAAGGGAAAAACTCTGGTATTCTTTTGGGAAGCATCCTGAGACCAATCTGGCTTTCTGCCCACTAACTGCAGGCCCGCTGCAACCCTGTCATCCATCTGTCCTTGTGATCCAGAGACCAGACAGGCCCGCTGTTGTTTTGCTAGGAGGGTCCGCCGCGACCTGGTGACCCGAGCCCTGGATTCCAGAACCCGGTTGACTGTTCCTAATCCCAAATTTAAGAGCGGACTGTGAGTATCCCATATCCCATAACACATAGTCTACCCCATCTTGACTTTTGTCTTTGTTCCACTCTCGAAGCAACCCTATCCACACTGATAACTTGTCTAGACTGTTCAAATTCTCGATGCACTCGGTTCTTGCTCTGCTAGTGTTAGCGCCATTCTTTCATACATCTTCTCGAGTAACTCCTTAGTCATATTTGGAATAATTGAAATTAATTCCCACATAGATTTGAACACGGCGGGAAAAGGTTGACGTTGCAAATCAATCTTTGAACGTACCGTGGCTTTCTTTAACAATATAATCTAGATAATTTAGTTTAAGTAAAATTTGCCTTTCATTTTTAAAACGGATTTTCTCTTTTTAATTGCTTTATTTTCCTAAAAATGAACCTCATTTTACCTTCCAAATCTCTCTCAATTATTCACCTATAGCCCTCCTTTCACTTCTATATTGTCCCTGTGCTGTGCATCTATCCCCTGCCCAAAATTGCATTCCAATTCAGTGTGTTTCACTCGTTTTTTGAAAATAACTTTTCACATTTAAAGCTGAAAAAGTGTAAATGCAACTTTTCAATGTGTGAATTCGGTGTTTTCAATTTCAACCTGCTTTGTGAACTGGATGCTGTTGTGATACTTTACCTTATAGATGCTAGTGATATACCAGCCCTAATACTGTGATAAAACATATGCATAGCATTATTTAAACACATATATAATTAATTATTTGTCAAAATCCGAGTGTCATTTTAGGCCTTTGGAAAAGGTTTAAAATCCTCTTATTTTGTGAGGGAAGGTCGGATTTTGATTCTGTTTGCTGCCTCTCATCCCTGACTACCTGCTGCTTCTATCCACTCAGAATTTGATTATCTGTGGGTTGAGGGAACATTGCAGGGGGATAGCTTAACTTGGGTGCTATCTATCCTAATTCAAAAAGTGTTCCTATTCAATTGTGCTTTGGATATGTTCTACTAGAAGGTTAACCAAGTGCATTGCTTCCATTTCCATTGTCATTATCACCCCATTGGTGATTGCTGCCCAATATTAAAATTTGTGTGATTTTTGTGGATTCTAAAAATAAATAAATATTATATTTTCACCAACTGGCCTGGTTCATGGTCCATTGTAACCCGGGATATTTGTAAAAGGGGGTGTGAAACGAGTTGGGTACCGGCTCAATTTGAATTCATTGAAATTAAAGAAAAAGCATTCCTATTGAGCGCCACATTCCAGGATAAGACAAGTGTCCTGGTCTGGTGTTTGATGCCCGATTGGAATCCTTAACAGCCTGGTGGGTCAACATAGGCAGAGCTACAATCACAGAAATGGGCTGATTTAGCTCTAATCATACCTGCTGAAGCAAAACTGTCAGTGTACAGTTATGGAACATTGTCGGATGGAACTCACAGGAAGTAACATTCCAATCGTGTGAGACATTTCGCAACAAGCACTTTAAAATAGAGTTTTAAAGTTGTCATGAACACATTAGGTGTTGACAGCATCATATACAAATGCAACATCTTTTTTGAATTGTAATCAATGTAAGAGGCACATTACATCGCCACAAGGGGGGTACTGCCTGGTTGGGATTGATCTGCCTCAATGGAATAAGACCGATCTACCAAGAGAGAGGATCGCCTCACCAAACAATCTATCAGAATTTATGACACCCATCACGGCAAAGAAAGCAGGCATTGAGTGCGAGTGTATGAAGACCAGAAACAGAGGAGTGGATTGCTTGAGCCGAACATCTTACTTTAACTTGGTTTGTCAGCACTCTACAAAATGACAAAGGCTTGAGGAGCTGGAAAGGGATCACAGTCAGAGCTTTATAGTTTAGGAGGATTTACTCTGGTGTACGCAGATGGGTCTACCTGAATGACAAAAGGGAGGTGCCTTGGAATTTTCACCAGTTTTACATTTCGTTTTACTGGCTGCTTTAGAAATACATTGAGCATTTAATGTTGAAATGTTTTATTCAATTGCTTTGTTCAGTTTCTACGTTTGTCGTTGTGCTATGTACTATAGGCATGTTGATAATCCTGTTGGATATGTCTTGAGGCTTGGATGGAGCCGGGGAACCCAGATTGAAAATGAGTTAGTTATATGATCCAGTTTTATTACGTTGGACTATTTTTATGATTGAGGGGGGAGTCAGTGGAAAATAAGGCACCCATTTTGTCACCACAGGAAGGCTCACTATGCTACACAATGCCCCACATACAATGTTCCCCTCTGCAGAGAACAGGTCTCCCCACTAGACATCCATGGTATGAACTAATAAAAGGAAAGAATCATAGGTGCCATTTATTCTCGCAATGAGACACAGAAATAATGTATGATGGAAAAGATACCTAAAAGTACCAATTTTATAAAGTGGTATTTCATTTTTGGAGGGGGTGGCTCTGTTGTGTTATAGTAGGGCTGCTAGGCTCATTTGAAAATGACTTTGGAGGAGCTTAAAACTGAGCTAAGTGGTTTGAGGAAATGTGGGGCATTAAGAGATTGCCACCCACAAGAGGAGAGGTTCTCATTATGTGCACAAAACCTTTTCCGCCCCACAGATCATTTCCCGAACAACCAGTCCTTGCGAAATTATGTCTGAGGAATCAATAGGTGTTCTTACTATCTTAGCGCAAGAGTCGGTGTATTTAAATCCAAACCTGGGCCCCACTAGTCCAAAGTAGAGACATGATCTCTCTCACAGAGCCTTATAGGAGATAAATTAGTGATTATGTAAATATCTAGCCAAATGTAGCAATTCTATTCAAATAATAAGCCCAGTGTCAATGCCCAAAACAACAAATGGGATGCCCCCAAATTAGTCATAAGATGTTAGTTTATTGCTGTGCTGACAAATCTATACAGGGTCCATCCTTTTCAACAGGATACATTGAGGGAAGAACTAGAAGTACTAGAAAAAGACCACAAAGAATCAGGATCTAATCACTATTGGTTGATTGCAATCAAAGAGCAGATAAATGGGCAGATAAATGACCTTTTTATCAGAAAGACAGAAGGAAGTCTGCTCTGCCTCCAAATAACTCTCCACAAGAGGGAAACTATGTCAGAACGGCTCGCAGGACGCTATATCTAAACTAACATACATCACGCACACATCCATGCAATAAAAGTGCAAGAATTTTCAGATTTTTATAAGGCTTTGTGCCTGTCTGCTTTTACTTTTTTGGAACAACAAAAAAGGTACATCACCGTTTCCGACTTGCGAAAGATGACCTCTGAGCAAAGGAACACTCCAGATGAATCCATAATTAAACAGGAAGGTTTTGTCAGATATTGCCTCCCTTCATTTCAATACATTGTTGGATCCAGATGGCCTCAGGGCCCCGTTTGTAAAAGGCTTCACATCAGAGCTGAGGGGTTCCTTGATATAATGGTTAAATTCTGGGAGGAAAACTGTTGTAACATCTAACACAATGGCCAAGGCATCCCTACTTCTCATTTTAAAGGCTTTAAAGGACTTTGAGAAATGTTGAGTCCCATCAGTCCATAGTTCCACTCAATGGACATGTAAAAAGCTTTACTAAAATACTGGCTTCCAGTTTTGAGAGAAGTTGTAACAGTTGATACAGCTCAATACAGCTCAATCAAGCAGGGTGCATTATGAGGAGACAGACATTTTATAATATATGTAACATAACACACTTCATTGATAAGGTAAAGGGCTTCATGATGCAGCCCTCTATTCTGCTTGTTCTGAACTCCGAGAAAGGGGTTGACAAGGTGGGCTGGGTCTTGCTTCAAAAAACTCTAGAGGTTTATGATTGGGTCCAGTTTATCCCCTCTTCTCTTTACCATTGCATTGGAGCCTTCTAACAAGGTAGTCAGGTTCAATAAATCAGTAGCCTTAATTCAGTTTGTCTTGCAAATACGAAAATATCTAAACTTCACCCTTCTCTCCCAGAGCTAATAATGGAGATGGTCAGAGGCGGCTGCATTGTACGAAGCTGTTCGACAAGCCGAGCGGCCTGGCGGCATGACATCCATTCCTCTAACACTCAACCTCTGTGTATGCTGTGAACGCTGCGAATGCAGGTGATTACAGAGAGTTGGGAGACACGGAAGAACGATCACAGGCAGAGTGAAATGCGAACGGGGAACAGCGGTAAACTGCAAATAGTGTGCCAGGACCCAGGAGCATCCCGGTGACCTGATTCGAGTGAGGGGAGAGGAGGGAGAGAGCGGCGTTTCAGCCCTGAACTCTGTGTAAGTTTGCAGTGAGTGCAACCCGCACCCTGCTAACCTGGATCCCTGGAGGAGGAACTCCTGGCTTTCCCCTTCTACTTAATAGCGTGAAGGTAATTGGAATGCGGCAAGTGTTTTGGTGTTCTGGGTGCTCCGTGGAGGAGAGGGGCTGAAAGAGAGATGTACCTGTCATAGAAGTAACTATTTTTATAGGAATCGGGCTGGAAACGGAAATTGGAGTATAAGGGGGCTGCTGTGGTCCGTGACGGCCTGGTGGGATCAGGCCGGTAAGCGCTTCACTACACACCGACTGCTCTCTAAAATGCATCTCTTACCTGCCATAGACACTCGCCAACTGATGATTGCTGAACCTGCAGGCAGAGTGTGATTTACAATTAGCCGTGGTGGAGGTAGCTGCCTGGACCCCGCCTGGCTGTTTGTTTGCTCTTGCCTTGTTTGGAGAACTTAATGGCCCCTGCTGCTGACTCCTAATTGTACCCTTTTCTCCTTGCAGAGTGCCTAATGAAAACTGACCGACAGGAAGCAGTGGTTCGGCACCTGTCAATGCTGGTAACATACATGTTCATGTGAATTGTTACTTGGTTTTAAACCTAACTATCATCACTCCAAATATCCTATTTTAGCAGCTGTAGGATGAACAAGCTCAAATCCACCAGAACTGGCCTATGTAGTGCAGGAGTAAGTGCGGCAAATGCGCTCAGAGTACAGGTAAAAGGACTCCAAGAGTAACAAGGCGATGACCCAGCAGGCAATTTCAGGGTTCTTCCAGAATAAGGCTGTCCCATTGGTAGCAGCTTGTAAAGACCCTGTAGCACTGGAGGTTGAAGGCAACATCCCTGGTTTAGGGATCACTGGTAATGTGCCCTCACCCCCCTCTGCCAATACCCAACCCAGATAATACTTCCAATTCTGCTGCTATGGCAGATGCCTCTGACAGTTCCTTCCCAATTATTAATAATGGCTCCTTGGTGAATATGTGTATTGGGTTGAAACGCAATTCTCTGCCAGCGGGAAACAATCCTCAGATCAATAATTCTGACATGGACTTATCAGCTACCCCAGGCCTGGAAAAACTGGTCACATATCTGGAGAATTCTTCGGGAGAAAGTGACAGCGAACATTGGACTGGAGTCTTTTAGCTAACAAACTGGATGCTCTCATTTTATTATGCACAAAAATGGCTGCTGACCAACGTGAAACGAATCGTATGTTGGCCCTCGTGGCTGACATAGCCATCGTATTTAACTGTCTGAACATTGCCATCCAGAATCAGAGTCGAGGAAATAACACCAAAGGGAAAAAGTCATTGTACATAAACACTGAGGCTGTATGTCTGGGTAAATATCTAACCACACCCCCAGAAAACACTGAAGTTGTAGACTTGGAAACCCAGTTTGAAACTGTCAGTATTACGGCAAGCACTAGGGAGCAGGCACTTGAGATTATTGCGGTAGAGAAATCTTTACTCAATCCTGCAAATGGAAAACCAAGACGTATGTAATGAAATATACAATCACATTTGTTGCAGGGGGGTAAAGGTGCACAGTCAAACTTAGCTGTTGGGAAAAATAGGAATGTTGTGAAACAGCCTAGGGAATTTAGTCACAGGGCAGGTGCTGATGGTAAATACATTGACAACAGTGAAAGGGAAGCTGTACTGCGGGGCCCACTGGACAATTGGTGAACACATGATATGATATGATATTTTATTTGTATTGCGCTCGTACACAAGTGTTTCGGAGCGCGACTAGGCAAGGGAGGGGAACAAGGGAGAACACAGCACAACATAAAAACAATCTTATTAGGCCCAGTGACATTGAGAACGCGCAAGTGCATGGGAAAGTGAAAAGAGAAAAACTGCATGGAAGGGGGAGAGTGGAAAGTGCAGAAGCCCAGGAGCGCAGATAAATAAAATAAATAGAAAATTGAGGCAAACTGTGGTAGTGCAGCCAGCAAGTGGCAAGTGCTGTGTTTAAGGCAGCAGACTGGGTAAGTCTGAATAAGTGCAGCAAAGAAGAAAAATGGGGGGGCTGTATGGGTACAGATACAGTCCCCAGTGCAAGGGGTGGCCAGGAGGCAGTGCAGGAAGGTGGCAGGGTGAGCAGGTACCTGGGCAAGCGGACAGAGGGTGGCCAGGTGCACAGTGCCAAGAGAGCAGATCAGCAGGGGAGAAGGGGAGCGAAGGCAGAAGCAAAGAGGAAGGTTTTGAGGTGCTTCCGGAACCGGATCTTCACATCTATTGCCCAACAGTGAGGCCCTAGCATCGCACACCATGGGGGGCTCACTTGCACTCATTGAACCCATTGCTACAAATGCTTGCAATTTCCTTGCACCTGCTGATCTAAATAAATTTAAAGGTAGTAAGCCCTGGGTGGCATTTGAAACTGGTATTGCAAATAAAAATGTATGTTTAAAACAGATTGCTGCAGTATAAAGAGGAGCAGATTGTTGTCTGCTTCGGATATTAAGAGCAGGCTGACCTCGATAAACGGCATCTATCAACGGTGTCTTAATGAATATCGATATACAGATACCACCACCAAATGTAAGATCATAAACAGGATCACCGGAATAGATGATTCGAAAAAGTTCTGGTTTATGATTTGCTCCATCAGAGGTGGACAGATGGCATTAGAGGTTAGTCCTATTGCCGATTGGAAGGTTTGTCTGCTTTATGGCTAAAAGTGAAGAATACAAATCTGGAGGAGCTAATTAAGAAATGTAGGCCCTCCAGGGCCGATGGCCCCAACGGAGTATCGAACATTGTGCCGGTTCGATAGCACAGCGAGTAGAGCGCACGCTTTGACATCCGTGCAAAGCCTGCTGATGCAGGTTTGAATCCTGGCAGGGCCGAACTCAGCCTTTCATCCTTCCGAGGTCGATAAATGAGCACCACACACCGTGGGTAATAATAAGCAGCGCTCAGATGCCTGAGGGTTCATAGCGCTATATAAATGCAAAATTATTATTATTATTAAAGAAAGAGCCCACTTTGTGGGCCGCTCTTCTGAAACCCTTTTCCTGCACATTTGCCAAATGGGCCAAATCCCAAATTGCTGGCGGTACTCCAGTTTGATCCCTGTTTACAAACCGGGTCACAGGACCGATCTGGTTTATGGTATACACTTGTTTCAAACAAGGGTGCATTAGGGGTGACAAGTACATCCAAAAAATGGATGCAAGGTTGGATAATTTCGTGTGTGAACTGGATCCTTTTGTCAAGCATGTTTAAATATGCCAAAAAGGAATTAAGTGTTTCTTGTGTGTCACTCGATACCAAGAAAATATCATCTATGTATCGCTCCCACTGTTTGATGTGCCAGTGCCAAACTGGATGTTATGCTTCCTCGAATTTCAGCATAAACGAGTTGGCATATGCCGGTGCCATGCAGGCCCCCATCGCTGTGCCGCTGGTTTGTAGGTAGTATGATTGTTTATATTGAAAATAGGCATTTTGTGAGATGAATTCTAGTAGTATCAATAGCCATTCTTTAGATGCACCTACCTCCTCCACTTGTAATAATAACCATTTAACTGGTTGCTGACCTATTAAGTGTGGAATTGAGGTATACATGCTATTTACATCGATTGTTACCAAGATGTCATGTTCGTCAAGCTGAATATGTGAAAGTATATTCAGAAAGTCTGTAGTGTCTTTAATGTGGGTAGGATACTTCTGTATGTTTAATGTGTGCATACTACATCTCACTTTTACTTAACCTACAGATAGAAAACAATGCTTATTAACCTTGAATTTTCACTCACCAGTAATGAAAAAAATGTATTCCTTTTAATCAAGCATTGCGATCTAGAAGAATTATCTCTGAAGATTATGAGTCAGATCACAAGAATCTTGAATTTAAGTATACATTTAAACAACATAAATGCAGTGAAGATGTAATGAATTTAGCTTTGCTCAAAGTGTAACAAATACCTAGAAATTGAAACCAAAAATGGCAAAAATGTCTCTTGACTTAGAACACAAACCACGTATTCAACTCTAAGTAAGAACATGAAACGGTTTATAAGAAATATTGCAAAATCTTTCAGATCCACGTTTACATGAACTATTCTCTAATACACATCATTTTGCATAGGAAAATATTCTTCATTGATACTAATGCTTGTCAAGGCTGAATGTAACACTTTATATCCACTAACTTCTAATAACAGAGTTACTCTTCCATATTATAATTGCCAACATTGACATAACCTGATTAGGGCAAATTGCGTTAGTCACCTGCATTCTGGTAAAGTGATTAAATTACATTATTCCTTAATATTTGATGCAAATCAAATCATTTATATAATTTGATGTCCATGTGGCATTTACTATGTAAGACCGACAATACATAAAGGCAAGGATGTATGTATGATTTACAACTATCACATAAAATTGCACAAACACAATTTGTAATATTGTAGAACATTTGCACAAATACTATTTGTAATATTGTAGAAAGTAACCTTTTCAAAAAGGGGATGCATCCTTAATTGATTGATGGCGAGGAGTGAAGTTATTTGGATTGAGAAATTGGAAACCCCTATCTGAAAGGAATGAATTAAAAACTAGACATCATGTTTCCTAATAGGTCACTGAAACTAAGTTCAAAATCCTGGACATGATTCTAGATTATTAGTGAGAAATTAAAAGAGTCTGGAAAAGTACATAAGAAAACTGTGATGTACACTTGCTCCAGAACTGCACCAAAGCTTATTTGATTAAATTATTACTAATGTATAAAAATGTTCATTTAAGATAGTTTACTGGAATGTGTATATGGATAACAATGAGATAAGCATTGTATTATGTTTTGTGCATTTCATCTGGATTTATGTAATTTTTAATGAAGACAAAAATTAGCATTCCTTAATATACTGAACTTTGTAAATATGTTTTGACAGCGACTTTCCTATTGTAAATTAATTCCTTCAGAATTGGGTATACTCGCCATAGTTACTTGTTTGTTATTTCAAATGGTATTGTGATGATTAGTTCATGTGGAATGCTGCTTGGAGAATGGCTAGCTAGTAAACTCACATGGAATTTAAAGTCCTTTATCTATCATGGTAAATATTATCAAACTCCTATGAAAATTAATACTGTACCACAGGGGAGCAAGGTAAACATAGGGAACTTATATGGGTTTGGTCTTGGAAAGGGCACATTCATTATGATATATTTGGTACATTACATTACATTATGTTACAATATTTGTATTGCACACTGTGGACCCTGGGGCATAAAGGTACAGACAGTTGATATAAACAAATTACACAACATTTATAGCCTCATCATGGAAGCTCTAAAAATAAATTGCTGGATGAGGAGACCTTAGATTTAGGCAAACAGAAACATTTCAGGTCTTTCTTAAATACGTACAGGGAGCTTTCGAGTCTTAGTGTAGGTGGAACCTGATTCCAGAGTTCAGGGGCTGCCAAATGGAAAGCCTCCTCCTCGGTCTTTGAAGTTCTGATCCTAGGAATTATAAGTAAGTTCTGACCAGAGGACCTCAGCGCTCTGCCATTGATTTTTTCATTAATGACATCCTGCAGATAAGATGGCATAATGCCCTGTCTGTATTTGAATGTGATGGTTAGAATCCTGTGCTTGATACATGCTTCAACAGGAAGCCAATGAAGTGAATGCCTTGCATCTGTTACATGATCTCTCCGGGTCAGTCCCAACACTACTCTGACAGCCCTGTTCTGCATGATCTGTAGTCTATAGGCCTCCCTCTTGATAAAACCTACTAAAAGATGGCCACAATAATCCATCTTAGCCCCAATGATGGCTCTAGCATTTGTTTCTGCACTTGCCTGCGTAATGAGAGGTCTGAGATGATGAAGCAGTTTAACATAATATGATGAGGTAGAAATAACGCTAGTGATGCGATGACTCCTAGATAACGACTGATCTAGGGTCACTCCCAGAATCTTGAGTTTTGGGACAGGATGTCCTGTTCAGCCTTGGCTCTTACCCCTTCTTCCTCCCCACTCTCCTCACCTGTCTCGTAGTCTTCCAATTCCTCAGGGTTGAGGTGGCGACGTGTACAATAATCTCTCCTCTCTTTAGAAGACGTTTGCCTACCACGAGAGGAAGCCACAGTGAATGCTTGAAACAAGCGGTCCTGGGGTTCCTCTCCCGTAGACAGGTGGCAAGGGAAAAAGCCCCACAGGCAGAAAAAAACCCTTTGCACGCAGGGAAAAAATGAATTCCAGGAGTCTTCCGGTATTGTTGGTAGGAGGTTTTCCATGGGTAGGAGATCTTGTATAGGGAGACCGTGGCTCAGAGGAGGAGGAGGAGAACAGAAGCCGCAAGGAGTGGCGGCAAGAAACCCAAATGCAGAGATGAGGAGCGGAAAGAGTGACTCGTTCCGGGAAACCTGAGCGAGCAGAGTAGCAGCAGGACTGCAAGGTAGGTAGCGAGCGGGAAGAAAAGAGAAAGAGAGGCGGCACGCAAGGAAGTGATCCGAAAGGGAGTGACAGAGCGGCTTAGGAGCCGTGAAAGCAGAAAAACTAGTGTTATTCACCCAAGAGCAGCAAAGCTGGTAACTAAGGGGTTTCAACGCAGCGATCGCTGGGAGAGGAGTGGTGAAGTACCTCCCGGCGACTGCCATCTTGGATGACAACTAGAACGACAACGCACGTATGATGAAACAACGTGCTGGGACTACAGCCTACGCCGGAGCCGCCAACGCGGAAGCAACCGCCAATCGGCTCAGTGGCGTATGACACAGGAATAATATGGTCAGGCCCAAGACTGAAGGATCGAAATTTGCTGCCCAGCTTACTTACATTCCTTGCTTACATATAGCAATATGATCCCAGAGAAAACAACCATTCTAACTTCCTTACTAAAGCACCATGAGTTATGTCAAAATGGTTTCTCGAGTGCAAGAAAGCCTGAAAAGGATATATGAACTGGGTAGTGAATGGAACTGGTTTCTTTTGTCTATGGAGATGAGGGTGAGGTATGGGGAACCTTGGACATGTAACTGTGCAAGTAAATACAAAATACTGTTATTGTGTTATTTATAACTAGCTGCACTCAGCCACGCATTGCTGTGGCTCAGTCTGGTTAAATGGAAAATAAAGAAAAGAGCGCATTTTTCTAATATGTTTAATTTCACAATTCTTCTGGGTACACAATATTTTTTGTTGTTGCATTGTCTGTGCAGATATAGAGATTGTCTGGTTTGCCTACTCTAGAACACGCAACATATAATTGTCCATGTGAGAAGCAATCTGTGTTTAGATCTACACTGCACAATTCTAAGGATTGGCCTTGAGCTTTGTTGATGGTGATTGCAAACGCAAGTTGGCATGAATTGAGCTGTTACAATTTCTGCGCAGAACGACGTAATTTGGAAGCATGAGTTGTGTTTCCCGATGTTAGATAGGAAATGCTTTGATTCAGCGGTATATCCGACAAGCAAAGTTTTTAATGGCTCTGGCGGTTCTCCAAGTTGAGGCAGTTTAATTTTCCCAGCGGCGCAACACATTCCTTTCATTTCTCTTTTCTTCAGTCATAGTGCCGATGAGAACATGCCAGCTCAAACTATAATCATCAGCTGGGTAGTACCGGAATGCAAGGCGATTGTCATGTTTGTCGCTGATCTGCTGTTTCCCATTGACGTATTTCAGCCACTTTCAGCCTGTTGTGTTCATTCTGTTGAGAACGAAGCAGACCTGAAGCTGCAGAACGCGATCGCCGTGGTCGCAACCATGCATCCTGAAGTCTGGCTGCACGTCACTCTGCTGCTTCCTCAGCACGTTTTGAGCCATTCAATAGTGTGTGTTGCTTTTACATCCACCAGATGGCGCTGTTTTTCCGAAAAAGCATGAAAATATTCAGTGTAGCATGTGTTGCATTTACGTCCAACAGATGGCGCTGTTTTTCGGTAAAACCATGTTTTTACATGTCACAGGTGTGACATCTATGTATGGTAGTTATATAAAAACAAGCGCATATTCGAATTCAAAGTTGTGTCAAAATTTTTAATGATTCGAAGATTCAAGATTTTGAACAAACGAACATTTACATTTTTACTTATAGAGATAGATAATTTAGTGTAGGACTAGAATTAGAAGAATTACAAATATTGCATTCAATTGCAAGTGTGGACTTCCATCCATTATACAAAAGAAATTGACTCATCTCTTTACATATGTCAGTTAAGTCATTGGCAGGATATATAAGGTGAGACGTTATTGTCTAAGCAATGCAAGACATTTTAGCAACATGTTGTAAGAAAATATTCTTATTATACTTCTTTATACATGTACTGATTATGGTAGACAACAATTGAAGTATTACATTTTCTTTTCTGTGGTAGTATTACTACCTTAAAGTGTTTTTTCAGAAGACTCCCACCTCCCTCTTCAAGAAATCATACAGGTTAGTGAGATTTTGGAGTTTTATTTTTCTGGATATAAACACAACAGTAACACAGATATATATTTATGTATACACATATATATTATATCTTTCCTGAGGGGGGCACATAAAGGACCTGAAAAGTACAGAGTTATTGGCAGCATTCTGCAAGGATATGCAACGTCTTTATTGACTATTGGAATAACATTGAAAAATATAATGCAAACGAAATATGGAAATTTCGGAAATTACAATATTTGTAAATGCAATGAATGATAAGTTGCTTAAAAATATTAATTATTATTATTACTGAACTTTTTTCTACAACACATTTTCCTGTGTATTCTATTTGCATATCGATTTTTTTTTTTTTAGTCGTTGCTCACATTATAAGAAAATTCAAATTCCAAAATAAGCACGTTAATGTCATCCTTTAACTTAGGTGATGAGGGTGATTCCTCTTTTTCGAGTGCAAGAAGGCTCCAGTAGAGTTCTATTGGACGTTGTCCCACTATTCAGCTTGTGGCCCATAATGCCAGAGGACCCATCTTCTTGGATTTGAAGTTTAATACAAATGTTTAACTTATTACATATTTATATGAAGAATTGTCGTGCATTCCAGCCCTCATCATTGTTCACACTACACCTAAACTCACGTTCATCAAATATTTGTATTTGTGATTACTACTTTAACTTACACTCTCAAACGTAAACACTGGACTATGACTCTATTTTCTTAAATTCTTGTTATATTATCATTAATGGTCTCTTCTATACAAATCTGCTGACAAAAAATGCATTTCTCTGTAGAACTATTGTTACAATATGCATATGCTAGATATCAATTGTATTCTACAATATAAACATGTCTCTCACTGTTCTGGGAAACAAAAATAGTTTTACCATCAAAATAGATTTTTATTTAATTACATGTTGTACACATATTTTGAAATTAATTGTACTCATGTTTAACAAAGCCACGCTATCATGTAATCTATTCTACTTTCATGTGATCTATTTGAAATAATCAACAGAATGTTAGGTCACATAACCTAGTGGAAAGTGTTAGCGCGTAGATATACAAATGTTAATTATTATGTTAATAACATCCAGCAGCTAAACAATATATTAGAGTAATTCTGAAAGTAATAACTGCAAATTAAACAGTGGAAATTCAAGAGAGGCACTCCTGATTATGACTACGAGCAGTGATGAACTTGGCATGAATAAGAATGTGCCAGAACCTCTGAATCATATTATTTTTTTCAGATCGAGAAAAGCTTTCATACAACATTACCCTTAGTCATATAATTAATTCACAAATGCTGTGACTGCTATTATACAAAAATTGTTTTAAGTTTGAGTGCAACTTTAATTTACGTTTGCTAAGCTAGCGGGATTGACAGAGCACACAATAATAAAATATAACTAATGCAGGTGAAGCGAAAGCAGAGAAAGGAAAATATCTACCACAGTCAGTGGCAACAAATGTTACCTGATTTACAAACATAAATTCATAGATGCACACTGTTCTTTATAGTTTTGTCCAGGGGTGAGGATCTCCTTTGCCAATTTGTTAATACACTTAATATGATTGTATCTCCTATCAGATGTTCAATGATTAATTTCTACTCCGTTATGAGTTTTCTGGATGGTACAGTACAATATGAACTAAAATCTTGTGCAAACCTATTCATCACCATCCTTTCTTTCTTGCCTACAAATAACTCCATCAGTCACTTTAACAATGACTTCCTTACTTACCAATTGGTGAGAGTTAAATGCATAACCTGCACAAATAGGCAACTAAGTACTGACATTACAGACATGCAAATAAAGTTTCACACTCGAGGCTATAATAAGAAGGTAATTGACCAAGCCACTAACAGGAAACATTCGCAAGATCGCTTTTATCCATGAATGGCCAACAATCAGGCGGAGCACATACCATTTCTTACAATGCTCCTCCACACATAAATACCACACAATCATTAAATGTAATGGTGAGCCCTATCGGCCAGCTGACAGGGAGTGCATGCCACAGAGGGTGGAAGGACCAGAATGACGTGGGCTTCTGGCAAGATTAGGTCACAATCTAGTGAAGGCAGCAGGATGGAAAGACCGCCCTCGGACCCCCATACCAGATCTGGGAAGACAGGGCTGAATAAACTAGTGGTTTAGGGCACCCAATCAAGAGAGGCATTTTGCAAAATGATGAGGGCAGGGCCGCAAACGGAAAGGCTGTTAATGTGAGGAAGGGAAGGCTGCTGCCAGCAGCTAATAATGACACACCAAAGAAAGAGAAGGGTCAGATAAAAGGAACTGCCTCCTTCCAACAAGGAGAATCATATGTTTTCTGTTGTAAGATGAACAGAGATAGGAGCCAGAGCTGTCACCCTGGGCCTATTAAGGGGATTTGAGAGGAACATGCAAGGAAAGCAGCATAAGAACCGTGTTCCATGAAAACGATTGACACTGAAGGAGTGCTGTGAATTTATCTGAAAGGACTCACTTCGTCTACACCTAAAACGAATTACATCAACGGTACTCTAGTCCATCTGTCCTTATTTCACAGTAGTGCATCATCATTCAACATTGGCATATCAAAAAAATAATTCTATCTTGAGTCAATAGTGTTGTTGGCCTTCTATATTTGATAAGAAAGACAGTAAGGTAAAACAGTTTTCAGTGAGACACACTTAATTAAAATAATGAGCAGCGCAAATGTGGGTTCTTACCAATGATTAAACTGTACTTTGTCTAACAATTAGATTGTTGGGCAATCCTTCAAGTAGTACTGTAGCACAAAGTGATTTTAGATTAAGCAATTATATCAATGGCAATTTTGTTATGTACATTGTGACTTGTGTGATATTCCTCCCCTTTCATATCTGGTCTGCCTTCTGTGGTCTCTCCTCTCCACCTTCCTTCCACCTTCCTGACTCACTTCTCTGCCTTTCGGTTATTTTCTACCCACGTTCTTCTCTCCTCTCCCCTCCAGGTGTATTTCACCTCCTTTACTCACTCCCCTTCCCTCCAAATCTATTCCTTCCCTTCCTCTTGCACATTTCTCCCTTCTGGTTCTCCCTGCTTCTGTCATTCTCTCCTACTCAACTCTCCACTTTCTGCCCTTCCACTTTCCTCATCCTGAACCACTAATGCTGTGCTATTTCCAAAACCCTCACCTCATCTGAACAGTGGCTGCCGTTTATGGTCTACTAATCCACCTCCTGGGTCCACAAGTACCAGGTTGTCTTCAGCCTTGGTGAGGAGTGGGATTGGCCAAGGAGATGTTATTTAATTCAGTCTTGTGAGCTCCTTTTACCCGAGTTTTCCACTGCGTCCTTCTTGAAGCAAGCCAGCAAGATGGGCATCTGCCAACTTGCTTTCCAACTCACTGGCAAACTCTCTGAGGATTCACCAATCACCAAAGAGACGTACCTCTCGCTCTACCTGGAAGTAAACCACTGGTGAATATTTGTTATAGGAAGGAGCTGATACCCCACTGTCACAGAGTGACACATGGGTCCTACTGTGTGTGCCGACAAAGTGAAAGACAAGTCCATGGTGCCTCTGTTTGGAACGGAACACGAGAACAGACTGTAGGACACAAGCACAAAGGCTTGGGACACACAGCGCTAGTTCAGAAAGGGAAGCACAGAGGCTTTGGGAGGCAGCACACAGGCAGAGGTGTGAAAAGGTACCATCTTAGGGGGATGTAACACAGGCTCAGAGACTGGACAACATGCAAGGTCAGAGAAAGGACATTACACAAGCTCAGGGAGGGGCAGCCTGCAAGCTAAGGCAGAGGATAGCACAGAAGATCATACTGTAGACAGCACAAATGGTCATAAGGATTAGACAGTGTGCAAGTTCATTGGGGTGGCCACGTGCAAACCCAGGGCGTGGGTTGCCAAAAGTCCCCAGTAACAGAGGGGTTCTAGCATGGTACATTATCATTGATTAGGAGATTAAATCAGTGACCATTCAAGTATGTCTCTAGTAATTTATGAGAATACACCTATGGGGTAATTTTGACTAGGGACCATTTAGCTGTCTGCAGCTCTCTATGTAATTGCTACTGTTTTGCTCAATGGATTTACAAAAGTAACAGATATCTGGGCTGTCCCAGGTTTCACTTTCTTTTTACACCCAGTGCTCAAAATATGTGTTAATACCACCATGGAAATGCATGGCAGGTGGCATTAATCAACCGAATATGCAGAAAAGTTGAAAAAAATAAGCCAAATGCGCGTTTTATGCGCATTCGGCATTATAACAAAAAATGAATTCGAAACATTTTGAATAAGGGGATCAAGGGTTGCAGGGGTGTCCCCCTCTCTCCTTGATTGACATTTTCACAATTCTGGGTTTGCTGGGGTGTCCCCCGATTCCAAAAAAAGGAAAGCAGGGGACAAACAAAAATGGACCCTGCGGCAGAGGTCCGCCCCTCAGTGGGGAGGCAGAACTCACATTGCAGGGAAAGAGCCACAGAAAAGGACAACCGGTAAGTGGGCCACCAGAGGTAAGTTTTAAGGGTGGGGGTGTGGAGTGTCAGGGATTTAGCGGACAGGGGGGAAGTACGTGAATTTTTCGTGCCATACATTTCGAATCTGTAATTTTTATATTCGACATTTTTGGCTACAAAATAATCACATATATCCATCATGACGCCCTACGGATTTCACCTATTTTTGACAGCTATCGAAAACAGGCAGCATATATATGCATTTCCTCATTTCCGCCTGCATGATTATTTGATATGGGACGACGTAGGGATCTAAGATACACATTAAATATAGAAACATTGAACACATCTAATTTCCCAGTGGGGTGTTTGTATCCACCAGTAAATTATAATCAGTCCACACCTCCTACAGGCATTAAAATGACACCCCAATACTTCACATCACATTTGTGAAACTATAAACAGAGCAAATGAGGGATCCCAATACTCGCTCTGCTGATATATCAGTGGTGAAAAGCAATGGCAAGCATAATCAGATCTGCATTCCAAAAATGATATATTGCATTATCAACTATTTATTCAAGTGAGAAGCTACAGTCCTGAGGACTGATCTTCAGGATCTGCTAATTTGATCAGAGACATTTTATTGGAGGGCAAAAGGGGCACTTGCCCAGGGCCCCCACCTTGGAGGGGGCCACAAAAGGCTAGCTGATCTGAAGAAGTAAGATTTCATTGTTCACCAGTCCTAAATAGCACACATCAGGATATTTAATGGGGTGCTGCTGAGGGTCTAAACCCATTGCCTTTCTATTTTGACAAGTACATTCTGCCTTGACCAATTCATCATGCATTGTATTCTGTGTTCACTGTGGTATACATAGTTTGTGTGTTTCTTATGGAACAACTCTGTAGCATTCTTTCCTTCCTGTGGAAATTATGTTCATCATATGTAATATGCAATGGTTAAATGCATATTGATAAATTGAGTGCCACAATGGTGCAGAAGGTAGCTTAGTGTGTGAAACACTAATTGCAGAGATATGTGTTCATATGCAAAATTAGAATATCACATTCCAGCACAGCTGGCTGAGCCTTTCCTATATCTGAAGTTTATAAACCTGCCAGCATATGTACACAATTTTGCAGGACAACATCTGCTGTTATCAGCAATGTACATGTACCAGATAGGGGTTGCTATAAAAACTAACATGTCATCCGTATGGTGCAGGTCTAGAAATTGGTTTGTTCAGATAGGGTGTTATAAAACCGAGGCAATCGCCTCCAATGATGGCATAAACTTTTAGTCCAAGAGGTGAATAAATATCCAAATTCAAGACTATGGAACAACAGCGTTCATGTTTGTATCCTGGATTTGCCAGCAGACGATACAGTGATCCTGGTCAAATCATCTAATATATCTTAGATTACTGTGCTGTCGTCTGTAAGGTTTTCCTTCTTGTATGCTGCTTGTATCGTTTAGCCCATTACTTGATCTTTCTTTTTATGTAGGCCATTTGGATGGAAGGGTTGGTAGACAGAAGAGAGCGGACCATATGTTCCAGGCCTCAGGCAAGAATATTTCAAGGTCTGCTTGTTTGACACAAAAACAGGTTTGCTTTTTAGAAAAAGTCAAAGGTTTTTATGCACGTTTATAAATGAAAATGTCACAAGCCATTGTATTGGAAATATTTAAAGCTTTAAAATACAAAAGCCAACCCCAGATTAAACTTGTTAAATCACATTGATTGGTATGCTGGTTTTTTATACTTCCCTTAATGATGGAGAGAATGAAGCTAGAATCATTCCCATTTTGCATAATACCCTTCTATAATATTTTGTTTAAAAATTATCATGTTTGGTAATGTGATTTGTGTACTTTCCAAGTCCGTTTTTAAAATAGAATTTGATTGTTTTAGATCATGTAAGAACTGGAAAAGAAAGTGTTCATATGCAGAAATTGCAGTGTTGGCACAAACCCCAGCTTCAACCCTTCACCCCTTAACTAATGTGTGATCCTGGGCATCTCATTTAATCTTGTATTGCCTAACCTCTCAATATTGCCAGTCCCAAAACCTTTCAAAATTGGCAGCCCTTCGGAGTGATTTCCTTCTCATGGTATGATCTTCATAAAAGCCTTATTCATGATTTCACTGTGTTAATAGTGAGCATATTTATAGCACACATCACAGGCATTTGTTCCTTTGATATCTAATGGCAAAACTATTTGAAAACCATATCCCACTTCTAATCTCAGTCTGTCTGGATCAAGACACCTTCCTGGTAGCTTCTAATCTGCCTCCACTATCCATGCTACTGTATGCGTAGCGTTCTCCTTGCTTCCAATTGATGGTCTCTATCCATGCATGAGCACTTTTGCATTCTGCGAGGCAGCTAATGTGAGTTCTTTCTCTATAATGGGTTACATGTACCTTTTACATACGGTCCTGCATTAATACTACATCTACCTTCCTGGATGTTATTGATAAAAAGTATCCTGTATGCACTAGAACAGTAACCCCTTTGTTGACTGCTAATGTTGGTCTTGAAATGCTACTTGTTTATCATTCTGATTAGAGCAAGAATGAAGAGGGCAAGGGGACTTAAAGGGAGTGAACGTGCTTATTATGCTGCGAGACAGCATATCAACCTATAGGTTGTGAGCGCGACGGGTGGGATGTGGAGGGCGCGACCAGTATTCTTGATCCCTTAATTGCTTTGGTTTGGTGAAGGGGGCCCCAAAGATGTCCATGCCCAGGGCCCCAAATGTGCTTAAGATGGTCCTGAATTTGATGTATGCTCTACTCTGAACCGGTAAATTGCATAGGACGCATCCTGACAAGAATCACTATTTGAACGCCATGTTGGGCTATTGGATTATTCTATTGTTGTAGATGCCCAGGAGAGACAAAAAAGGATGGTTTGGGTACCTTCTGCTAGTGCTACCCTCCTATTCTAGTCTGACTCCAGCAGCTCTGTGTATGCATCATCAATGGGCATTCTGTGGTCTAAATGTGTGATACTGCAACATTGTAAGTAAACCAGTGCACCTGGAGCAATTACATTTCTGTGAGCATAATAACTATATCTCTTTGAAGGCAGTTGCAGTGCTGCTCCATTTCTAGAATGATGGGCATACATTTCTTCATGCTCAACAAGGTCTGGTGACCCTGTGGACAAGTGGTATTGTCATACCCGGTTCAATTGCCTTCTACGTCTGGTGCAGAGGCTGTAAAAACCTGACCAGCCTATTAAGTGTCTTGGTTCCCGTAAAAAGTAGCATCAGGGAGTGCCGTAACTGACATCAACAAAGGACCACTTAGTTCTACTTGTAGCTGAAACCACCAATAACACAAACCCTTCTGCTATAAATACATCAACAAAGTTGCCATCAAGCTGTTAACCAGCTCTGGGTCTGATTACAGCATCATTCCCCAAGATACATTTTCTGGCTGCAGATTCAATAAACTCCCACCAGACATTGTTTAAGTTGCCTACAGATTCTACAAAATGGAATTTTCAGGATTCATGCGCAGCAAGTTATCTTCAAAATCTGCTCTCCAAATAGCAATATATGCATCTTTGAAAAGGTCCAGCAGTACTAAGTCGGAATGACCAGCGGCTGCTGCAAATGTGACTCAATCTCTGTTTGGAAGAGCAAGTCCTAGCCATTGAACAACAGTCATGTACAGAATCGCTAATCCAACACATCAATATCTTTCCCCAGACTACAGGTGCGCTGAAGCAATATGTCCACAAAATCATCACCTTATGCAAGGATGCAGTTACCATATAGCACAAAGTGTGCCCTGTACCACTCACTGCACTAGAAGACCTCAAACTGCTTCTGAATGATCTACTATGCAATACAATTATAGAACTCGTGGAGGCCACTGAATTGCTGAGCCCCATTGTACTCATCAGGAATAAGGAAGTCCAAGGCCTATGCTTGTGTCTGGACCTAAGAAGCCTGAACAACAACATCAAAATAGCACAGATTTCTACCCCTTACAAACATCAGAGAACCGCTGCTACTTTTAAAATAAGTCAACGTTTTCTCTGCGCTTGACCTTAAGAATGCTTTCCGCCAGGTCCACCTACACCTTAACTGAAAGGCATATACAGCTTTCTTCACGCCTGAGGGCATGTAGCAATATACTGGAATGCTTTTCGGTCTTACATCAGCTTCCTCTGTTTTTCAAAGACTAATCACAAACTTACTACGCATCATTCTGTTAGGCAAAATTGCATGCAGTAACCTCTGGGACCACCACACACAATTCGGACTACAGGTGTAAGCAAGACCAACCTTTGGTATAAGTCTGTACCACACAGTTTGTTGGTAGCGAGCTGAGCAGCCAGGCTTCTCTCAAAAGTGAATGTGAGCAGTACATGTAGTTACACAGAGGAGTTCAATCACAGTGGTTCAAGTAGACACTTATACTCAAGGTTTCCTGGTAAAACACTTATTCATTTATTTACACAATCATTTATAAAACATTTCACTAGAAGAAAAAAACTTAGTATTATAGACCAATTCACTTCAATACAAAACTCTGCGTTTTGAGACAGTTTGAGCTCCCGTGAAAAAGGAGCTAAAGGGCAGTCCATTTACTTAGCAATGAGCAAAAATGACAAAAGTAAGCAGAATAGATTATATATACTTTCTAGACAATGTAAATAGTTTCAATTCACCAGAATAGTTCAATTCAAGTCAATAGGTCAGCCAAAGTCAATGGGCTAATGTTCTGGATAGGAAAGAGCAATTCTGGTATCAAAATGTAAAGTCTTTGCAAAAGTTCTCAGAAGTAGTGTAGGCGAAAAAGAATCATTTGTGGGGTCACAAGCTGATTAAGCCTGCAAGTTGGGAAAGTTTCACGATCTTTCTCTGCAAGAGTGTCGTTCTTTCTACCAGGTGGGCACAGTATCTTTGTATGAAGAAAACAAATGCTGCTGAAGTCGTTGTTCCTGGAAGTTGCTGCAGATCTCGCTGTTCCTGAGCCTCAGTCGGGGGGACAAGAGGGAGGACGCCGGGGGACTCCTGCACTGCACAGAATCATTGAAGAAAGCAAACAAAATGGTGTCACTTCAGTTCCAGTAGCTGTAGATTCAAGAACACAAACTGGTGTCCCTCTCACTGGTTAAACCTAACCAGCCTTGAGAATGGTATCCAGAAGCCTCATTATGATCCAGGCGCAAAGTGTTTAACGGCACCATAAAAGGCTGCGGCACCGTTAAACACCTAGCGCCTAATTAAGAGGTCCCTTTGCGGGACCCTACCTTAACGGCTGGTTTTACCAGCCGTTAAAGTAGGGACCCGCAAAGGGAACTTGGTGCTAATTACGGTACCGCAATTTGCGGTACCGTAATTAGCGCCTTCCCCATTCCCATTGAGCCCTATGGGGCAAAAATGGGAATGGGGAAGGGCCATGGCGGCATGGGGAATTACCGCCCCTCCAACCTCGGAATGGGGTGGTAATTCCCCATTCCGCCATGGCGGACTCCGGCATGAACCATGGTGCTAATAGCACCATGGTTTAGTGCAGGAGTCCTAATGAGGCCCCAGGTGTCTTATGAGTTGATTGGTCCCACAACTCAAAGGAAGAAGCCGTCCTTGAAGGACCTTCTCTGTCGAATGGAGTTTGGCAATTCAGACCTGCTGCAGGGCTTCACAGGGCAAACCAACGGTCCAGTGGTTGCAGAAGCCGTCCTCTTCCAGTTCGTCATCGGTTCTTTCGTTCCAGTGGTCGACTCTGCCTTCCAGTCCACAAGACTCACCTTTTCAACTCAACAGTTTTCTCCCTTTCATTTCAGCCTAGCTGTCACTCACCCAGCAGTTTGGCTGTCCTTGCCGGACAGTCAGCCAGCCAATCACGCCAGAGTGAATTTGGGTCTCCTAGCAGACTAAGCACAGGGAGTTTCGGGCACCTCCCTCACTTCCTGCCCACCCCAGACACTCAGACGCCACGGGCAGACTTCTGTCCTGAAGCCCGCCAAAGGCACATGAACAAAGGGACCAAACCTGGTTTGGCGTGCAGAGACAAACACTAGAAGGACCTTTCCAAAAAGAAATGGCAAAAAAAGAAGACCGGGACCCGTTTAAACAAAGAGGTTTAGTGCCATCTTGAAAAGCATGGCTCCTGTGATTTTTATCTACCGTGTTCACGATCGGGAAAAATCATGGTACTCTGTTGTAAAACCACTGCCACCAGACTTTACAATAGGAAAGGGTAGCATTTGACTGCTACATAAGTGTTT
This sequence comes from Ambystoma mexicanum, assembly GCF_040938575.1. Taxonomy (NCBI): domain Eukaryota; kingdom Metazoa; phylum Chordata; class Amphibia; order Caudata; family Ambystomatidae; genus Ambystoma; species Ambystoma mexicanum. The sequence continues at coordinate 278,323,608 of NC_090924.1, forward strand.
AGACTCAGGGGATACTATGTAACCACTCCAGTACTGCATTGTATGATGGTGTGTGCTGGTTCTATGAATTTGGAAAAGACTACTCAAGTCAATTTCACTTTATATTCTCTGGGAAACAGTAGTTTATCCCAGAGAAGGTATTTAAATCTTTGGGAAGTCGAAAAGACATCCCTGTGTCACTGCACTGAGGGTGCTGTGTAACACACATGAAAAGATGATGCCTATGGAGTTATCTAAAACTCCATGATCAGAGAACACAAATGTAAAACACATATCAAAACACATGAAAGAGTGGGAAAAAAAGGCTCACACTCTTTCCAGGTTAAACAAATCAAGTCCTCAAAATCCAGCAAAGTTGCTGGGGGTCTCTGAGGTGAAGGGAATTAGCAAATTTCTGAGAATTCTCCCTAACACATACCAAATGTTGCATACTTCCAGGATGAAATTTCTACGCTTTGGCTGTGACTATGATTCAGAGTCAGTCCCTAGCAAAAGTATTTACAGAAAATAGAAGACAATAGACTTATTCAGCAATGTGGGGAACTGCAAATTTGAACAACAGAAGGTGGAGTACTTAGTCTATACATCTCCCTAGCAGGTATCCATCCCAAGATTTGTCATTGGCTGGTACTGAAACCAGTTCTGCTGGCCCCTCTCTACTTCCGTGGTGCAGACAAACGAATTGATTTCTTGCATGTGAAGGTGCTTCCCGGCGTGGATCCCACCAGATGTAGGAGTCAAGGGTTCTAGCACCATACTTAACAGGTAGGAGTACGACAGGAAGGAGGATGTTGGCTTTCAGAAGTAGTTTAAGGGTTGCAATCAGTTTGGCAATGGGAGAGCTACAATACAATTTTGTATAATCCTTTGGGGATGCACAGTCACTGGGGGCATTGGTGGCCCTGGGGATAATACATGTGCCATTGACAATGCAGTCCTTGAAGTTGTAGGATCTGCAGAGGTCTGCTGAACCAGGGTCTTCTGGGGATTATGGAACAGATGCTGTTGTATTTCCTGCTTCAATGGCAGGGTAGATTTGGAGATTTGAGATGGCAACTGGGTTCTTTTTTACTTTATCCCCGATGATCATTTATTTTTGTGTGTAATTTGAGCAGAAGTTGGCTTTTGTTTTCTTGTATCTGACCTTTTATGTATGTTCCATCATTTGTTAATTCCTCTGGGTCTTTTTTGTAGCAGCGCATTGGTATCTATAATGGTGTGTTATGTTGTTTCTTTGTTGTAGATAGTGAGGTCGGATGTTGCGCTGTAGGAATTCCTTTGTTGGGGTTTTAAATATGTATTTTGATGTTTTCATGGTAGCTATGAACCACTCCTGGTGATGTCAGTAGTTTAGTTTTCAAAAGGGATGTAAACAATTGTTCTGACAGACTGGATGAGGCTACTCTGTGGCTGTGATGGTGCACGAGTCTAAGGCATTGTCCTATTTCTAATGATATTCACTGTCAGAAGACTGAGCCTGTGGTTCAGTGGACTAATGCATCTACTGCAGGGATCTGTGTTGGATTTAATGGCCGTAGATTAGAATCCTGGTAGGTCCACACAGCCCTTCATTCTTCTCCGATTGATAAAATGCATTCTATAATTGTGAGCAATAGTAAACATGTATTATTATTCTGTGCCAAAATACTTCTGGGTTAACATGTGCTTTGCAAATGCACTTGTTATGTTATGTAATAGGAGTTGACATGCTCTGCTTTGCAAACATTTTTATCAAATACTTTTCATAGCGTTACAATGGCGTTTATTAGATAGGCATATGAAGGGACACGTGAATGTAGTTTGTTATGTCTGGGGAGGAAGGATAGCTCAGGGGCAATGCCCTTGTCTTGGAAGCAAGACAACGCGACGCAACACAGGTTTGGAGCCCGCACTTAGAAACCACATGCTGGTATTAAGTGCATTATAAATGAACAATAAAATAAAATGTATAAGTGAGGTCTGGGAAGTTTCTGTTACTGTGCAGTACCCACCTGGTTATCTTCCTGTTGTGGTTTTTGGGCTGTGTTTCTGGGGCCAAAGGTTGGTAGTAACTCCGCTGAAAGCCTGTTAGTGTATGCTTGGTTGTATTGTTGGTCCAGGATGCCCCTGAACAGTAGATGATCCCAGTAACATTTCTGAGAGAACCTTTCTGAAGTATGGTCTGCAGGTGACTATATTGATCAGCTGATGTTGTCTATTCAGTGATCTTGAAGCTGGAGCAGTAAGGGACCCAGGACAACTTGTCATCATCACACCACGTTTTTGTTATAGCCAGCAGGTCAAATGTGTGGACATCCTATTGACACTAATGTGTCTGGTATGTGATGGTGCTCGAAGGGAGTTGGTTCAATGGATGTGTGTCTTGTCCATAGTTGCCTGGTGCCTTAAACTGTGTAAGAGAAGTAGAAGGGTTTGGACTATGATTGTAGATTCAAGCCTACGCTATTTACATCTGGAGGACAGGTTCATATATCCACATGGTCTATTTGGCAGGAGCTGTGAGCCATGGAGATGATTGCTGGGTATGTTCACACTCTATGCATTTTTCCCATTTAGACTATATTCTTTTACTGTTTTTTCGTTTGTTAATGGAGACTAATGTTTAATTCTTTAGAGTGGCTTCTCTTTGATGGCCTTATATTTGCCTATTTGTTTTGTATGTTTTAAAGTTCACATTGTGGAAGACACGTAGGCCACGCAGTGATTATTTCGAATAGTAGCAAGGAACAGACAGTTTATGACACTGCAATGGAATACAAAAAGTGGCAGCCTTTCCCCTCATCAACCCTCAACATCACAAACACCCCGACCCCCCTTGCCCCGAGGATGGTCTTCTCTTCCAGTGAAGATGCCTTTCCTCCACTTTGGAATCCAGTTCCATCGCAGTCCTTCTTCCCTTTCCATATTAGTGTGTCCTTGCCCTCCTGTGCACCTGATACGGCCAATCACATTAACAGCACCTTCTCGAAGTGTCCAGACTTAAAGACTGCTTAGGGCTATGTGCCGAATCACGGCCATCAAAGAACATGGACCTTTTCATTAGACAAAACCCCACGCACACCCCTCCATTGTTTTTTATGGCCATGTCCCACGCTGTTCCCATCATAAAGAAACACAAGAGTTGTTATTGTGCCGGCAGTTCTTGCAGCTGAGGACCAGCAATTTTAGGGACGTTGGTCTCATGTAAAAGTAGCAACAGCCCAAATGGCAGTGTTCCTTTGACCAAATCTACCAAATAGTGTCCTTAGTAAAACCTTGAAGGAGAGAAGAGAATAAACCAATGGCATAGAGAAAACTGTAAAGAAACGAAATACGAAACGATGGAATTATATTTGCCCTCCCACAACATGACCCTATCTATGAATGGCTTGCACTGATCTGTATTGTTCAACGGTTTCTTTTTAACTCCATTTTACTATGTTTTCCCAGGCTGATGTGTGCTTTATTGACAAGAACTGAAACAATGAACTGCTCCATTTGGGAGCAATTTAAATACGCGAGGAATCCTTTCAAGGTAAAAGGTGCGTGTAAATTCGGAGATAGCCTTCAAAGAGACTCTGTGAAATGCGTTTAGCCTCGTGTAGCGTGTACGGCCTGAGCCGAGCGCATCTGCCTCCATCCCTTTCACAAATTTGAATGAGAAGTAAACAAGCGGCTGTGCTAAATTATAATCACCCTTTTGCACATTAAAGGACATTAATTAAGCATTGTTGCCTTGTTTCCTTCCCCTCTGTTTATATTAGTTTAATATTGTTTCTTGGCAGACAAAATGAAATAATGAACCAGCCTTTATTCTCCTGCCACTGAAAAATGTGCATTTTTTAAAGGCTGTTTTATGCTTTGTCAGTAATTGATTTACCAGTTGGGCAGTCGATGAAACCGTCTAGTTCACATTTTTAATCAATTTCTTTAAAAAAAAAAAAAGAAACAAGTTCAATTGGAAGGAGGCCATTTTTCCACTGTGCTGCACAGGGATGTCTTTCCCCCTTGCATTAATCTGGAAAAGACTACAAACGTTTTAGAGGAAAGTACATGCCATGTGTGGGGTGCAGGCAGGGAGAGGTGTGTGTGGTGAGAGAGAGAGAGAAAGAGAGATAAGAAGAGAGAGAGAGAGAGAGAGAGAGAGAGAGAGAGAGAGAAAGAGAGCGAGCGAGAGAGAGAGAAAGAGAGCGAGCGAGAGAGAGAGAGCGAGAGAAAGAGAAAGAGAGCGAGCGAGAGAGGGAGAGAGAGAGAGAGCGAGAGAGAAAGAGAAAGAGAGAGAGCGAGAGAGAGAACTGGTATATTGATGTTCTTCGTCAAACACAGGTCAGTGTTTTCCTTCACATACTTGAAATGTATTTATGTTGGAATTAAATGACTTTGTTGCAAATGTATTTCACTACATCTATTCATTAGAAAAAACGTACATCTCTCATTACAGAATGGTATGCTGCCGCCTGATAGGAGCTACCTACAACCCATTATTGAATGGGTGATATGTGGCATGGAGTGCACATATTTGATGTACACATACTGTTAAAGTAGAATAAGCTACATGAGCCAAGTCACACAGGCCACAGAGCCGCCCAGTAATACACCTCACGTTCAAAGGCACATGAGCAAAGCAATGTGGGTATAAAATAAGGCCAAATTCAAGCCTTTCGTTTTAGAAAATTCTCTTTGCCTTGCAGTTCATTGCTATTTTATACATAGCTTCCTTAACCCAAGACTGACAGTTCTCAAAGCTGCAGGCAACTGAATACCGGTTTCACCATTATTAGGGATCATCAGTGCAATTTAGTTGGACAGCCTTGGGGTTGGATCATTGGGGCATTATGCAAACATGTGCAAAGTTATTGTGGGTTTAAAAATGCTTGAAAAAACATTCCACCTGAAATGTTGTATGTAAACATAACGATTGTGTGAGAGTCTATCTGGGTATTTGGGTTTTCCACGTTTTTTCTGTCTTTGCTGGACATCTGCGCTAAATTTGGCCTCAGCTCCCTGTGTTTCTATAAACCATCAATCCCAGGTTCAGTCACACCTTACTCCAGCAGAGCGGGAGCCCTGAGACTAAAGGCCTTGTACCATGTGCACCCTCAAGACTGATTGCATGAAAGGTGCACCAATATGCCCTGCACATACACTGGGGCCTGCAGGACAGGTATCATGGAGGAAGAGGCATGTTTGTACTTCTCAGCTGCACATTCGGCCATGTTTTTCTCCGGTGCAACACATGGAGGGTTCCACAGGACCAAACCTCAACAACATTGACCTGCATTCTGAATGGCTTGGACCAGTTGGAGCTTTTCGGAACTTAGGGGATTGGCTGACCGTGAAGTTCCTGGAGGGCATACAGTTCTGAAGAGCCTTCACCCAGCTACCCCACCCATGAGGCCTTATTCTTATCTCCACCTTGGCACTTTGATATTTTTTACATTTTATTTACCATGGGACTCCATTTAGAGGATCCAACCTCTTGGACCCACCCAGTACAGCCCTGGCTCCCTCCCCACTGCTAAGATGTATTTCACTGTAAGAGTGATTCAATGTGAAGCTACTTGACTGAGATGAAACCTGTCCTGGTATCTGACCATGGCTGCTCACGAGTTGGCCACTTTTTTCATAGACAACAGTCTGGAGAACCAGGCCAACATAGGGGGTCATTTTGAAGCCGATAGCTTATCCATCGGAAGTAGTGCCACTGCTATTGCTTCCGCGGTGCAGGTTCCTTCTGTTGGATGATTATCAATCACCTCATCATGAAGTGCTGGGCATGGGAAAGCAAGAGTGCCCCGGATTTTCATGCCCGGCTCTGCATCGTGCATTAAATGCACTGGGATCCAGCCATGCAGCAAATGTGCACAGCTGCTGGCTTCCATCCGCTACTGCAGATCTATAGAGAGGCCACCTGTCCTTTCAAAATGCCAAAGAGCAGGAGGAAGCCACCAGGACCTATGCTTCTCCACCCGCATCAACATGCTCAGATTTCCTGCCCTGTGTCTGCCTCTATGGCGGAAATTCATTCCAAAATGTTAAAGGAGCAGTACAAAACAAAAAGAGTTTGTCTCGGGGGCTTTTCCTTTACACATGCCATTTTTAATAGGAATCAAAATGAAACTCTTAGCAGCTATTTTCTCATTTTTAGATTTTCAATTGGTTTACCTCGCTCCCTATAGGAACCATGTTAATTGACGATCCCATTGGCTTTCGTTTAGCAAAGGTTTAAAATCATGTATATTGGGTTTGCTTTGGAGTATGTGCTCTGGAGTAACACAGCATGCATTGAATTTGTTTTTTGTTATGGTTAGATAATCAAATATGTGCATTCTTATTTGTAATGCTTTGGCCTTTTATGGGAAAGTCTTGAGCTCGGCCCTCACTGTCTAAGGGTAGTACAATGAACGGTCACCCCTAAATGGGTGATGTCTTGCGCGTGTCATTGGCAGTTCGCAAGGTTGTAGCGATAATATGCAAGAGGCACGCTCCGAGCATGTTATCATATGATATGATATGGCATTTGTAACGCGCCTATACACAAGTGTTTCAAGGCGCGACGAGGCAGGGAGAGGGGAACAGAGGGAAGACAGACAATGATCCTACTAGGCCAGGTGTCATTCAGATCGCGCATAGCATGGGTAGGGGGAAGGGGAACAAGTGCATGGGGAAAAGGGAGGGGGGAAAAGTGCAGTACAGGGTAGAATAATAGATAAATAATAGGGCCAGCTGGTGGCAAGTGCAAGCTAAGTGCAGACAAGTGCTGGGAAGGGGGCTGTAGGGATACAGAGACAGTCCCGCAGTGCTGGGGTTGCCAGGGAGGCAGTGCAATTGTAGAGTGGCTGGGCCAAGGATCGAGATCGGTGACAGTGGCCCAGTTGCAGATTCAGTGCAGTTTCAGTTCAAGAATTTGCAGGGGAGAGGGGGAGAGAAAGCAGAAGCAAAGAGGAAGGTTTTGAGGTGCTACCAGAACCGGAGATGGTTCTCCTCAAGTTTCAGGCCCCTTGCACTGAGCCTCCCACCTATGTCACCTGTGACAGATTACATATCAGCAATGATGTTGGTGAGTTTACAATTGTAAGACACGTGATGTACTAATCATAGACTTGACGGTGCACTGGCAGACAGTGAAGGGCTGTCAATGTGTGTGAGGTTCACCTGTAGATCCTGACCACTCACTGGGAGAAACATTTGCTCCAATGTGGCCGTCTCTCCCTTCGCTATGATAGTAAAGTGGGCCAGCTGTGTCGATTTTGTCACTGGACCTGGACTTCATTATGTAAAAAAGAATATAATTTTGCTAGAGCACATGAGTCATTTTAGTTTTGTCAATTAGGTGGTGCTAAAGTGCGACGTATAAGCTAAAGCTACTGCATTCGAGTACAGCCAGGCAGAAGTGGCTTCTAGGTGTTATTTACCCACTCCTTGACTGCCCATGGCCATGCTCAGGGGCGTAGGAGACACATAAAATCTGGGGGGGACAGGGGACATCTTGGGGACTTTGCTTTATTTTTTTATTTATTTATTGTGTTTTAGTGAAAGAACTGGACTTTTCATAAAATTAGAATTAAAATAGCAGTACAAATATCACTGTATAAAACAAGAGAAAAGAAGAAAAGAAAACAGAAGACAAATTAAAGGATGCAGCAGCAAAGAACATGTCTTTGTATGTTGCATTTCTGGATTTTTCACCTGACCATGAGCTCATGGTAAGAGAGAGGAAATAACAATTACTTCCAGCGGGCCACCGCTAGGACGCCAGCTCGTTAAGAGGCAGATCACCTGTAAGTGGACTCCTGCCCAATAAAGGAGTTGCAGCCTTTTCTGCCAACTGCAAGTTGCTACTTTTTTTGTGTGGGGCAAGGAGACATGTGTGTCTCTTGGAATGGAAGGATGGGGGTTTCAAAGAAAGAGGAAATCTTGTTTGTACCTCTGAGTAAACCCTGTTATGGGAGTAGAGGGACCAGGTGTGTGATGTTGCTGCTTGGACTGTCCTCCGGGGGGGGGGTACAGCAAACAAGGAAGATGAGCGATCTCAAGCCCACCCCCTTGTAAGCACTCTCCAGGTCCGCAGCCAGATGTGTCGGACCCGGGGGATGCCTAGTAGGTGGGGCCTATGTGGTCCCAGGGGTGTGGCCAGAGGGTCAGCCCGCTATGTAGGCTGTCCCTCTAGCGCCCCTGCGAGGGCCGGGCCAGCCTCTCACGGTGAGTCTGGTCCTTCTTATTCCATCTCATGCTGGCTTCAGAGCCTAGCCTTTCTTTGCCTTTGTTATTCTGAATGCAGAGCTGGACTCTGTTCCTTTTTCGTTTAACATTTGCTGCAAAGCCTGATCTATTTGGTTCTCTCATATGTTACTAGGACGGCAGAGCATGGGTCCTCCGCCCTGTTACGTTATTCAGAGAGCCCTTCTGGGCTTTCTTTGCCTCTGCCTTGTCTCACTGCTCGCTTTCTTAATACATACCGCCTTGCTTGAACACTCAACATATTTTCCCTAACACAGCAATGGTAGCTGCAGTCTGTCTTAACTTCTATTTTTTCCGTGTCTTGAATTGGCCTCTTATTTCCACTTTTCTGTCTGCAGGGGAAATGCATTTGCCAGTCACTGCCATGATGGTTCAACCTGGCCGTAAGAGGGCAACAGCTAGCCAATATTGGAAGAACATGGGCATATTACGCCAGAGGCTGGCAACTGCCTTCCTAATGCCTACACAAGAGACACAACTAATTCAGTGGATAAAGAAACGCAAGAACACACATATTGCTTATAAATGAAGGGGATGATGTGACACTTGGTTAAGACATTTTGATCACGCCAGGAGCTAATTTCCAGCTGCAATTAAGCGATTACCTTTTAGACTTCTGGCTTTAAATAACGTTCGTACCACCTGGAAAGCATAGAGGTTGCTCAACAGGGTTCCTGGAGCACGAGGGGTACCCTACTCGTGGGCATGGATGATTGGAGGGCATTCTTGCCCTGTTTTGGAGCCTGGCCCCGACAGCCATGATGGGGGATTGGCCTATTACTTTTGGTTGTACGTACCCTTTGAGGGTGGGCAGACATTGCCTCCTGCTTTAGCCCTCTAACAGCTCTGCTTTGCGACTTTATCACACATACCTGTCAGGTGGCATGTAACTCAATGCTACTAATGTTATCAGCCTCAGAAGTCTGGAATCCTTTGCCACATCAACTAGGGTACAGGCTTGCCACCTGAGACTTACCCATGTCTGAGTATGCATCTGTCGCCCTGTGGGGAAGACACACACAGAAAGAGCAGGGCACAGTGCCCTTGTGGGTTTTTCACACTTCTTCCTCGGGGTGGCACAATTCACTCCGCAGAGAAAGTGGCACATGCTGAGCAACATTCTCCCACTTTGACAATGTCACCCAAAGAGCGAAATTGGCCATTTGAAATACCTCTGTCGACTTATTATTGCGCAATCCACACTGATGGGTTTAAGCTCCTGCTTAACGCGAGATGGCAATTAAGGGCATTTGCCAACACACTTAAGAAGCACAGGACACCCTCTTACCAGCGAAATGCCATGCACACTCATTCTGAGCACGAATTGCCATTTATCTGGGGTCATGTTAAATGTATTCATTTATTCATTACATGTGTAGCATCACGCAAAACCCCCAAGCATCAAGGCGCAAAGTAAACTGCATGGAGTGGACCATTTCCATTGGGGACCATTTCCATTTGCGCCCGTTTTTACTTTTCTGCCACAAAATGGAAGATTTTAGCTTAAAAGGCAGGAGAAATCACATTGCTTTTCCACTTTGGAAGAGTGTAAATACCTTGTGCAATTAGCGATTGCTGGCAGAATTGACAATGGCTTCCTCTGGACTCTGCCCGCTTTTAACAGGTTTCATTTCCAAGCAGATCCCAGAGGAATCCCTTTCTTTATTTCCAGCAGGAGAATCCATGCTGGCAGTAAGGCTGCATTTGTCTGGTGGAGCGGGAAATACAGGGGGTCCTGGTGTGTCCACTCGGCTCCCGAACTCCACCCAGAAAATGCACAAAAATCTGGCCAATTAGAAAAAGCCACAGTAGTAGTGTTTTCCACCACTTTTTCTGAACCAATTGACCTGAAAATGCTGTGTTGCATCGGAAGCTGAATGCATTCACTCTGCCTATTATCTCACCGGAAGATTAAGCCAGGTGCTGAACACAGGTGTTACATATTCCTGTGCACAATCTGCATTTGGAGCATTAACTAACTGAGCTACCTTACAAATGATATCTCCTCTGGGGCTTTACCGTCTTAACCCCTTAACTGCCATGGGTGTTTCCCCCCAGTGCCAAGGCCGTTTTTGGTGATTTCGGTATGTCTCCATTCAATCCCTTGTAACGTCTTTGTTACATGAGATATCTCGGCCAAAGTTGGCCCCTTTTACCCACATGTAGGCGGTCGTAACGCCACCCAGGAATCCGAGTTTGCCGTAGGGGGGGGGTGAGAGAAAATGACCTAAAAGGAGAACATTTGGGGTTTTTCAGAAAATGCCAATAAAATGTTGCACAAAGAAGCCTGTGGTGTGTTCCTTGTAAGAGCTAGGAACAAATGGTTTGCTGTCCTGGATTCGCCATTTTCCAGGCTTTCAGGAACAGATTGAGTGGAAACCAAAATAACATATTTTGATATGCTAATCAGCAGTTTTGTGAGAGGTAGGAGATTTTGGCATTTTTTGTCCAATAGGACATGCGTAGACGGAATGGTAGAAAAGGGTAGGAAAGATGAATGGGAAGCCAGAAAGGCATACATTTCTGAAAAGTAGACAATATTCCAAGTTTAGGAAGGGGTGATTTGCGCAGGTCAGGTAACACCTATGTAGGGAAAGATTCCATAGTTTGGGGGGAAATTGGGAAAATGACAGAAAAAAACCCACAATTTCGGCACATTTCACTCTGGTCACCGACCGAAACACTCAGCAACAACACATGGCCTACCTTCCCGTGTTCCCACAGCTTTTCTGACAAAAACAAACCCTCACATGTGTGGGTGCACCTACCTGGGTGCAAAGGGAAAAGGGGTAACCCCAAGTCTTTTCGCACAGTAGATTTTCAGGAATTTTGCTCATGTGGACAACCTACAGATTTGGGCCTAGCGTGTCAAAGCCACGAAGGAAAACAGGGAACCTCATGCATTTCTGAAAAGAAGATACCCGGGGGAATCCACAGAGGTCTGACTTGAGCGAATCGCCCCATAATTTATGACCCACAATCCATGACAAAGTCTGATATTTGGTGGAAAAAACACAATTTTTACTTAGTCTGGGATTATGGGTAATACATTCTTGGCCGATTCGTGCAAGTCAGACCTCTGTGGATTCCCACGGGTGTCTTATTTTTGGAAATGCATGGGGTACCCTGTTTTCCTTTGTGGCTTCGACACCCTAGGCCCAAATCTGTAGGTTGTCTCCCCAAACCCTTTGGGGGGTTACCAGTGGTTTAGCCTTTTCTCTTTGTGCCCAGGTAGGTGCGCCCACACATGTGAGGTACCGTTTACGTCAGGACACCTGTGGGAACATGGGAAGTTAGGACATTTGGTGTTGGCGGCATGTTTCGGTGGATGGGAAGAGGGAAATGTCTGAAAATTTTAGTTTTTTCACCAAATTTCAGACTTTGCCAGGAATTGGGGGTAATACATTCTGGGGCGATTCGCGCAAGTCAGACCTCTGAGGATTCCCACAGGTGTCCTCTTTTTGGAAATGCATGGGGTTCTCTGTTTACCTTAGTGGCTTCAACACCCTAGGCCCAAATCTGTATGTTGCCCACATGAGCAAAATCTGCTCTGCCGAAAGGCTTGAGGTTACCAGTGGTTTAGCCTTTTCCCTTGAGTGCTCTTGTTACTATGTGAACATTCTGTATGTGTAATTTTATTGTACAGCTCTCTCCTAATTTCAGGTCAGCATGTGATTTACATAGTTTATAAATAAAATACATAAATGCTAACCAAGAGGGTGTGTTATATTATAAATGGTTAAGTAGCAAGATATTAGGTGCCTAATTTTTATATCAAATATATGGCATGAATATCAACATTTCCCAATTATTATAACTTCTGTGTAGGTACCAGCAACACATCAATGCTCACAAAAGTCATGTCATTAAGTCATTACTGAAGCCTTGTTTTTTTTTATCGCAGTTGTCTTATTTGAGATGTCTAGTCCATTTTATTTCTACTGCTAATCTTGTTTTACTTTAACAGGCTTTTATATTTGACAGCTCTTATTCTGTTGTTCGTCGTTGTTCTTATTCTGGTTCCACCCAGCTTCTTATTGCTGGTGATTGTGCTTTTAACCCTTCTACTGCAAACTTTTACTCTAACTGCTTTTAGACACTGTTTTTATTGTGTTCCTTATTTGCGCTGCAACACCTTGCTGAGCCACGGTCTGCATCCCGCTTGCGGGTTTGAAAGCAGCCGTGACGCGTGTACTCAGGTAGCCCAGAACTACACTTCCCAGACCGCCTTGATCTTGCGCCATATATTTTTGCATTTGAGGTGCAAGAGCGCAGGCACGTGACCACCAAGCGGTCTGTGGGCAGCATATAAATAGGCAGTAACTAAGATTAGTGCTTATTAGTTAGTTTTATTTCTACTGCTAATCTTGTTTTACTTAAACAAGCTTTTATATTTTACAGCTCTTATTCTGTTGTGTTGCTTGTCGTTGTTCTTATTCTGGTTCCACCCAGCTTCTTATTGCTTGTGATTGTGCTTTTGACCCTTCTACTGCAACTGTGTTCCTTATTTGCGCCGCAACTCCTTGCCGCAACTCCTTGCTGAGCCACGGTCTGCATCCTGCTTTTGGGTTTTAAAGCAGCAGTGTCTTGTGTATTCAGGTAGCCCAGAACTACACTTCCCAGATCACCTTGGTGATCTTGCGCCGTATATTTTTGCATTTCAGACGTGAGAGGGCCAGAAGAGAGGAAGTGAGCAAAATCCTTGTTTCACACCATGAGGGTCTTGATGTACTGGCTGCTATTACCACAGCCAGATCCATTTTTGACAAGAAAAAACCAGTACCGGATTCCAGAAAAACAGTAACTTTGTGTATGAGTGATAAGGACAGCCACCTCCTGTAACAAAGCGCATGCACATTGCCATGGGATAACTCAGAGGGAGTTATAGATGGTCTGGTTACAAAGGAGGCTGTGTTGCTCTTCGACTCAGGCTGAACCCTGGAGAATACACTGGATTCTGGGAAAATCCAGGTATCCCCACCTCTTCCATGTAAGTCAGCCCCCATTTCGAAGAATGATGAGTCCCAAAACTAGCATGCTCATAAAGTAAATAGTGTCCATAATATAAAAATGGGTGATTGCAAGCACCTCTGAGTACTACTACTCAATACAAGATCAATGATGAAGCAAGCTGTTGAAATAGCTGAATATATAGCGGAGAAAGACTTAGGGCCTCATTACACGGATGGCAGTAAGGATTTACCGGTACCGGTAAAATACCGGTACCGGTAAATCCTTACCGCCTTACTACGAGGTCCCTTTGCGGGTTGGGGGATTTAACGCCTGCTTTTTGCAGGCGTTAAAAACCAACCCGCAAAGGGACCCAGGGAGCTAATTACGGTACCGCAATTTGCGGTACCGCAATTAGCGCCTTCCCCATTCCCATTATGCCCTATGGGGCAAAAATGGGAATGGGGAAGGGCAATGGTGGAAGGGGGAATTACCGCCCTGCCAGCCTTGGAATGGGGCGGTAATTCCCCTTTCCGCCAAGGCGGTGCCGGTATTTTACCGGCATGAACCATGGCGCTAATAGCGCCATGGTTCTCCGCCATCCGTGTAATGAGGCCCTTAGACATGTGCACCCTGACTGAGACGTGGATGCATGAGGCTGCAGGCCCTTCTCTGGCTCTTGCTGTTCCCGTAGGTTATTTTGTTTTATGTGCCAACAGGAATAACCAGGGTGGGGGAGGTGTGCTAATTATATACAAAAGGTCTCTGGATATAAGGAAACACGAAATTCAGGGTCCTATTGGGTGCGAGACACTGTGCCTTAAAATTAGAACAGATGTCTCTACTACGGTGAATGTCCTGCTGATATAACGTCCCCCCAATAATATGCCAGATTTTGTGGCACAACTGAATAGCCTGGTCCTGTCCCAACTTAAGGGAGCGGCCAAATGGCTAATAATGGGAGATTTCAGTCTCTGGAAGGGCCACTCCAAAGATTTAGTAGCCAAGGAACTGGTCAGATTCATGAAGGCTATGGGCTTCATAAAACACATAGATAAGCCCACTTACTCCAAAGGACATATATTGGATTGGTTATTTTCACTTAATTTAAAGATCAGCATTCCTGATATCTCCTTGTGACCCTGGTCGGACATACCTTCATTGAATTTGGGATGAACATCAAGACCCAGTGTAAATGGACTATATCCAAACAAAATTGGATTACATCCAGAAACCTTAAGAGGGTTCATTTGGAATCCTTGAGGGATTGGATATCACCCATTATGCAGGAAAATATATAGCTGTCCCCCAATGTGGACGGATTGACTGACTCCCTCCTGCATACCTTATCCAAAGTTATTGATGTTATAGCCCCTATAAAAAACAGGAAGGTTACAAGTCATACCAAAAACAACTGGTTCTCATAGGAACTCAAGACGCTAAGAGTAGAAAAAAGGAAAACATTCTATCAGTGGAGAAATTCGAAGGAAGAAGATGACAGGATTACTTTTCTGGATGTGGCAAATAGATATAAACTTGCAGCCGTAAAAGCTAAAAAAGAATCGTATGCAGCACGTATTCAAAATGCTCAACAAGGAAATCTTAACAATTCTCGGAGAACTGGAGAAACCTGATATTAAATATCAGGAATCAATAAATAAAGATCAAGAGTGGTGTAGCAGATTCAAGAAGCTATGATAACAAAGACAAACAAAAATCAAAAATGTCATTGAACAAACTTTGAATTGAAGTTTTATATATCCTCTTAAGGCCTCACAAGAAAAAGCACCCACTTCCCAGCAGCTTATACAGGAGTTCAACTTCAGGAGTATCTCCGAAGAAGAACTTCGTACCATCGTAGCTAAACTCAAGCTGTCCTCCTGCAAAGGAGACCAGTTTCCAGCCATGGCTATTAAGGCCTGTTCGGAGCTGCTGATCAGCTCAATCACAAGGATTGTGAATGTGTCTTTTAAAGAGGGTAGGGTTCCCACTAGAATGAAGGGTTCCTGGATTACCCCTTTACTAAAGAAACCTAATCTCAATGCTAAAACTGCTGGCAATTATCGGCCGATCTCCAATTCCCCCTTCATTCTGAAAATATGAATAGAGTGACGTATGAACAATTTCTCTGCCACATAAAAGATCATCCTATCCTAAACGAAGGTCAGTCGGGTTTTCGACCAGGTTTCAGTACCAAATTAGGGCTGCTGGAACTAAAATACAATATGATGACCAATATTAATAAGGGCACAACAATGCTGCTGATGTCCCTGGACCTATCCTCGGCATTCGATTTAGTGGATCACCCCCTCCTCGCGGATAGATTGCAGAATGTAACGGATTTTAGTGAGCAAGCAAGGGACTAGATGCAGTATTTTTTAGGGATGAGGACTATGCAGGTTTGTAGTAAACAAGCGGAAGTGGACCCTGTACTAGTCAGTTATGGTGTTCCACTGGGGGCCTAGCTTTCCGCGGTCTTGTACAACCTTTTTACTGTCCCTTTCTTTTACATGTTAGAAGAAAAGAAGATCTGCTTTTCAAACTAAGCAGATGATTCGCAGTATCTCATCCCTCTAACAGGCACCTGTGAGAAGGATGCCATAGTAGTGTCAGAGGTATACAACCTTATATGCGAGTGGATGGACATGAGAGGGATGGCGTTGAATCATGGCAAGACAGAGCTTATGATCATTGGCTCTAGACCCACACTCACCAAACTTGATTCTAAATATGAATCTTTCCTCATTGCGGACCATGACATTCCGACGAAGGGAAACATTTAAATTTTAGGAGTGACACTTGATCAGACCCTGAGCATGTCTGCCCAATAGCCTAGTAGCAGCATTGGCTTATTATATTGGATTTCTCTTGCACATCCACCCATTTCTATCTCAAAAGGGCTGTGAAACGATTGCCCGAACTATTGTCTCTGCAAAAATTGATTATTGTGGCTCCCTTCTCATTGGAGTAGGTAAAACAGAACTTTCCAAACTCCAAAATAGCACCATCAGAGCGATCTTGGGTTTATAAAAGTTTTCCCATGTGTCGGAGGCGAGAAGAAAACTGCATTGGCTACCCATTGCAGAGAGGATACAGTTCAGGCTGCTTGCCATCACCTATAAGTCTCTTGACGGTTCTCTTCCTGCCTATATCACCAAGAGGCTCAAAAATAAACCTGTGGTGCTCTCCCTTTGCTCAAATTGAGAACAAATCCTGCAAATTCCCAAAACCTCTCTGGAATTGGTTAGAAGGGGGGCCTTTTGGGCAGTTGCCCCGGCAAAATCGAATGCCCTGCCCTCAGTTCTGAGAAACTGCCCAACACTAGAAGGATTTTAAAAAAACCTCAAAATGCACTTATTCAAATAAGGATGATTGCTTAGTCTTTTTCCAAATATGAATGCTCACTACTGACTGTCTTCGGGGCCTGTATGCCTCTGGGCTCTTTGGCTGCGCCTTATAAATAAATTAGAGTAAAGTCAAAAATTCTAACAGTATTGGAAGGATTATGCATTCACAAATCATGCATGTTTTTCTTTAACATTAGCATTCAATGAATTTGGCTGATTTAACTATCATGCTTTACTAAGTTCATTTTTTGTTGTGAAAACATCCCGCCCAATTCACAAAAAAGTGACTCTGAGTTAACCTTGTTTTAAACCTGGAGAGGGCAAATTGATTCACAGAGACGTTACTATGAGCAACTCGGACTGATTTACTACTGTATAAGGTTTAGTGAATCAGAAATAAATCAGAGTAACTCAAACTCTTTGTAAATCATATTGTCCTCTACAGGTTTAAGTCAAGGGTAAGTCAGATGTATTCATAGTGCAAATTGACCCCATGGTGTATAACTAGCAAATGAGGTTCCTACGATGACAAAAAGAACAGTTAATAAAGTATTTTCAATTCTTCTTTCTAGAATCTACTCTGTTGCTATTCTTGGGTCCTCTCCTCTGGAGTTAAGGGCTATGTGCCCTTCTTTAGGTTAAGTTAACAATACTAGCAATTTAGAAGTGGTGGATTGACTGAACTGGGTTGCGGGGGGTAGCAAAGTTGATTTTACAATCTACTTACATGGAAAATAGAAGGTGTCAGTAGATTATTGGAAGTCCTGGACAGGCGTTCTTTTGTTTGGTAGGTACAACATCTTTATGTTACAGGAGAGTTGGCCAGTTGATTCTGTTTTATTAGAAGGTTTTCAATCCTTTTAGGTTCAATAGGGAGGTCTTTTGGTTGGAAGGTAGAGGTAGTACACACCGAATCCCCAGATCTCCAAGGCTGTTTGTTCGTGCCAGCAAGGAGGAGTTACTCTGTTTATTTAAAATCTATAACAGGCCCTCAACCTTGCACAGCCTAGCAACATTGCAATGTCTCCAAGGTCTAATTAGCACCAATGTCCTTCCCCTTTCTATTTGGAACAAATGTATTATTGTACCTGGCGACTTTAACCTACAACTGAAACCTCTAAAAGATATAACTGGCTTGTGGGACAACCAAGATCTGGCTTGAGATATCCCCTCTGTGATTGCTGTTCCTCCTGTAATAATGTATCATTTGGCCGTAGAATCTGCCTGTATCCTGTTTAATTTTAATTTGATGGCTTGTAACATGAGATTTTCCAATGATCAGCCTGCCCAAAAGACCTTTGTTGGACATAATGGGAGTTGTCTCATAGATTATGTAATTATTTCAGCAGCAGACTGGTCTAGAGTTGATGATTTCAAGATACATTTCGATCGGAGAGTGACCATCTTCCCCTCTCGGTTGTATCTTGGAAATCACCACAAGGTGGCCTAAAGTTTGCCCTCTCTCCACTAACCAATTTATAGCTATCGAAGGTCACGCTCGCAAGTCCCTGAAATGGGTAGAAATATTAAATTGAGTTGTGAAATCGAGCATTTACAATTCGATCCTTTTTAATTCCGAAAATATTTCTCTAGTAGGTACACCTGACACAACAATATTGGGCGAATACGAAAATCTGAAGGCCAGAATTTGCCCGATTGTGGCTGTTCCTGTTACAACCATCAGGAGGAAAACATTGGGCCATGTCACCTGGTATGATGATGCTGTCATTTGGCAAAAAAAGGAATTAGAATTGTGTGTTGCTTTTAGTTTGGGAGTTGATAGGTCAAATTTGCGTGCTCGTAGAGCTAATTACAAAAGCATGGTTTCTTCTAAGAAGAAAGAGTATTCTGTCGCTAGAGGGAGGGCTCGATATAAAGCATTCCAATCTAGTGGCACTTCACTTTTTTGGAAAATGGTTATAGACAATGACCTCAAAGCTGATATGCCTCTCAATTGTTGCATTAGTCGTGAAGCCTGGCAGCTACACTTTGTCCATGCTGTCCTCCCTCTTTTACCCAGTGTATTTTTGACTCCGCCTATCTTGGATCCACTGTCCATAACTGTTAAACAGGTGGAACCTGCTCTTGCTTATTTGAAAAGGAGCAAGGCTGCTGTCCCTCACATAATACAGCTCGACTTTTCTTAAGATGAAGTTTCTGCATGGGCTCTATTTTGTGCAACATTTTTAACACCATTTTAGCATGGGGTAGGATCCCTGAATCCTGGCATAATACGATGCTCATTCCTGTATATAAAAAAGGGGGTTGAGATTGCCCATCCAATTATTGACCAATCTCTCTCTTGGATGGTTCTGGTTAATTGTTTGGCAAGATCATATCATCCCACCTCCCAGACTGGATTGATGCAAGCAAAATAATAAGTGATCTCCAGGCAGGGCTAAAGAATAACAGAGGTACCCTGGATCAATGCTCGCTACTTTTTCTGTTAATTCAGAAGTAGTCAGATTTGTGGAAAACAATTTGTATGTTGTTTTCCTTGATCTAAGAACCGCATTTGACTTTGACTCTAAGTCGAAGCTGTGAGAAATATTAGTCACCTGCAAGGCTGCGTCCATCCTGATTTCCATAATATCTCAACTGTACTCTAGCACCACTGCATGTGTTTGCTATGGGCTGGGCAGTGCAGAAAACCCACTTTGATGTAGGTATGGGTGTGAGACAGGGCTGTGTTTTGCCCCCACTTTTATTTAATATTTAAATACAGGAGATAATCGACGCTTTGCTACTTGGTTGTTAAGATTGCCCTAAATTGGCAACGGATAAACATTGAGTCTTATTTTATGCGGGTGAAGCTGTCTTGATTGCAACCACTCCAGAAGGGCTGGAGAAATCTCTCTCTATATTTTTGGCTAAAAGTAAAGAGTTAAAGTTTAATCTGAACACCAATAAGACCATGTCAATGGTATTCAGACCGTTTCATTTGAAACATAAGTCACTCTAGTTGACAGTGGAGGGAGTGCCAATTATGCATGTCAAATTTTCCGATTATCTTGGAGTAAGGATTCAGGAGTGTACTGGTTGGGTGACTCAGATTGGCAAAGCAGCAATCAATTTCAAAAAGCTGAGTGGGTCAAATATTTCCTTTTTCATTCGCCATGGGAGTGGTGCTGTTTCCCCAGCCCTGAACCTTTACAACAAGTTGGCTTTGCCTGCTGTCCCGTACGGGTCATAGCTTTGGGGATACGTCAATTTAGCAAAGCTGCATGTTAAGGAAAATATTTTTTCTAAAGAAGTTGTTGTTACTCCCGCAGAGTGCTCCCTCTGCCTTGGTCCATTTTCGGAGTGTGGCACTACCTCAATAGGTCCCCTAGCTAAGGTCAGACAGCCCTTTTTTTGCATACGTGTTTGGTCCCAACCGGGTCTGGGAAGGTGTAGGGATGCGTTGTTGCATCTGATGCCCTTGGACAGAGGTAAAAGACTTAAATGGTTTGCTCATGTGAAAAATATACTCTTTGACATGGACACGTCTGATCCATGAGATTCTCCATGGGACAGTTGTCGTGTGTTCGTGTGTAAATTAAACACGACAGCAAAATTGAGAGCCCGGGAACATACCCTGGTAGACGCTGCCAAGTGTAGATAGGGCTATATGGAGTCGGTATTTAAATCCTATTTGGATTCAATCTCTCCTCCATTCGAAAGCTCAATGTACATGCGACTTAGACTTGTCATTTTCCCAAATGCTTCCTTTGCACATTTATGGAGCAGCACTGGGTCTAACATTTGTCCAATGTGTGGGATAGTTAAGGAAAAAGTGTCATATTTTTTTATTATTTTGTCACAAGACTCTCCGACTATGCTGTTTTTGTTTGAAACCGATTTTATGGGCTGCAGATATCCACTCTTCATATCTTGCAGTGGTATTTTTTGACTCGCTGTTCTCTTCCCCAAGTGGTCTTTGCACCAGCCCATTATATCCATAGGGCATGGTTGCTCAGAAGGAAGGTTCTGAAATAGCAATGTCAATTTAACATTTTGGTGTGGAAGAATATTGTTTTACCTTGCGCGGCTGCAAGCACTGCTCTCCTCGTCTTAGTTTGTTGTGTAATTTTGTTTTAGTTTTTTCTTTTTTATTCAGGTTAATTATTAAACTCCAAAACAGCGATTGATTCAAACCCAGGAAAAGGCGACAAGTTACCAATCAGTTGCGGATTTACCTCCAGAAGCCCGCACTCTTAACACACCCTGTGAATATTTGAAACAATTCCCGGACAAAAAGGGTCAGTGATCACTTTCTGAAAGCTTGTTTGAACTTGCACCCTACAAACGAGATCCGAGCAATCCGGGGTCAGTCCGTGGAAAAACATTGGTGGCATTGCCACGACAGTTCGAAAGTGGAATCACTGTTTCACCTGATGACATCATGTCCAGCTTTGAAAGAGCAGCGTTCAAAACATTTTAGACCTCTATTTCCAGATTGTGCACTTGCAGAAGTCAAAAACTAGTGGTCATGTTTGATGGCTGGACAAAAAAACAGTCAGGTAATTGCTATGTTGAAATTCCTGATACAGGTCCTCCCGGAGAGTGGAATTTCTAAATTATAGAAATTATTGTATTTTATTTTATATAATGAGTAGTTTTTATCGTGTGTGCTTTTTGTCTATTCTGTATGTAAAATATGTTTTAAGATAATGACAATGTGTCCAATAAAGCTTGTTTACTACTTTCTCCTTTGTTGAAAGCACATCTTAATGTAAAACCTGTAATCGTTTTATAATAAGTTACAGCATAGAAATGCTGACACAGTGAAGTTAATTGCAGCCGTTGACAAGCAATTATGATGGTGAGGTTTGTATTTGTGCTCTATTTTTTTTATAAATAAAGAATATCCATCAATCAAGCTCTGGTACTTGAGGGCTCTCTAATATAATAGCATTAAAGTCTACCAAGGAAGAGGGTGAGTAGATCTGAATGGAGAGGGACCACAAAGAGGGACCGTGTACCAACCCCTGTAATGCTCAAATCCTCTCAAAAATCTTGACTATAGTAAAAAATGCCTTGGATAATATCAAAAAAAGGATGAACCAATTCGAACAGCTAATGACCCCATGGGTAAGCCTTGAAAAGGCAAATGGAACACAATCAAAATGGGAGAACGGTGTGGAGCATAACATGAAATGAACTGGGATGACATGGTGGCACTGGACAAGCATGGACAGGAGCGTGGAATCCCCGGGGCAACAAAGTGACTGCAACAATGGAACTGTCCATTCACCAACTAAAGCAAAGGCGACCATAGATCTAGTCCAAACCAATTGGGTTGATGAAAGAAAATAGAGCATTTAAGGTTTGATTTACTTCTTGAATTACATTTTTAAGTGGTAACATGGTAAGCAATTAATGAGGTGTGATTAGGATGGGCGAACCGTATCAGTAATGGGCCCCATCCCAAGTCAACGGCCCGAGCGATGCTGGGTTGCCTTAATGTAGGTGTTGTGATGTTACGGACAGGGTTGGCACGCCCTAGAGGGGAATAATGAAGTTAGCAACCGCAGACATGCAGCGTGGGTACTAAAGTCTAAAAAAGGAAACTTAGCAGCTATCCTATGACTGCATTTCAGTGAGACGCTGACCATTTTCAGTCTTGATTACATAGACCTAATCAACATGGAAGCAGGCTCCCTACCACTAAAGTATGCTGCAGGAAGAAAAGCAAACGTTCTGTTTCTTTTTTAAATTTAAATAAGCTCTTGGCAGGCACTCGAATTTAGAGAGTTCAGGTGCTAAACTCACGCGGGTGGTAGCGGCTGGGAGCATACTGGTCAGGTGAGGCAGAGAGTGAGGAGCGGGTAAAGCTCAGAAAGCAGACTTGTATGAGTGAATACAGCCGCTACCCTAACATCCTGATTGGCAGCGCTCCTGCCAAGGGTGCTAATTGGGCATAGCTCATATAAAATACAGAGCAAATTCACAAATAAATTAGAAAACAACTTGTAGTTCAGCAGAGACTGTATATAGGACATTTCATTCAATCGCATAACTCTGATAAATATATACCTCTTTCCCACCTCTATCCAATACCATCAGAGTCTTCTTCTGTGCCTGGATCTGCAGTGGTGCCCAACATATAAAATGTATACCCAGACCAGTGACCGTTTTCCCTACACAAGGGGCCTCATTACACGGTAGGTGGTAGCCATGGCGCTATTAGCACCATGACTACCCCCTTACCGCATTCCGGGTCCGTGTTCCCGGAATGGGGACTTACCAGGTCATTCCGACCCTGGCGGGACCGGTAAATCCCCATTCCGGGAACCATTCCCCATTCCCATTTGAGCCCCCATAGGGCTCAATGGGAATGGGGAAGGAGCTAATAACGGGCCTGCTGTAAGCAGGCCCGTTATTAGCTCTGAAGTCCCTCAACGGGTCCCTTCCTTAACACCTGGTAAAACCAGGCGTTAAGGAAGGGACCCGCTAAGGGACCTCGTAGTAGGGTGGTAAGGGATTACCGGCACCGGTGCCCTTACCGGTGCCGGTAATCCCTTACCACATACCGTGTAATGAGGCCCAAGGTCTTGAAACTATTTCTGTGTTGTTGGTGCAGGCCCTTCCATCCAAGATTGTGTAGTTCATTTAGCCAACAAACGAGTGATCCCTATGAATTGCCTATGCCTACTCAGATGTGAGCAGTTAAACCAAAAGGCTGAGCCATAGCTTCAGTTCTCTCTCCGAGCTTACAATTCCCCTAATCGTTTCCACTGATGCAAGCCTAAAAGCTGAAACAATGGGCACGTCCAACACAAATGTATGAAATCCATAGTAGCATGGCCGCATCTGGCACAGCTAGCACTGCACTCTGAATATAGTCTACTGAGAAGCTTCAGGGCCTAGTGATGCACATATTTCAACTGCATAAGCTTTTTTCTGTAGTTAATGAATATGCTCTTCATTTGTTGATAAACATACCTCCCTTGGTCTTTGAAGTGTCACATGCTAGGCAAGTTCTCCTCTTGCCTCTGCTAGTTTGGAAATTACTGTCACTACCACCTAGTACCATATTATGTAAAGTGTACACTAACCACGAGGCACCCTTGGCAGCAATTATATTGGTCAATAGAGAGTAACTAGTTGGGCACCTGGGAATGATGATCACATCTCCCTAAGCATGTTTCTCAAGCACACATACAACAACACATTCAGTATTTTCTCCCTATTCCTTGAATGTTTGGATGATCGTGAATCGGTATCAGGTAAAAATGTCCTTGTGTATATGGTCGCTGTACATAATGTTGCCAGGATAAGCTAGTGGCAACATTATATAGGTGACCAAGTGGAGCGGGGGTTGCGGGGGTGTCCCCCACTGCCCTTGAAAGAAACATGCATGTTCTATGTAATAATGTCTCTGCAAAAAACAGCAATTTTTCAGTGATTTTTTTTGCATGGCAACATTTTTGCTGGGATATTAACCCATGAATCCCCTATTAATGAACGAAATGTTCCTGGTCAATTTACAAAATGCTGTCTCTTTCAGTACAGGGAAACACTCACCTACTGTGCAAGATATCACAAGCAAATGGTCTACTCTAGGATGGGGAGCCAAGTAGTCGGTGCCATGTGTATTTAGTTCAGAAGACCATATTCATGTCCCTTCTGGTTCTTCTGTAAATGCTAATCAGAGCCGTTTCTAATACAGCCGGGCTAGTCGGAGTGGCCATGATCCGTGCACTCTCAATGCCAGAACAAAGCATACAGGGCCTGTATCACCAGCTAGTACTTCTCCTGCTCTAGAACTGCCAATCCATCTGACTTATAAGGTAGAATAAAAGCGAACCATTAGACCTGTGGGTTTACCACTTCCCTAGTGCCCTATAAATAAACCCCACATTTGGAAACTAGCATCTTGGGTAGAACACAGGGATACTAGTAAAGTGACATAGAAAAGTAGCCACTACGTCGTCTTTATCAATTAAAACCTGCTGATTATTAAAGAGGAAGCTGGATTCACTTTGCAGCTTCTATTTTCGGATTACATACAGCAGTATCATAGTTCTTGTTAATAACCATCTCTCGAGTTCTCGCTATTTCAATACCCAAATGTCTACCTTATTTACATTAATTACAAACCCTGATATTGTACCAAATCTGAGTAGGTGACAAATTCTGTTCAGGATTCTTGACATATAATAAGATACCCTCTAGGATATAGCAATGCAGTAGAAGGAGAAATGTAGCCCCTTATCTGCATGTGCTTCCCTAATGAGATGCTAATGGTTCAATCACCAGCACAACTATCAGAGGGAAAAAGTAGGGAGGCTCGAATGAATACTCTGACTCCAGGCAAATGGCTCTTACATTAGCCTGTTAGTCCTTATTCTCACTAATACTTTTTCAGCATCAACCTTTGCAGCTACAGTAGAGACCTCTGGGTTTAGCTGACAAAAGATTGCAAATAAACATCCCAGGAAGTAGATCTCCATGGAATAAACCTTGCAAGATGCAGCATGATCACAGTGGCATCAGCAGCATTAGCCTACTCGCTACCACTTTTTGAGTATTTTATAATCTATTCAATTAAGTAAATCTGTATATATGGGCATAGCTATTATGAGGTTTCACTGGTTTCTTAAGCAAAAAAATGAATGATTTTCAGGTTGCAAGTGGGAGACTGCCTTCTTCTATAGATTCATTATTTGTTTTATTTATTTATTTAGGTAGCTGACTTAGAATAAGTCATTCACCTTACATAACCACATCTTTAAACTTTATGCATCCTTTCAAAAAAGAGAGAAAATAAAAAAGAAATGTCTTTATCCTCATTCAGTTTTGGAAAAGTAATTTTCTTTGTCCATACACTCAAAGACCTTCAGCAAAAAGGCATTCAATTCGATAATTAAAGGAACTCTTTCCCCTTGTCTAAGCATTGTTCACCATTCCTCCAGGGAAATTGTTCTGAGTTCCTCCAAAAAAGCACCAAAGAATTGTGTGCGCAGATCCGCCCTCTACAGAATAACATCAAATGTTTGATGGTTTCTTTTTATGAGATCTTTTTACAAAGCCTACAGCTCTCACTCATATCGCCAGCCATCTTTCTTGTGTTTAAAACCTCTAGAGTTGGATACAAATTCAATCGAAATTGCATAAACATTGACCTGCAGTGAGGGCTTGGACATCTCCTCTGAAAATCGGATAGATTGTAATAGGGTCTACATATCAGGTTGTTTGGGTATAGTTTAATTTATCTGCTTTTTCTAATGACTCTATCCAATCCTGTCTCCAGATCTTATTTTTTATGGATACTCTATTGGCCATCAAATCCCACCCTGTTGTATCCAAGGTTTCCAGCGTAATTTCACAAGCTGCTTTCCAGCTCCACAAAGCACCATCTCTTCCACTTGCAAGGGTCGAACAGCAGACCAACAGGCCGATTCATGGAATTCCTCACAAAAGTGTTGCACTTCGCTGGCGCACAGCGTGCCCGTGCGAATGTCTGCGCCAGCCGCGTGCGATAAAATCAATTTCGGTGCACAGCGTATTCATGGATTCTCGCCTCCAAAAGCAGACGTGGCGCAGAGTGGCGCAGCGACCCTGCAGCAGTGCCAGTTACACCCCCAAGAACGCCCTCGCGCAAGGAAAAGCCATCAAGATCGCAAAACCATCGCAAAGGGCTGTGCCAACCCTGTACCAGTTTACCGGACTTGCAAACAGCAAACGCAAAGCGGGGAACGCGTATTACGGGTTTCGGGAACACGCGTGCGCAAGAAGTTTCACACGCGATCTGGCCTGGGGGAGCGTGTGCGTGTATTTCAGGGGTGCGCAAGAAGTTTCACACGCGATTGGGCTGCGTGCGGGTATTTCAGGGGTGCGCGCGAAGTTTTACATGCAATCTGGCCTGGGGGAGCGTGTGCGTGTATTTCAGGGGTGCGCGAGAAGTTCCACACGCGATTGGCCTGGGTGCGTGTATTTCAGGGGTGCGCGAGAAGTTCCACACGCTATCTGGCCTGGGGAAGCGTGTGCGTGTATATCAGAGGTGCGCGGGAAGTTTCACACGCGAATGGGCTGCGTGCGGGTATTTCAGGGGTGCGCGAGAAGTTCCACACGCGATTGGCCTGGGCGCGTGTATTTCAGAGGTGTGCGAGAAGTTCCACACGCGATTGCCCTGGGCGCATGTATTTCAGGGGTGCGCGAGAAGTTCCACACGCGATTGGCCTGGGCGCGTGTATTTCAGGGGTGCGCGAGAAGTTCCACACGCGATTTCCCTGGGCGCGTGTATTTCAGGGGTGCACGAGAAGTTCCACACGCGATTGGCCTGGGCGCGTGTATTTCAGGGGTGTGCGAGAAGTTCCACACGCGATTGGCCTGGGCGCGTGTATTTCAGGGGTGCGCGAGAAGTTCCACACGCGATTGGCCTGGGCGCGTGTATTTCAGGGGTGCGTGAAGTTCCACACGCGATTGGCCTGGGCGCCTGTATTTCAGGGGTGCGCGAGAAGTTCCACACGCGATTGGCCTGGGCGCGTGTATTTCAGAGGTGCGCGAGAAGTTCCACACGCGATTTGCCTGGGCGCGTGTATTTCAGGGGTGCGCGAGGAGTTCCACACGCGATTGGGCTGCGTGCGGGTATTTCAGGGGTGCGCGCAAAGTTTTACACGCGATCTGGCCTGGGGGAGCGTGTGCGTGTATTTCAGGGGTGCGCGAGAAGTTCCACACGCGATCTGGCCTGGGGGAGCGTGTGCATGTATATCAGAGGTGCGCGGGAAGTTTAACACGCAATTGGGCTGCGTGCGGGTATTTCAGGGGTGCGCGCGAAGTTTTACACGCGATCTGGCCTGGGGGAGCGTGTGCGTGTATTCCAGGGGTGCGCGGAAAATTTTACACGCGATTTCAGCAGGGTACGTGTATTTCAGGGGTGCCGGGGAGTCCTACATGTGATTTGGCAGTGTGGGTCCTCTCAGGTGTTCCCTGTACACCCTCCACGGCCCCTGCAGGCAGCCCACACCACAGGGGACTACCCTGCATCCCTGGTCATGTCCCGCAGGCAGCCCACCCAACATGGGCATGCCCCCCAGCAAAGGCACATGTCTCCTTGCACTAATGATCACCAACTCATGTCCCCTTGCACCCCCACCCCCAGAATTGCGGGGCACCTGCCAGCAGGCCCCCACCCATGTCTCCCACCACCCCCACCCCCCAGCAGTGCAGGGGCACCCTCCACCAGGCCCCCAGCCATGTCTCCCACCACCCCCACCCCCCAGCACTGTGGGGCACCTGCCAGCAGGCCCCCCCCATGTCCAACTCATGTTCCCCACCACCCCCAACCCTTCAGCAGTGCAGGGGCACCCTCCACCAGGCCCCCACCCATGTCTCCCACCACCCCCACCCCCCAGCACTGTGAGGCACCTGCCAGCAGGCCCCCACCCATGTCCAACTCATGTTCCCCACCACCCCCACCCCCCAGCACTGTGGGGCACCTGCCAGCAGGCCCCAACTCATGTTCCCCAGCCAACATGTCATCACAATCTAGATCCCTGGTCCCTATGGTCAGCCTCCAAATGCAAAACACCCACCCGAGTATTGCATCCACCCACTCAGAAATGGCAATTACATGACAGAACACCAATTGCAAGTTTCGAAACAAACACATGTCCCTCACATACACCCAATGGGTGTCAGTGAATCTCAAATCCCATATCATGATATGCATGAAACCAATGAGATGATACTACACATTGAAGTTCGATAAAAAAATATGTATTAAAGGAAACATAAATAGATTCAAAAATAAATAAAATGAAATGGCAATGTACAAAAATGAAAAGAAGCATGTCCGTGAAAAAAAGCAAAACCAAAAATCATAATCCAAAGTAATGGTGTCCAAAGTCACTGTCCACAAAAGTAAATCCAATGGGAAATAATAATTGAAAACCATTGCTCCATGGGTAAATTGTGAAAGAAAAATTTAATCCAACAGTGAACTATGTACAGACGAACAAGCCAGGGTCCATTATCCCAACAAAAGAAATGAAACCTATCTAACAACACTAACTAATAAAATAAACTATATACAAAAATGTGGCCAATGTCCAAAAGGTCCAAAATAAATTTTTAAAAAAAAGGAAACCTAACACTACCTACATAACTATGTACAAGGGCAGCGGGCTAGTCTGATGGCTCACTTTTGGATGTCCCGGGCCAGGGCATCATCAAACTCCTGCTCAATGTCCCGGAGGCGGTCCTCCTCCATGGCCCGAGGGTCCGCAGGGCCGTCGACGTGTCCACCTCCAACCCCCTGCGGATTGCCTCGAGGCACTCGGCCCGCCTCAGGGCCCTCCGCATGGAGTCCTCCGCCCTGACCATTGTGAGCCGTTCCTCCTCTGCGCGCTGCCGCTCCGCACCTATCTGCTGGCCCAACCGCTCCCACACGGAAGCCACTTCAATTCCAGGGTTCTCCTGCCCTCCGGCCGATGCCTGCACCCCTGATGTTGATGGCCCTGAGCCATGATGCCTCCCACGTCGAGCCTGCCGCTGCCTCTGACGCAACTGCCTGTGCCAGCACGACGGCATCCAGGCTGATGGAAACCACCGACGCGTCGTGCACGTGCCCTGCCCGATGATGCCGTCACATCCTCCATCTGCTGGGGTCCAGTTGCTGGTGTGTCCACCCCTGCTGGACCTCCGACTCCCGACTGTGGCAGGGATGGGATCCCCACGGAGGTGGTTGAATTGGTCGGGGCAGGTCCACAGGGGGCCCTGGTGGCATCTGGGCCGGAAGACGGCATGGAGTAAGACTGGCGCATAGCCTCCACAGAGGAGGAGAGGGTCGCCAGAGTGCCCGACACATGTACGAGACCCCCGACCATGACCGATCCCAACTGGGCCACGTTGGCACGATGCTCTTCGTGATGACGTGCGTGCTCCCCCCGCGAAGCATGCACCTCATCACGAATGACAGCCGTGCGCAACGCGACACCAATCAGGACCTTCTCCATATGACCAGGGGTCCCCTCGTCCGCAGGTGGAGGGGAGTCATATGACATGGACATCCCCCCTACCTGTGGACGGGCCTGGGATGGGGCATCCCTGCTGGTGCATGGTGGTGCAGTCACAGTGTCAGGGACAGTGACATGCACAGGCACCTCCACGGCGACCTGTGCTGCCTCCTGCCCCTGCCCCTGGACTGCACCACTTGCACCAGCAGGGATGCCCCCACCAGGCCCCATGTGCGGCTCAGTAGCGGCCTCCTCCTCCTCTGTGGAAACCACCAACCTGGATGGCTCCACACCGTCTTCCGCCGTTGCAAGCCCCTGTGGGGGCTCACCCACCCCTTCCGCTGCAGCCGTGGGGGCATCCCCGCCGCTTAGCTCCACAGCGCCGTCTCCGCCCTCTTCTTCACTTTGTGCTGTGTAGAGGGAGACATAGAACACAAGCATCAGGGTACTTTACAATGGTCCCCTAGACAGGAAGCAAAAGCAGATGAGTGGCACTGTCAAAGATCACTTCCATCATGTCCCTCCACAACACATGGGTCAGTGCAGGCAAAACACATGCAGTAACAGGCATGGTGCATGCTATGGACATAAGCAAACATGTCCAAGGGACTCTTGAAGCATACAATGTTGTTTTTGGACTCACATGCATCATGGGTCATGCCTATCACATGCACACACTTCAACGTACTTTCATCCATCTGGACTCGTACACCCCAGACACAGTGGATGCAAGGATAACTAGGCTGCATCAGTGAATCTGAACATTGTCACAGACATGTGTCATGCATCCATGGCATCCACAAGTCACAGACACGCAGGTCAGAAACACAGACATGGACACCATACATGTACATGGCATCAGCACCCATCCCTCACCCACACCCATGTCCAGGAACAGAGACTGGCATGCTCTCATGTGTCCATTCCGCATAGGGCTCCCCATGTTACATTTCAACACATACACCAACCGTGTGCTTCACACATTACTGGTCTCACATGCATGACCATGATGTCCCTGCACACACACACATGCGTACATGGCCAAAGTCACACATACAGGCAAGTATCAGACAACCAGCACGCTGCAACATGCCCTGTCTCACACAGCAATGCTTGGCCACTTACCGCTTGACTCCAGACGGGTCTGCCTCTCAAGGATCTGGGCATGGAGTGCTGGGCGTACGAGTTCCAGGACCCTCAGCTGGATGGTACTCATGCTGCCCCGGCCCCCCTCCACGAGGCGCCGGGCCTTTATGAGGGTCCTGGACCTGAAGTCCTCCCAGCGCTTCTTGACTTGCTTGATGTTGCGGGTTGCCACCCCCTCCGCATTGATGGCAACCACAAAGTCATCCCAGATCCTGTCCCATCCTTCCTTGTCGGCGCGTGGTGATCCGAAGAGGGCATCATAATGCCCCAGGACAAGCTCCACCAGGACACCAACTTCCTTCTGACTGAAGCTGGTGGCCCTCTGCCCCTCTGGCTGGGGGTCGCCAGTGGTCTCGGATGGTGTTTGCCCCGACATGGCGACCCCCGAGGCAGGCGTGGGTGGGCAACTGGGTCCTGGGGCTGGGCTGTGGAGCGATGGTATCCCAGTCGGGAGTGTTCTGTTTCAGCAGGGGTGGACACAGCAACTGGACCCCTGCAGATGGCTGATGTGCAGGCACCAAATGGCAGGGCACGGTGGCAGCAGGCAGGCGGGCGGCAGCAGATGGCTCGTGGGAGGCTGCTCGGGGCTCTGGGGGGCAGTAATTCGGCCTTTTGGGCAGGAGCATGGTCTTCCGTGTGCTTACGCGTGGCCAGCTTGATACGGAGTGATTTGGCATGTGAAAATTCTGCACGTCAGCGTGTGAATCGAGGAAAGGCCCTTAGCGCGTAAGCGCGTCACCACGCATACTTGATTCCATTGGACCAAAGGCCCTTAGCGCGTATGCGTGTCTGTGACGTATCGCGCACGGGCGTTGCTTTTCGTGGGGTGCGGTGCATGTGTCTTGCAGGCGTTGGGGTTCACATGCTATTACTTCACAGGGGGTGGGTGTTGGCTACGCGTTCTTCTACACGCAAGGCAGATGGTGAGTGGTACCCTGCTCCCCCAGGCCCGATCGCGTGTAAAACCACCGGCGAGCCCCTGAAATACACGTACCCCGCTCCCCCAGGCCCGATCGCGTGTAAAACCACCCACGAGCCCCTGATATACACGTACCCCGCTCCCCCAGGCCTGATCGCGTGTAAAAACACCCACGAGCCCCTGAAATACGCATACCCCGCTCCCCCAGGCCCGATCGCGTGTGAAAACACCTGCGAGCCCCTGAAATACACGTACCCCGCTCCCCAAGGCCCGATCGCGTGTAAAAACACCCGCGAGCCCCTGAAATACACGTACCCCGCTCCCCCAGGCCCGATCGCGTGTGGAAACACCCGCAAGCCCCTGAAATACACGTGCCCAGGCCAATCGCGTGTGAGAAACTTCTCGCGCACCCCTGAAATACACGTGCCCAGGCCAATCGCGTGTGGAACTTCTCACGCACCTCTGAAATACACGCGCCCAGGCCAATCACGTTTAAGAAACTTCTCGTGCACCCCTGAAATACACGTGCCCAGGCCAATCGCGTGTGGAACTTCTCGCGCACCTCTGAAATACACGCGCCCAGGCCAATCGCGTGTGGAAATTCACGCGCACCCCTGAAATACACGCACACGCTCCCCCAGGCCAGATCGCGTGTAAAACTTTGCGCGCACCCCTGAAATACCCGCACGCAGCCCAATCGCATGTGAAACCTCCCGCGCACCCCTGAAGTACCCGCACGCAGCCCAATCGCGTGTGAAACTTCCCGCGCACCTCTGATATACACGCACACGCTCCCCCAGGCCAGATTGCGTGTGGAACTTCTCGCGCACCTCTGAAATACACGCGGCCAGGCCAATCGCGTGTGGAACTTCTTGCGCACCTCTGAAATACACGCGCCCAGGCCAATCGCGTGTGGAACTTCTCGCGCACCTATGAAATACACGCGCCCAGGCCAATCGAGTGTGGAACTTCTCGCGCACCTCTGAAATACACGCGCCCAAGCCAATCGCATGTGGAACTTCTCGCGCACTCCTGAAATACACGCACACGCTCCCTCAGGCCAGATCACGTGTAAAACTTTGCGCGCACCCCTGAAATACCCGCACGCAGCCCAATCGCGTGTGGAACTTCTCGCGCACCTCTGAAATACACGCGCCCAGGCCAATCGCCTGTGGAACTTCTAGCGCACCTCTGATATACACGCACACGCTCCCCCAGGCCAGATCGCGTGTGGAACTTCTCGCGCACCTCTGAAATAGACACGCCCAGGCCAATCGCGTGTGGAACTTCTCGCGCACCTCTGAAATACACGCGCCCAGGCCAATCGCGTGTGGAACTTCTCGCGCACCTCTGAAATACACGCACACGCTCCCCCAGGCCCGATCGCGTGTGGGCCTTCTCGCACATGTAGGACTTTGGCGCACTTTTTTTCCTGCGCAGGGACGCTACCGCCTGCTTTCGTGTGGCGGACAGGAATGGGCCTGTGCGCGTCTTTGGCCGTGCGCTGTTTTTCCCTATTCGATTCCATGAATAAGTGTTGTAGGCGAGCGTGTGGGCTTTCTGCGCACTTGCCTCCAGTACTTCCCCCGTGACGCCCACATTTTCACGAGTTGTTCCCCATTCTGCATGTGACGCCCCGTGTTACGCCTACTTTTGATATGTGCGCCGCGCTATGTGCGAATTCGCTGTCGCCTTATCGCACTGCGTTCGATGACCTGTGCGCCAGCGTGCGCCACACACTTTTTCAGCGCACATCCCACATTTTGTGCATGCACGGACTTCCATGAATTGATGTGCGATGTTTTCTGTGCGATAATCGCACTTGCACTGCGTTTTTCGCTATTTCACTGCGAATCGCACGTTTTCGCACGCGTGCGCCGTTTTTTCGGCGTACATTTATTACATGAATCGGCCTGCAAATCCTCTTACCGGTGATTCCAACAGACACTTACGAAATAGCGTCAGGGTCTTCCATGTGACCAAAGCAAATAAGACGAGTAGGACCAAGTCCTGATGTAAAACCTGCATTGGAACACATCTTGGTAAATGTAACACCTTTTTCCAAAATAGGTTTTCCAAACGTAGCCATGTTGCTTTTGGAATGACGAAGAAGGCTTCTGCCCCGTAAGTTAGAATTGGTACCACCTTCATTCTATAGAATGTTACCACGGGGATGACTGAGAATTTACCATACCTCTTTTGAATCAGCCTTGCCTGTGATGCCAGCACCTTTTGTTTTACTTCTCAAGATTGTTTCACGAGGGCCAACTCTTAGAGCAGTGTTAACACATATTCCAGTGTAGGTGATGGAATTTACTATTGTCAGTTTTTCGGTGTCCTGGTACCATGACCCTTTATTGGACTTTCTTCCTTTGGCCAATTGATGAATAAGGATGCTAGATTTATCTGCATTGATTTTAAGATCATTTGTCATCACATAAGCTTGTAGAACATTCAACTAACGTTGAAGGCCAACCAGTGTTTGGTCTATTAAGACCAAATCATTTGCATACATTAGGTGGTCCACGGGATATGGCCATTGATCTTAGGTGGAACGCTCCTCTCTGTTTTCAAAGTTTCTGGCAGGTCCGATAATAAAACATTAAATAGAGCCAGGAATGGGGGGCAGCCTTGTTTTAGACTTCTTGATGTTTCAATCAAACTTGAAAGACAACCCCTTTGATCGAGCTATATTTGCAGAGCTGTATCAGTATGCAAGGCTCTAATGGCTTCCAAAATGTCACAAGGACTTTGCCAGTTCTCCAATTTGGCCCAGAGCAGGTTCCTGTCTAAGGAGTCAAAAGTCTGGGCCAAGTCAATAAACGCCATGAAGCTTTTAATCTTGGTTTTAATAGACCTTGATTTGAGCAAATTGATAAAGAAAACATTCAGTGAAGTGACCATTTTCTTCACAAAGCCTGATTGCCATACATCAAAGTGGCCAGAGGCCTTTGTAGAATCTTCAAGATGAATCAAGATCAGCTTTGGAAAAATCTTTCCTATAACATCGAGGAGGGTGAGGGGCCGATAGTTTCTTGGGTCGGCTCTATCTCCCTTCTTGATTATAGGAACAACTATCAAATTTTTCCAAGACAACAGGACCCACTTTGTCTTCTTAATCTGGATGAACAATATGACAATGAATATAGAATATAGGTCTGGTTCCTGCTTGAGATGGCCGTTAGACAAGCCATCTGGGCCTGGGGCCCTTAAGGTGCTTGCCTTATTGATAAGCTCCAATATATCATCTTCGTCCATTTGAAATGCCCACTCGGTCTCCATGTTCATCTTTTCCAGCCTTTGATTCCCCATATTTGTGCTGAACAAGGATGTGAAATGCTTTACCCACACTGATTCTGCTACCACATTGCACTGAAGAGCCGCTGTAGGGGAAATCACAGAGTTCAATAGTTTCCAAATTTCACCAGTACTCTTACTGGAGATTTTTTGCAACATTTGCTCTGCATTCTCCAGAGTCATTTGATGTTTCTGAGCCTTTATCCAATTTTTGTAACTCTATTTCTTTTTTTTTAATCTTAGTTAATATTGATTAGCTGTTCCCCTTTTTTATCATCCTAAGATCTGCTCAGAGCTTCCTCCTTTTGATAACTAGCTCAATACCAAAGCTGACAAACAATATAATTGTATCATTTGCTCCCTGTGTCAGTTTCTCTTTGCTTGAGAAGTCATGGGATGGAAAACTCGTGTTTGTGGAGCTGTGAGTGGTCATCACGGCAGCAAAGTGTGTGCTACCTTTGTCAGACATCCAGAAAGAGTTTTCTTTAAAGGGAGAGCCTTCATTTTCCATATTGGAGATGCGGGCCTTGCTAATGTGAGCCCTTGACTCTGTGCATTGGGTTGGGTGTGCCTTTCCCTCAGGTGGCGATGAGTTATAACTTTCTGGGTTATGGTTTAAGCCTTTAGGGCCGGTATGCCCTGATGGGCCAATAAAGAGGGAAGGAGTGGATTCCTTAGACTGGCGTGCAATGGGGCAATGTGACCACCTCCTGCCATGTTCCGAGGGCCAGTGCAAGGTGACCAGGGGATCCACTCCATACCTGCCTGGGCCCAAGCATCCACCGGCTTGTGCTGGCACTCAGCCCTCTAGGTCACCTGCCCGGTGGCCCCCAGAGGCAGGCAGGCAACTTCAACACAATCCTTACTAAGACTATTCTCAAATACTATGCCAATTAAGCTTTTACCCTTAAACAATGATGGCTTCTGCTTAATGTGCGACTTGGGAAGGGGTATAACCCCCAACAACAGGGAGAGATCAGACAGAGTTCTAGGGAGATCCAGTAGCAATGTGCGAGAGATGAGAAGTAACAAAGAGGTAATCAATCCTTGACACTGTGGCATGCATCGAGGAGTAAACCATAAACTGTCTCTCGTCACTATGGAGCACACCCCGCATCTACTACAGCATGTAATTCATAAATTTCCAACACACACCTAGCCAACCCAGTAACTGTGGAGATTGCTTTGATATGCCAATGTGTGTAGTCATTATCATATTAAAGACACCCTCCATCCATGCAGCATATAAACATTGAGCATGTGACAGTTGTTCACTGCATGGTGCCCAGTGATTTCAGTGCAAAATATTCACTGCACGTATTTTTCAGAGCAGAAAAATCATTTCTGAGCAATTCACCTACAACATACATTTGCAAACAAGGCACAGGTATTATGTTTGGAAAAGGGGATAAAGTGAAAATGGGAGCTACGTCCATACATGTGAGGGGTGAGCCTTTGTACTTAGCATTCGTGGACCTGAGCACCGCATTTGACAAAGTAGACAAGGCTATGCTCTGGGCGGTGCTCAGGTCCATGGGTTGCCCAGAGGATTTGGTCAAGGTCCTCCAGATAATCCATGAACATACATCGGCTTGTGTCAGATTCGGGGAACAGGGACAGTGCACAGCCTTTTTTGAGACCTTCTTGGGCGTCCGCCAGGGCTGTGTTGTGGCCCCGGTATTGTTTTCCCTTTACATAAATGGTGTCTACCAGGCATTGGTTAACTCCCATACCGACTATATCACGGTGGGTGGCGTCCCCCTCCCAGTCTTAGGCTATGCCGATGATATGGTTTTAATTGCCCGTACCCACAGAGCTTTACAATGTCTGGTGGATATCTACACCCAATTTATGGCTTCCCATAAGCTGACTGCGAATTCACAAAAAACAGCAGTTATGGCATGAAAGACTTCGGGCGTTAGACATCTCAAGATGCACACGATATGGAGTGGAGGCAAACCTATCCCGAGGGTCACCAGCTTTGATTATCTGGGAATTTATTTTACGGAGAATTGGCGAGGGTTTGGCCATGTCGCTAAGCAATGTATGAGGATGAGACAGGCGCTTGGGGGTTTGTCCCGCTTTCAACATAACTGTGTGGGGCACCCAATCAAATTAATTCTCAAAGTATACAAGGCTCAAACAAAAACAGCCACTAATTATGGAGCAGAAAAGTGGGGTATGGAAAGGATTCCAAAAATCAAAAATGTGGAGAACTCATTTCTTAAAAAACTGTTTGGGCTACGACAGTCTGCTCCAAACTATGGGACACATTTAGAACTAGGATGTCCACACATTGCCGATGAGTGGCTATTGGCTCCAGTCTCGCATTGGCTGGCACTATGGGCTAACCAGAAAGCCACTCTTTCACATAAGATCATAAGAGCCCTGGTGAGTAGCTCAGCTGTAAAGAAAATCCCCTATTTTATGTACATCCAGAAATGCATTAGACAGTTAAATTGTGCTAATCTTGTCTGCCCCTCAATATTCTTGACCCCCTGTGCGGTCAGGGCATACAAACAAATGTTTAATTCCATCTTGGTGGCAAATAGGGAGTCCGCTGCCTTGGGTATTCTTGAAAACAGAAGGCATATTGTGTTAACATCTGCAGACGCTACTCAGCCGTACTTGCTCCACAGTGATAATCCTGCAGATGCAGGGTCTTGGCCCGGGCCCAGTTTGACTGCTTATGGTTAGGGGCACGAACAAAAATCTGGACTCATAATTTGCAACCTACAGCTTGCACCTGCTGTCAGTGGCCAGTGGAGGACCTTCTACACTTTGTGTTGTTTTGCCCACATTAAACAGACCTAAGACAAAAAACACTTCTGCCACTACTTAGGTCTGCTGGCTTGTCTCAGGCTAGGCCTGCTTTATGCTATCTGCTTTCAGCCGCTACGATGCCTGGGGCATGGTGGACTACTTGAGAAGGGCCTGGTATAGGAGAACTAAATTCACTGTCCAAAATATGATAGAACCCTGAACATTTTATAGAATCGTTTGGACGCTTCCTGTGGATTTTATCTTGATTTACACACATGCACATTTTAATTTATTTTATACATATGTAATGTTTGTAAGTTTATACCGTCGACTTTTAAAAAAAAAAATGTTGAATTGGATTTTGTATTACTGTACAGTTCTATTTTGTGTATGGGTTATGGATAATTTTCTTCCAAATAAACTTAATATGATGATGATAAAGGTTGATTTTTGGTGGTGTGTGTTTGTGTGTTCAACAGACAATTGCAAGGGGTTTTCGTCAGCATTTTGCGAATGCACTGAAGTCAATAATATTCTGCACTAAAAACATGAACAGTAAAAACACATGGAGCGCATTATTACAGTATAAAACTCATGTGCATCTGTATTAGGACATACACATGTATGAAGGTTATCCTGAGTCCACCCGAAGCACTGCCGGCTAGCAGGAATGTACCCTCTCTGTAACTCACGGCTTTATGCACTTCAAATGTTAAGGACTTATGCATTCATATTATGACGCCCCTCGCATGCATAGAAAAGGAGTCGACATTCCTGTGGAGCCCATTCTTCTTGCAAGCCTTTCAGGATCTCCATCCAAAAAGTGGGTTTACCTCAGATAATGTCTAGCAAGGTACAGCATGGATTCCATAGTCCTGATCCAGGGAGTCAGTCCAAAGTATGTAATGTCGCACCCAGGTTATCATCTCGCAGCCCAGTAATCGTTGTGTGGATCATATATAATATTTATAATCATTAGCTGTTCCCATGCACACCCTGCTACTTCCTGCCTCCCAGCTTGTAAACCCATGAAACCGCTGCCCACCTGGACCTTAAAATGCAACAGCCCCGCCCCCCCATATTCAAATAAACAAAATCCAAACAAATCAAACGGTAACACTCAATATACATCCCCTGCAATACTCACCGTTTGGAACTTCTGAGCCTCTCAACCAGGCTATAGTTCTGCGAAATGGTGCCAGACATAGCCCCAACTTCGGCGATAGGAAGACTATAGTAGCACATCAGAGTACAAGCAATGAAAGAATTACAAATAACACAAAGCAAAGGAAATCCCACCCAACTCAGAAAGATTAACAGCCACAAGGCATCCTATGTTAGCCTTTACCATTTGAGGACCCTCTAGAGCGCCCTTATCTCTTGTCATTCCCTTTTGGTTGCTGTGGTACACCCGCTTTCTCTGCAAATTCATACACAGGCATACAGATGAAATTCTCGTTCCCATTGTAGACCAGTTCCTATGTTATATTCGCATCCAGGTGCTTAGGGGCTTCCAATGTTCTCAGCCAATCAGGGATGTGTATTCTGAGCAAATTATGGGCACTATTGCCCAGTATTTGGGTTAAATCTGCGTTCCTGAGTGGCTCAGCCAGGTGGAAGACTCCTATGTGCGCTGACACTTATCCACTGCTCCCCACCCCCGCTTCAGCCACCGGTTGACGCCATGCCTCCCTCCCATCCCTCCTGCCCTCCTCAACATGCCACACATTGTCACACGTTCTGCACAGCCATGCACCTACGTTTTCCATGTTTCCCTCTTCGTGCTGTGCTGAGGAGACATTGCGGACCTCACATCGTCTGTTTTTTGGGAGGAGGTGAGTCTTGCTTGGGACATTCTAGTCAGGCTTCTGGACACATAATTCCCAGAAATTCTTGCCCCCCCCCAAGGCAGTAAGACCTCCCCTACCAAAGCATACCCTCATGACTGAAAAACCGTTGTTGAAGGCATTGCACACTTAGCCACAGCACCACACTGTTGAATGAGAGAATTTGTATGTAAGTAAATTGAATTCTTTACAATAGCAAGGACTAACTAAAATGATTACATTACAAATCCCTAAACGCACTAGAGTGAAGCCCACTGGACACGGTGTACCAATGCACAGTGGAACTGAAATGAAAACCCACACTCCAGGACAGAGGTCCTGCCTCTCCTTACCATCATGAAGTTACCACCTCCATTAGCGTGTGTCCCCATGCAATCTGTCTGTGGTTTGGCACACTGCCACTATGCATTCCTGAGAAGTGTTGATAAACTTCCTGATGGCATGTATTGCACATGCCTCAGGCGGCACAACTGGTAGAATAATGGACTCAAGGAATAATGTCATTCCCATCCATCCACCACTGCCATTCGGTCGGGATGCTGGTATATCTTAAGTCTACATGACTCACGTGTTTCGCTGAAGTTTTTGATGGCCAGCGATGTGTCTTGAATGTGTCATACCATGCATAAGAAGAGGATTTAATTGGCTCAAAGAAAATGTAAACGTCCCACCGTGCATGAAAGAGTTAATGAACGTAATGTCCTGTAGGGTGTGCCTTCAGCATTAACTTGGGTGAAGGCTAAGGGGATGGGGTGGACATGGGTTTGCAGACTACTGCTATTGCCAATTCCCCTGCCCTGCTATTAGGCTAGTGGTTGACATGTCTTGTAACAGCATGATCAGAGGTTTCCACACTGTACCTTTAAAGATGATCCTCTGCAGACATGTCATTGCTCTGCCATTTCTGGAGTGCAACTGTGTTGCAAATGATGAGAATTCTGATTATTGAGCTGACCAGTTCACCTTTGGAAACCTGTATTTTATGCTCTCATTTACTTGTACTATTGGATCAACTGCACCCAAAAAGATTTGGTGATCAACATTCCCTCGACGAAGTTACCTGTGGAAAATGCACCTGACTGCTGCATTATGGAACCCCAGGGATAGCCTAGCATCAGCTCCCCCGAGATCACTGACCGCAATACGCTCAAGCATTAGGGAAATTGTGAAGCGGGTCAGGGTGTCAGCGTCTGGATTCCTCCCTCAAGTGGTAAAAGAAGCACACAAACAGATTAACAGGTAATCAAGAAAGCCTGGATCAGCAACAACAATATGAATAATGTCATGTGCATAGTAGGCACTCAGGTGGGAGGCAACCGAAGAAAGGCGCAATAGGACGCAAGAGGAGGTCTGATAACACACAAAGAAGCCAGCATCTACAACCATCCACAAATGTGGAGTGCACTTCCGTGTTCTAATGTCCCGCAGGCTACCAGGAAAAGAAGTAGGTCCAAAGGGAATCTGGGTCCTAAGGAGACGTCAACACATTCCAATCAAAAGACCAGAGCTGAGGAAAGAGGAATGAACGCAAAATATCAAAATCTACAACCGGGGTCAGGAAACAGGAAACCGGAAAACCAGACAATCAGGAAGCCTCCTGCTGTCCAAGAACTCAAATGCTCATGAACTGAGCTACCTCAGGCACAGCTTTGAAGGCTAGCCATGCCAATATACCCACCTATTCAGAGACTAGAAACCAGACGGCATGCATGACATATTTGAATGCCAAGAAGATTGCATGCTTACATTTTTGTGGGAGTGAAAACAAGTGATGACCAGTTTTGTGTGACTTGAACATATGTCCAGCGAACAAGTAAAATATGAAATGAGGTTGAAGGAAAGTGCCCTGCACTAGGAGACGGACAGTAGGAGTGCAGGCCACAAATGCACATGTGCATCCTTATATGTACAATCCAGTACTATATGTACTGGAGGTAGGCATGTCACACTAGGGCCATCAACGTGTTATCCATAACATGGGATGGCTTTATTATAACAGTGCTGAGAAAATTGTGGGAACCCCTCTACTGTGAACGAAAATGGAAAAATAACCTCTTCTTTTGGATGGTCCCAACTCAGCAGGGCCCACAAGCACCTTTTAGCTCAATGTTCCTTTCCAGAGGAGAAATATCAATTTCAATATCAGATGGTTCCGCCCACAATGATAGTCCAACAGTCGAATGGTAGGAAATTCTCCTCTGAGCAACAGTACCGGTAGCAACCCCAGACATGGAACGCATCTCATCTGCCATCACTGATGGTATCATACTGCAGTGAAACAAAGAGATGGGACACCCTGACTTCCACGGAATAACTCCCAGCAACCTCTTTGTTTTTTAATTTTTTGTGCGGATACTTCCAGAAATGTAATATGGTATATTAGAAGTGAAATGATGTCTGTAAAATGTCATTAATGCATTTAAAGTCAAGGGAGGCTGTGCCTAATGTATGCTTCGAAAACGTCCGAGCCAGCCAGGTGACAGGCCACAAGTCGTATCACTGAGGTCGCTCAGATTTCTGCAATGCATTGTCCTGCAGGGGGCCTTGCAAGGATGTCGAATACTGAAGAGTCAGCACTCAAATAACGCAGCATGGATGGAACACAAAAGTGGAAGAAGCAGGAGTGGGGGCCAGTGGGGGCAAGCTCCGGCACCTGTCCAGTCAAATGAGGGACAGCAACTGCTTGTAGTTGCTATGGCTGCAAGGGTCATTGCTTTGATACAGTGCCGGATTATGCATTAAGCCAAGTAGGCACCGGCCTATGGGCCCCACTCCTTTTAGGGGCCCTGTGACAATGGATCAAAATAAAGTGGTGCACTGTCCACTAGTTCCCCAACATCTGGACACCAATCTTGGACTATGAGCAGGACTACCCAGCCCAAACCCATCAACTACAAAAAAGGTCAAAACTCTTCCAAAAGACTGCCTGATCCCCTCAATCCACCCCCTTGGCCCCCCTGCTGTGGAGAGTCAAGCTGCTAAATGCCAAGTGATTATGGTACTATGTTCCACCATTGCAATAACAATGTATGCCGCAACTGTTTAAATAAAGTTATAAAAATAAAAAAAAGTATTAGGAGATAATTTGCAAGAGGGGGCCCGCGACATTTCGACTGCCTGGGGGCCTCCACAGGGTTGAATCCGGCACTGCTTTGATGGGGTGGATAGGCAATAAAAAAAATGACAGCGGATCCGGCTTGACTGAAATTACCTACCACCACCAACATTCTACAGAAAAATATCCCCATTGTTATCCAGGGCAGGACCACCAAGGCCGTCGTAGTGGGCATACATGCCCTACTTGCAGAGGCAACTACAGTTTATATGGTCTGTTAAGCGATATATTTTGCTTTTGTCATCATGCTATTAATTCAATACATTGCTATTCTTTTTGCTTGATTCTAAAGGCATCCAGGGCAAATCTTCTCCTTTTACCTTTAATATGATCTCAAATTCGTGTTCCCTGGTCAAATTAGTGTTCCCTGGCTGCCAGATGTTTTGCCTTATCGTGTTCCTATTAAGCAGCATTATAATTTCCTCGAAAAACTCACTATTATTAATCTCGTCACGAATGATGAGCCCTCTGCCATTCTGTCTACCAGTCAGGAGACATAGCAAGCTCTTCTAAGAAAGAAGAATGTGTGTG
Organism: Ambystoma mexicanum; assembly: GCF_040938575.1. NCBI lineage: Eukaryota > Metazoa > Chordata > Amphibia > Caudata > Ambystomatidae > Ambystoma > Ambystoma mexicanum. The sequence continues at coordinate 278,366,687 of NC_090924.1, forward strand.
CAGAAGACTGCCTGATCAGTCAGTGCAAAGAAAGTCACAGAAAAGGACTCTGCAAAGTGAGATAAAGGACACGATGTACCAAAGAACCTGCCCGCTATTGCAATCCTTCCCCACGAGCTGGGCACTAAGACAAGGAGAAACACAAACACATCATGGTCCCTTGCTCCGCCAGCCTGCCTGGCACAACCGCAATACCCTAGCAAAGCCAACCCAAGGCCAGGGCCCAGGATAACAACACCTGGAAAAGGAATCTCTGAACATGACCAACGAAACCATGGAAACGTGATTGGTCCGTGTATAATGCTCTTAGAGGCTATTGTTGATGAGTTGTGGCAAAGAATAAGCAAGAATTGAATTTAACACACTAGATGCATACACGGAGCTAATGGGTCACTCAAATACACACTTACCCTTTACACTATTAATATCACCGCTCAGTCCAGGATTCAATCTGAAAAAGCCACAGAATACAAGTCACACAATGTAGAGAGTGACTAGAAACCAGGTGAGTGCTTCACCTGCATATCCACACACAAAGCACACATATGAGGATTAACCTGTCCAGCACATGCAGTCTAAGTGAAAGCACACATGAAGCACCCTGCCACAGTACTTTCGAATGGCCTCGGCGTTAGAACCCCGAAGGATAATAAACCACCACGGCATGACAAATGCAGCAGTGAAATGGCAGGTGTCCGGGTGCAATCACATGTGATGGACTGAGGCCGGCTCTAGACATGGCCTCATCAACAACATGGCCACATATTGGGGCAGCCTGCCACAACGGTACAAAGCCAAACAAGGTTCTTTTTCATCCCAGTGCACTAGGATTTGATGTGCTCATGGAAGAGGTGTAGGCTGTGCACATTGCACATGCACATGGTGCCAGAGCTGGACAGGTGAGCTTTGATACTGCTGTGCTGCTTGACTGACTGCAGCATTGTCTGCATTGGATCTGTGTGATAACTGTGCGGCCCGTTTTACCGAATCCAAAAATATCGAATCCAAAAACGTCCATGCAGTGAGCACATGGATCACACTGTGCCGCTTTCCGCTTACCCGCAAGGCGCGCTCCCTACTTACCTTTGCCTCTTCTCAATTACCTTCTGTTTCTCCACTCATCCGTCCCCCTACGGGGTATATTTTCCTTCCTCTAAAGTGGGAAGGGACTTCCGTCATAGGGTCCTTTTTTTCTATACCGTTTTCTTTGCCGGCGCAGCACACCTTCCATTCAAAGTGGAGAACACCCCCTCAACCCCCAAACCCATTGTAGCAAACACAGGGAGTGGGGGACACCCCTGTAACCCCTGTTTGGTATAATGGGATTCAGCATTTTTGGTCATGCCGAAGGTGCAGTAAATGCGTGTTTGGCATGTGAGTTGCAGGGATGTCCAGTGAGATGTAGTTTCACAGTATCAGTGTGTAACAGAAGAAGGGCTGCTTCCTGATCTTCTTATTCCAGCATTTGGAATTTTGCCGTATCTACTAACCAACGAATTGCCCTGGAAAAGGCTAGATTTATGGCAAGATAAGGCAGCATATATGCTATACACAGCACACAGTTCAAAAAGAAACATCAGGGAGTCCATGGTAGGCAACATATATTGCCCAATGTTCTGTCTGTACATATGGACCAGTGATGAAATCATGTGAGTAATAATGTCCACAGAAGGGAGTGTTGGGGATCAGAATACGAAGGATGATTGCTCATCCATTCGGGGATACTACCTCAACCCTTATGTATACCCAACATTGGGGGGGGCGTGTATGTGCTACCTCATGTGCGAGGGAAAGGAGGCCCCAGACTGGAGTGTTCATCCAACGTGTTAAGGTCTGTTAAATATTGCCTTGTTCGGCGTGGTGGCTATTATGCTTATTAACTTGCTACGGTCTTGGCCATAACGTTTTTGGCGTTCCCTTTTTTGTAAGCCCCACTGACATGTACATTGTTTCATTTTACCGATGGGTGGAGATTTGTAAGCCACCCAAAACAAGCATTGGTCACTGGAGATGACTAGATGTGTACATAAAGTATCCGAAAGCCTATCTGGGAAGCTACTGTGTGGCGCCTGCAGGTAGTGCTGCTATTCATGCGTCACGCATGGGTCCACTTTCTCCAGGGTGAGCTGGATGTTTAAATTGCTGAATGTGATAGACTTAAGCAATGTATCAATGCTGGTGTGAAAATATGATGGTTTACATATGTTTATAACATGCATTTATAGTGTTCACGTTCACCCCCAGATGGGTATCTTGGCACTATAAACGGGCAAAAGATGCTTATTGTCGACCTCAGAAGGATGAGGGGCTGAGTTGACCTGCTGGGATTGAAACGTGTGAACATGAAGGCAACTGGGGTGAACTGGGAACCAAAACAGGTCCCGGAAATAATATTCAAAGTGGCCCCATATTATACATTTTTCCCAAGCCCAACCCTTTTCCTATGTGAAAATGTGGAAATGCCGCACAAAAGTGGCCCAGGATGCAGAGACCTACCAGGAAATCTCTGGGGTTCCCTATAGACCAGTGCACCCCTGGAAGTCAAACACCGGCCACTGTAGTGGATGCATTAGACAACTGGTCCATAGACCTGCTCCTTAGTATATACGTATATTTCATTTAGCAGCTCATTTTAAGGGGACCTGGCTTTTAGCCATTCATTAATTCGGCAGAATATAGGCTACAGTGCACAGCAGGTACGTTGAATAGCAATATTTATACATGTTCGCCATGGAGTAATTTACAGGTGAAGAGCGGTGGGGGGCAAGGTGGCCGCCATTTACAAGAGAGTGGGGGAAGAGACCTGGAGTGCAGGAGCCAGGTAAACAGTTTAAGCTCAGAGTCAAATTTAGAAATGAGGGTAACCCAGTGCTCAGCTATCAGGTGCTGAGGCAGTTTGCAGTGTTCTGGGGAAGTGACACTTTGGATGATGCCAGTGGTCAGCTGTCGGTAGTGCGGTGTTTCAGGAACAGGGAGGAGTTTAGTACTTTTTTTTTTAATCAACTTTATTTAATAATTATACAAAACATAATACAACTGAGTAACAACAGAATGGGAACAAGCAAAAGATTACTCCATATACATCAGTGCAACAAAATGCAAATTACTACTAAAGTAACAGCTATTCAAAACGAAATCCGAAAACATCCCCACCCTCCTATCTCATGGCAAGATGTGATAACACAAAACACAAACAAAAAAAAAAAGGACAAAACATAAACCCCTACCAATCCCCAACCTCAATATCCACAAAATAAACCAAAGCCTACACCTCATCCAAATAAATCCCTGAATGGCCCCCATCTCTTAGTACTTTTCTAAATTGTAGAAATGTGGGAGCTGCCTCAAAGGCCAGAGGTGTAGCCAAAAATGGCTTGGTTCCTGATCGTCTCTTTGTAACACTTTGTATCAGTCTCATTTGACTCCCGGTAATTTGGGATCCTCCACAGGTACTACCTTTACTGTGATATTAGTCGATGTACTAATGATGACTGCCATGGGATGCCCAGAACGTCAAAGTTCTTCTTGTCTTTTATAAGACAGGCAGTGGCATGAAAGGCTGCTTTTAGCAGGGCTAGATTAGTTCACCGAAGGGTTCCATGTGAAATGACCTCATTCAAAAACTCTCAAGACCAAAAAAAAGATCGATTTCGATTCACTGCATTTTTTTTAGCTCAAAAAGCTAGAAGGGAGCTGGGAGTTACCCCCTTCTCAGGCTTTTCCTCACTATTGCCAAATGACTCAATGTGAAATAAGGACATGATTTTGGAACTGCTGCCTAACACCGCCCCTAACACCGCCCCCCTCAGAACGATTACCATAATTGTCCGCAGCTGGTAGAGTAATCCATTCTACCTTGACAGGTCCTGCGTGCACTCATGTGAAGTTCAGCAGAACCCAGGGTGTGCCTGGCAGGTCATGTGTGCGTTCGTCGACAGATTTCAACTGTCAAATCCAAAATGGCGGGATAAAGCCTAGCCGAGAGTAAGGTAAGTGAAAGTGGGTGGAGGTCTGGTTGAGGCTGGGTTTGGGTTAGAGGTGTTTTTCCTGATCGCTGTAGAAAGACCAAATTACTGCTTTTACACGGTCTTTCTAAAGCGAGGCGTAATCAGAAATCGCTTTATTCACTTGGTACCGTTGGAAGGGGAAATGTCTTGCTTTTTTCAGTAAAACTTACTTAATGTCAGACTGATTGTGGTTGAGAAGCCTTTGAATGCCAAAATGGGCAGCCAGGACCGCACCTGAGCTTCTGCAATGTCAGCATTGTCAACAAGAAGCCACATACCAGACATAAGTGCATGCCCGCCTCCACTTGAATTGAGTTGTACAGGGAGCAGATTTTTGAACCACAAGCCCCAGATGCTCATGCAACATTAACTTAACCAGGTAAAGACCTCTCCGTTTAATAGTACACAGAGTCTCTTTCAAATCAATGCAAGCACATCATGGACTTCAATCTTGGGCCATATTGCTCTCTCCCTGTTCCCATACCCAAGGACCACTCTACAGGAATCTTGAGACACACTCGAGATGTGGTCCCCCTGACTGCCAGCGACACATGCGGAACACGCGCCAAAACTAACCCCACTCGGCACATCAGGGAGTTCAGTTCAAAGTCAGTGTACCACAGGCCAGTATGGAACCTGTCATTTTACAAAAACAACTCCGTTTTGTATTATTTTCCCCAACCTTTTTAAATAGTCGGTAAATGCTTTATATACTTGCTATATATAAACACTAAATCTAACTTAAAGTGCACCTCTCCTACCTTAGGGGCACCCAATGCAGTCCAGAAGAAGGCAGTATAAATGGACGACCCTTGCCAAAACTTCAGCTAGGACCAACATTCAAGCTATTTGGCCACGCTTTCTTTATTTTCTGCCAAATATTAGCAATGTCGACTGGTTGATTTTTTTTTTAGACTAGTATTACAAACACTAGACCACAAACAGCCCTAAATTGCCTGAAAAACGTTTAGCCCCACACACGTGTATCAGGCTCGATAGAGAAAACAAAGTGCTCCTGTTCAACCACAGGCACTTGGTCTAGGCATTGAACTTAGACCTTGACGCCACAAACACATCACAGATGTAGATGTCAGATTGAATACATTTTTTGTTATTCAACATTGCTTGATGATATGTCCGTGAATGTTATTTTGTATTTTATTTTATGTTTAGTTTTTTGCAGTACATTTATTTGTGTTTTGTTTTAATATATATATATATATATATATATATATATGATTTGTTTTATGTCTAAAGATTTTTTTTTAAAGAACCAAGGAGTGACAGTAATTACACTCACAAAGTTTGTAGTACTTGAGTTACGAAGAGAAATAGACAATATTACAGGGTAATGAAAAAAAACCTCACAAAATCAATCAAACATGACTCTTGCTGTGTATTTTGAATGGTTTCATTGCCATCTTAAAGGGATATCATTTGGTACACCACGCAAGGATGATGAAATAATAGAGAAAAAATTATCTCTGAAACCATTGAACCTGTAGGCCCTTTCAAGCAAGGTAGCGCTCTATGGGATGAATGAGGATGCCAATTTTACTCTTACACCAATAATAAGACAGACTCAGGAAGTGGGCAAATCTTAAGCTGTTTTATTAACAAGTATCTAAAACATGGAGTACAACGGACATCAGTGGACGTTCGCTCAAGTGTCTCATCGAGAACTCGCTCAAAGCATTTAATAAAAACAGTTTATATAGTAAAAACTCATCATCATTGATGTCATACTATGTGCAAAATAAGGATACCAACGATAGATGGTGATTGGTCTACGGGGAACATCTAGGTATACTTTCTATGGAGTATAGGATTGTGATTGGGACTCTAAGGTCAGGTGGACATCTATGTCCACCCCTAGTGCACTCATTACATGATGTTTCATTGGTTTTCAAACTATAGGGCTCTTTGCTATGTGGCTCTCTATGATTGGTTGGCACGCTTGCACCCTTCTGGAATATTCCACTCATAGCACGCAAGCTGGTACTGCAGGTGCTGGAGGTTTTGGCTTGGTTTTACTTCCCACCCAATTAGTCCAACATCCATCATCACTCCTACTGTCTGCCATTCGAATTAGTATCACTGTGCCTGAGAATAGAAGGGAGATTGAACACAGTCTTATCTGCAGGTCTCAGTGTAGCTTGCATAAAGTCTATTTTCATCTCAACCATGTGACAGGAGATCGTTTTTGAGCTCTTTCTTTCGTATTTAACACTATTAAATGAATAAAGCCAGGGGCTTCTAGTGTTTTTCCATTACACCTCAACAGAAGCTCACCTTGCTTCTCACGTTCATTGTACCTTCTCGAATAGATTACCAGTTTCTTGGCCGTCCCAACCCTTGACACTGGGCCAAACAACCTTTCCCGAATCTTTCCTCATCATCAGCTGTTTTCATCTGCTGTGCCACACTTTTAGCTCTAATGTTCATGTGGTCCTAGTTTTCTAAATTACGTTGCGGAACATCCAGATTCTATATATGTATATATATATTGTCGGCACCGCCTGCAGTCAATTCACTACGTATAACTAGCCTTCATGATCACTTAGTCTATTTGCATTTCAGCATCTGTACAATTATAAAACGGCTTGCATTTTCTTCAGTGCTCTCTGCATGTGCAATCTTCATTTTGCACATGACATGTTGCTCAATTCTTCACTTGGCCATCAGATTCTATAAGGTCTATATACTCTCTTCATTTGCATCTCTTCTGGGTGCGTCATTTCTGCTTCACGTGACGTCACCAGTCTTCCCTTTCATTCATCCTCACACTTCTTCCAGAACCTCCTTTAAAAGACTGTAATTTCGCTGCGGGTACATCAAATAGGGCTTTCTCGATGGATACCTTGTTTCAAGGATTCTTCGCGGTATGGGCACCACTATTGGTGTTGTGCATGTCGCAATTTCCAGTTTCCAACATATAGGCAAAATGGGGAAGGACTTCTGGTAGAGTCATTTGGCTCCTCCTCTACACTATCTATTAGTACGCCCCCCATGTTACAATAGCATTGCCTCACCCTAAAATCCTAAAAGTATAGGGTACCCTCATGTTAATAAAATTAAGCAACTCATGCCACATGTTTTATGCCTTTTTATGTGTCAATGTTTACCAGCGGTGGAAAGTGAATCTAAATGTCACTTTTCTATGCTTCTCTCTAGGAGTCCACACTTCTGATTACAGTCGTATGCTTCGATTGAGTCATGTTTACTCTGCGGTGAAACGTGAAGATTCAGGAGAACCTTTCAATATTCGGGGGTAGTGTGTACTGCCACTTCTTCTTCTCTTATCTCTTACTCTCTCCTTTCCCCCCTCCCTCTTAATCCCTCCATCTCTCACTATCTATCCCTCTCAATTCCTCCATTCCTTCCTCCATACATTCCACTTTCCCTATCCATCTGTCCCTTTAGCCATGTCCCCTGCTCTCTTGTGCATCCTCTCTCTTTGCCTCCCCTTCTCCCCTCCTTGCCTCCCATCTGCCTCTCTCCTTCTCTTCCTCTTTTTACATTGAAAGTGTGCTCTGTTCGGTGCAGTTACATTTTCTCTTTCCTTTGAAGATGATTGTCAAAGTGTGTTGAACAGGGAAGTGCTGGATTTTGGCCTACAAGGACATTGGAAACAGTTTTTTGGGTATGGAACTTTGGTAGTTTTTTATTGGGATTCAACTGCATCTTATTCTGTAAGATCATACCTCAAAAAAACTGTCAGTGAAGATTCCATTGTAAGTGCATATCTACACATCAGTTTAAAGTGTGGCCATAGAATAACGATACATTGGGCCTCATTATAAATTTGCCGGTCCGGTAATTATGGTATCGGTAAGCTTGCCAGTACGGTAGTTCCCGGCCCGACAAACTACGTTTTGTGCTCACGGGTGCCTTTCTGCCCGCCAATTCGTACCTGGCGGGCAGAGCGGCACCCGCGAGCACAGCATGTCAGATGCACCGACACCGTTCATAAAAGTGCCGGTGCATCTGGCTTTCCCATTCCCATTGAACCCTGTAGAGAATGGGGAAGAATTGTTCCTGGTGCCCAAGAATGGGCAAATACTGGGTCTGGCGAGGCTGCAATGACCCGGTAATTGGCCATTTCTGGGTGTCGGAAAAAATAAAATACCAGCAGCAGCCAGCTACCACCATCCTCGTAATGAGGCCGATTGTGAGGACTCCATGGTAATACATTTTTTAAAGAAATACTGTAAGCCTGGTGATGTGTTATCATTAGGTTCTATCTCCAGGATAATTAAAAACGCCAGGTCATCATGGACAACTATCCAAGAGATACAAGCAGTATGCCATTAATGGACACGCCTGCGTAGCCGCACACATTTCTAAACTACTGGCCAGAGTTCATGTCAGAAAAATCACCCTTAATGTCTGTTCCCCGTCTCCATCCAATCACACTTAAGGGGAGTATTGTACAATTGCTTGGGTACTGGATTAGAAAAATAGAAGCTTTGAAGGAAAAAAAAAGAGTGCATCATTCAAAGTCTCCAAGAAGGGAAAACAGAACCAGCATCCCGCTACAGAGGTGGAACATAGAACAAAGATTCCGTCAGAGGCAACAGCTACGTCGGGACATCAGGATCATGAGGTGATCGGTTTCAGAGGTTACGCAGCACAAGGAAGTAGTGAGAGTGGCAGAGTGACAGAGTGGCAGAGGTTTGCCTGCGCTGAGTAACTTCTGAAACCAAGCACCGCATCTGCCTAATATCTCAGTGCAGCTGTTGCCTCCGCTGGACCCTTTGCTTAATGACCCATCTGTGTCACAGAACACTGGTACCTTTCTCATGGAGTGTAGACCTCCAGTTGCATGTCGTGTTGCTCATCAAACTGAGTGTTGTGTCCCTTGACTAGAGTTGACATTGCTGGATCTTCATTCTTCAGCCACAGCATCACTCTTCTTTCTCTTGCACATCTTCTGGTGTTCCCTCTAACCTCAGAGTTCTATGCTATTTTTTGACAGGAATTCTGCCGAAATACTTTACTTTGCTGGATTTCTGCTGAAAAAAACTCACATATTTTTTTATTTTTTTATTTGGGGGTTCCCCCAAACCCTTCCTTTCTCTACACTAATAACCCTACCCCAAGTGCCTCCCCAAACGTTTTATCCCCTTAGCCACCCCTGATATATTTTGATGTGTTTTTTTCAGCAGAATTCTATCGAAGGAAAGTACAGAATTCCTGTCGAAAATATGACTAGATACCAACCCAGATGGGATCTCCGATTAATTCCTCTGGCATCAGAATCTTCTGTTGCTGACCCTGTCTATCTTAATGTCAACCAGGACCATCCCTGCTGTTACCCCACAAACTCCATTCTGTAGTTGTTCACTGAAATGAGCCTGTCTGCACGTCTTCCTTTTAGCATCCAAGGATGGTCCCTGATCCATAGTTTTTTCCATTGGTGTAGGGATACCATTAACATTGGTCAAATAGTTCCTATTGTCCTATAAACTTAATATTGGGATTTGGAGGTATTTGTGTTATGAGACCTGTCTGCCTCCTGAGCATTCTAGTTGGACTTCTGAAACTTGTAGGGATATTCTCTGTGCATGTGAGACCACGTTTTGCATTTTTGTCATATCCTGAAAGGTTATGTATTCTGTGTTTACCTGTATATTTTGTAGATCATTTCCATGCACAACTTTATGATAAAGAATATCCATATTGTGTGGGCTTCCCTTATTACATGATAGTCAAAATTACTATACCTTGAAACCAGCTTATATTTTCTGCTTGACTGATGCCTTAATTCTACCACATGGAGAGTCAGGAACTAAAAGGAAACGCCCTGTAAACCAAGTAGATTTAGTTTTGCTGCCACGCAAAGACTTTCCTGGGCAATCACTGAGGCAGACACTGGGAATGTGAATTCTAGAGGAATTCCAAATATACAACCCCTGCAACCAATCCCAGGTAACCGCACAAATTCCTTTGTCCACCCCTGGCCACAGCTTATATCATTACAAAAATGAGCAAACAGGTCCTTCCCAGTTCCACCCAATCACACTGAAGACCAAGAAAATACAATTGTCAGATTGGTGGATTTCACAACACTAGAGATTGCATTTTGGGTAGCTCCAAAAAAAAGAGTTTCCCTTGACCAAATATGGTCACTGCTCATGCTTCCACTGTGGTAAAGCACACTGCCAAAAGCCAGAACCAGTGTAACTGTCTGGGTCATGCTCCATGTCCAGTGAGACTAAGAGACGTCTTAGGTTTCTCATTTTTGGGGGACATACGGGCCGCAAAGTACCACCTCGCTAGTGAGTTTTAAAAGGAACTCACTGAGGAAATATACTCAGGGCATCAGGGCATCATAAAAGCCAAGGTAGAATATATATATATATATATTTGGTTATTTATAAAGCAATACTCAGAGGTTTCTAAGCGCAGACCCAGGAAACGAACCTGTGTTGTTCCTCATCATCAGCTTCCATGGCAGAGCGTGTTGCCCCTGAGCTATCCTCCCATGAGACAAAGAATATCATAGGAGTTAAGAAGTGAACAAAATTGGGTTTTCCTCTTTACTCCCCCACTCTAAAGTTAAAGGGTTGATGATCCCCCACTAGACTGACACGGTTCTTCGGGGAGTTCACCTTTCTTGAAAGAGCATCTGCAATGTTATGACTAACCCAAGCCCTATGCTCTAAGGTGAAGGCACCAGGTCCCAGGGGTCTGGGTAACGTTGTTTTTAAAAAAGACTCAAGGGTGTGCCTATTATACAATCGGTTTATTAAAATAATTTGTACTGATATATTGCCCCCTATGTATTCTGAATCGGTTTGGGTGCTGATGTTTAGGAGGGAATTTGGTGAGGCCCCTCAGGACTACCACTAGATTGCCTTACAAAACAGTTCAAGTAAAATATGGTGTCCACTCCTCTTGAGGGAGGAAAGGCCCTGGACATTGTCTCAACGTATTCTGCCCTTAGAATATATGGGCTTTAAATGTGCTGTGACCACTTCTCACAATGGTCTCTTGCTTTCTTTGCTAGCTAAACCGACAACCCCATCTATATGTCGCATTTCTTGGTTTTACCAGCGCCTTTTAGTGGTAAAACCCTGTAATTGATGGATTGAAATCTTAAAATCATTCATTTTATTACACACTGAGACCATGGTTAAAGTACAGTTAGATGCTGAAGATTCTTTCTTATACAAATTCTATCAAAACCCACAAAGGACTAAAACAAGTGTGTGTGCCTGGTAACTGTTATTTATTTTATACATCAATAATGTTTGCAATGTGCTATGTGTAATCGATAATATTCCACCTAAATTGAGAAGTCGACATATTTTATGTACGGCTTGAACTGACAGCATACCTATTTTAGTTCATACTTCCATTGGTCTCCAGAAAACCCTGTGCACTGTGGTTGACTTGGTAATGACTCATTCATTGAAGATAAACATTAAAAAATCTAAAGTCACATGTTTTTCTGTTTCCAGGAAAACGTCTACTTTTTAATGGAAACTGGTTGATGCTTCTCTATAACTATTTGATATTTTTGTATTATTTGGCAATTAATTTGAATTGTTGTCTATCATTAAACAATTTTCTTAGAACAACTAATGCAAAAATCACTAATGACAATGTTAGCCTTAAGGCATTTTGACCACACATACAGGGCATACTTTAGATGCAATATCAAGGCCTACAAACAAAAAGTAGTTCCATCTCTCTTGTGTGGTGGGCTATGGAGACCATCTTGACGTTTTGGACAATAGACAAGCCCGGCAGGAAGCAGGTCTTTCGGAGATCTGTTTTTTGTCATACATAGGGCACTCCTGTACAATATGTCCATTTGAAATTGGGACTTGTTTCTCTATCAACATTAGTGAAGCTTAGACGTTTTTGTGCTTATCTTCATTTAGAAAAATCCCAAGAAAACACCCTGAGTGGTATCTTCAGTAATTTGGAGTCATGAAATGGTTAGATTTGTGAATTTTAACAGGCAGTTCATGAAGGAAACAGGCATACAGATCTCTTGCAACGGTTCCCATTTTGAAAGATGTAGGGAGGAAACCTTGCAATGTGTTTGGTCTGATAACGCCCGTTATCTGGGCTTGCCCGCTCTTGCTAGTGAATGCATCAGAGCTTGCCCTGTTTACATGGGCATGCAGCAGCATGTTAGGCCTTGCCCTGATAAGACTAAAAGGTAGGTCTTGATGTGATCACACCTCAACCAGCTTGAAATGTTAGATGTAGTTGAACAAAGGCTGAGCTTGACACAGGAATATCCTTCCTGCTGAATATATAAAGGTAAAAGCACATTGGAAACTCTGATGCAACTCTACTTAGTTATGCATTTGTGGAATTCCATTTTTGGGAGAAAACGATGGTTATGGATGGTGAATTTTGAACTAAGTGAATGTTTTAATAAAGAATAATAATTCATTATTAGCATAGCTATAATATTAATATATATCGTGGTGTTTCACTAAGCTTATTGAGAACATTTTCTTTTATTGAAGTTCCATTTTAATAGCAGCTATTTGCATTTAAGTTGTATTGATTGTGGATTGGGATTTGTTTTCTGCATAGAATGTATACATTGTGTGTGTTCTGATCGTGTGTCTCTATAGCTGCTAGTAAAGGATCACGTGAAAGGCGTGTGCAACAAACTATAAAGCATTTTAAAATGAAATAAATAAAATAAATAAACACACATGTTGTCACCTGAATGTGAGTTCTGGTGGTCTCCCAGTCTTGTGCAGCCTGTACTTTACTTGCAAAAAGGCTGAATTTGCTCCCCAAACTTGTGACCAAGGTGGGGCACTGAACCCTGACCTGTCGGACAAATTGAATACTTTACAGAAAAGATGCCCTTTTTCATGGCCTGCAATACTTTTTTCAATGTAAATCAAATGTTCCTCTCAAGTGTCTCAACTATGTAATTTATGACATCATTTGTCTTCAGTGGCAAGAAGCCACCAGAGCTGGGTTCGACTCTTACCTCCTCCATCACCTTCTTGGATAGGTCTTCTTTATATTTATGTGTGTGTCTTTGTTTGACATATAACAATGATAAAGATACTGAACAAAATAATAGAGAATAAAACACAGGTAAATGGTATGTAACCAACCTCTTAGCTTAGATGGCTGAGCGGATCGGTGTGGCCTTGACAGGCTCCAGCTGAGATGTTGTGCAAACTCTTCCCATTCCATACTTTCTATACCCCCTGACATCAATGTCAATTTGTTCTAGAACGTACTTTCATTGCCTAATCCACAACCAGTATGAAAGGAAACAGACACGCCCGGATTCCCACAAGCACACTTTTTGTCTATGTTACTGTATGTGTCCAGTTCCTATTTAATACAGCTATTGATTTTGGTTTTGGGTTGGGCTGTTTGTGGGGGTGAGGGCATCCTACTAATATGGAGTGTAACCCTGCTGTAGAATACCTGGCACCTCTTTCAGGGTGTTCAGACCTTTGCATATGGCCAAGTTCTCTCTGTCCTGGATTTGAAATTGCAATAGGCCCTGATTACACCAAGTCTTCATGGTTTTATTTGATACGGTACTCATTGTAACAATTAAACTGAACACTTTATACGTATTGTTTCCCCCTCCTTAATCCACATCAGAAATCCAACAATTCGTATCAATCTTGTGATTTCCCTCATGAGGTATTCCATCTACTACCACACCAGTGGGAAAGTACATCCATAGAAGAGGAGAATTAAGTAGAAGGACCAGTAAGTGTTGTACAGTATTGTAGCTAGCAGGTGGAAGGTTATGTTTGTTTTCATACAAATATTGTTTTAAGTATTCACTCTGTCTGCGGACTTTCTGGAGATGGAGATGTCCATACATGTCAACTATCCATATTGTAGAAGGGAAGACTCACAAATGTTCATTTTCTAGACTCAAATGTTGCAATTACCAAGATATCGTTCATAGCTGTTGCTACGTTGCTACAGTAAGGAACAAGTTACTTACCTGTAACTGTTGTTCTCCAGCATGGGTCTGGCATGGATTCACATGCTCATGAATATTCCCCGTCGTCAGGCTGGGAATCCTCGGTAAAGAAAAAACCAGTATCAGTTTCGTTTCTGATCTGTCTTTCGTAGTAATAACCAATCACTGGTCTCTGCGTCATACTGACCACAGCCAATGACTGCCCTCTACCTAAGCTCCGCCTCTGGCAGCCATCTTCAGATTTGGAAGCACGTGAAGTGGCAGTATGACCAAGTGAAGAGCCGCAGAGGGGTAGGCGGGAGGGTTCGCATGTGAATCCATGCCAGACCCATGCTGGAGAACAACAGTTACAGGTAAGTCGCTTGTTCCTTCTCCAGCATGGGGTCTGGCATGAATTCACATGCTCATGAATAAAGAATACATAGCAGTACACACATGCACAACCACGGGAGGTGGCAAAGGCTCAACATTAAGCATTACATCAAACTCAACATTAAGCATCTTGCCTCCTCACCAGGCTCACCTCAGGCGAACAGGTTGCGCAGCACTGCTTGGCGACCCTGGACTCCTCCCTGGAATCCCGATCGACGCAGTAGAATTTCGTGAAGGTGTGCGTCGACCTCCACGTAGCAGCCCTGCATATGTCCAGCAGGGGCACACCAGAAAGGAACGCTGTGGTAGCTGCGATCGCTCTGGTGGAATGGGCTCTCGGACGGCCAGGCAGCGGTCGGTTTGCCAACCGATGACAGTACATGATACAGCCGGAGAGCCATCTGGAAATGGAAGCCTTCGAGAGTGCCTTCCCCTGATTGACAGGTCCAAAATTCACAAAGAGTTGTGACGTCTTCCGAAAACACTTCGTGCGGTCCACGTAGAACTTCAGCGCTCTAGCCACATCCAGCGAGTGCAAAGTCCTCTCAGCCGGCGACGAAGGCGACGGGAAGAACACAGGCAACACCAAGGGTTCGTTGAGGTGGAAGTCCGACGGCACCTTGGGCATGAAGGAGGGGTGCGTCCTGAGCACTACCCTCGTGTCGTGAAAAGTCAAGTACGGGGCCTTGCAGGAAAGGGCCTGGATCTCTCCCACTCGTCGTGCGGAGGTGATGGCCACAAGAAACGCTGTTTTCCACGACAGAAACTTCAACGGGCCGAGTGCAGAGGCTCGAACGGAGGTCCCATGAGCTTGGTCAGCACCACGTTGAGCTCCCACGCCGGGGCCAGAGCCTTCACCGGCGGGAACGATCTGAACAGTCCCTTCATGAACTCTTTCACCAGACGATGAGACCACAAGGACGTCCGCTCCGTGGTTCTGGTGTATCGGGAGATCGCAGCAAGATGAATCTTGATGGACGCGTGTGCCAGTCCAGCTTTGGCCAGCGTCAGCAGGTACGGCAGTACTTGGGGAGCCGTAATCCGAAGAGGGTTATTCTTCTGTGCGTGGCACCAGACAGAGAACCTCTTCCATTTGTGTCCGTAGCATTTAAGAGTCGTGGACGCCCTGGCCTTTGCAAGAACCTCTCTGCAGTCGGCCGGTATGTCGTATCCTCCAAACTCTAGCGCTGCAGGAGCCAGGCCTGCAAGTTCAGCGATTTCGGGTCGTGGTGGAGGATGGCGCCTCCTTCCCTGGAGAGTAGATCCGCGTCCACCGGCAGCTTGATTGACGGGGACGCTGACAAGTCTAGAAGGTCCGGGAACCATATCTGCCTCGGCCACGAAGGTGCGACGAGGATCATCCTGCACCGTGACCTCTTGAGCTGGTTGATGAGCCGGATTAGCAGTGGCAATGGAGGGAATGCGTAAAGGAACAGGCCCTCCCAGGGGGATGAGAAAGCATCGCCCATGCTCTTCGCCTGGGGAAACCTGCTGGCGAACCTCCGGCACTTGGAGTTCGTCGCCGTCGCGAACAGGTCGATCTGGGGTGTGCCCCACCGTCGGAAGAGGCGATCCACTAGATCCTGCCGTAGCTCCCACTCGTGGCACGAGCGCAGCTCCCTGCTGAGTGAGTCGGCGATGGTGTTTTTTATCCCTGCCAGATGAAACGGCACCAGAAACATCCTTTGGGCAACGGCCCAATGCCACAGGTCCTGCGCCTCCTTGGACAGTGCTGGGGACCTGGTTCCGCCCTGTTTCCTGATGTAAAACATGGTGGTGGTGTTGTCGGTGAAGATCCTCACCACCTTGCCCTTGAGGGACGTAAGGAAGGCCCTGAGGGCCCAAAACACTGCACGGAGCTCTAGGACGTTGATATGTAGTGATTTCTCCGTCGGGAGCCAAAGGCCTCTTGCGTGCAGATTTTCAGTGTGCGCTCCCCACCCTTCCAGGGAGGCATCCGTGGTCACTGTCTCCTGGTGGGCTGGGGTCTGGAAGTCCATGCCCGCCGTCAGATGCGCACGGGTGCCCCACCACCGGATCGCTCGTCGGAAACTCTCGTCGAGTGTGATCCTTTCCTCGAAGCTGCCCGTCGTTTGGATCCAGCGCGCGTCCAGGAACTCCTGCAACGGGCGCATCCGGAGCCTGCACAGGGGAATGAGGTAGATGCAGGAAGACATCATTCCGAGGAGGGACTTGATGGACCTCACCTTGGCCGCGTCGGCCACCAACATCCGTTGTACCTTGCCCAGGATGGCCCTGGTCCTCTCCTCCGACGGGGAGGCCAGAAGGGACACTGTGTCGAGCCTCGCTCCCAGAAACAGTGCGTCTTGCGCGGGTACCAGGTGGGATTTGGCGTAGTTCACGGAGAAACCCAGGTCCGTGAGAAGCTGGACGGTCCTTGCCGTGTGGTCCACGGCGAGCTCCCTCGTCTTGGCTCGGATGAGCCAGTCGTCCAGGTAGGGGTAGACGTGGATCCCCTCTCAGCGCAGCTGCGCCGCCACCGGTGCAAGGCACTTGGTGAAAACCCTGGGTGCCGACCGTAGTCCGAAGGGGAGGGCTTTGAACTGGTAGTGACGCCCTTGGACCACAAACCTGAGAAATTTTCGGTGCCCCCTTAGGATGGGAATATGGAAGTAGGCATCCTCCAAATCCAACGACGACAGGAAGTCTCCTTCCTCCAGCTGACCCAGGACGTGCTGGAGGGTGACCATCCGGAACTTCTGAGCCTTGATGAACTTGTTCAGACGTCGCAGGTCTAGGATGGGGCGCCATCCTCCCGTCTTCTTCTTCACGAGGAAGTATCTCGAGTAAACTCCGGAGCCCCGAAGCCTCTTTGGAACAAGTTCGATGGCGCCCTTCCTGAGCATCGCCTTTACCTCCCGGAGAAGCTGCGGGACGTGAAGCTCTTTCCTGGCCACGGGGGGGACGCGCGGGCACCTTCTTTGAAACTCGAGCACGTGGCCCCGGGCTAAGGCGTCCAACACCAACGGTCGGTGGAGATGGACTCCCACACGCTGACGAAGCTCGCCAGCCGGCCTCCCACCGGGGTGCTTCGGTGGGGGCCCGACCCCACGGTCGGTTCAATCCTGTTTCGACGAGGCTTTGCCGCCTTGACCTCCTTGGCGACGACGGCGGGGTCCGCCCGACTTGCCTCGTCCCCTATAGGCCTCCTGAGACGACGAGCAGGCCGCTTGACGGTAGGTGGAGAAACCGCCGCCGGAGCCTTTGGAGGCGCCCTTGCCTCCGCTGCTCCGAAAGGGCGGCCGTCGTTGTTGCAGAACCCCAAGGGCCCGGGCCGTCTCCGTGTCCGCTTTAATGGCCTGAAGGGAATCGTCCACTGTTTTCCCAAACAGGTTGTTCCCATCGAACGGCATGTCCAGGACTCTGGTCTGTACGTCTTGACGGAAGTCCGTAGCCTTGAGCCATCCACGCCGCCTAAGGCACACGCCGTTGCCCAACTGGCGAAATCCCGTATCGGCGATGTCCGTCGCAATAGTGATGGCGTGGTCCGACGCCACCTCACCTTCCTGTAGGATCTCCAGGGCGTCCGCCCTCTTGTCGTCCGGTAGGAAGTCCAGCAGGGGAGCCAGTTTGTACCATAGCTCCCTGTCGTAGCGGGCCACGATAGCCAAGGCGTTGGCCGCCTTAATCGTCGTTGCTGCAGACGAGATGACCCTGCGTCCCATAGAGTCCAATTTCTTTCCCTCGCCGTCCGGCGGGGAAGTCGATGTGGAGGCCGCACCCCTCCCCCCCCGCTTTCTTCCTGGCCGCCGCGGAGACGACGGAGTCCGGGGTAGGCTGCGCCCGGAGGCACAGGGGGGCCGCGTCCGGGACCCGGTACTTCTTTTCGTACCGGTCTCTTCTAGCTGGCGTCGTGGAAGGGTTCTTGAGGAGGGCGAGGCCCTCATCCCAAATGTCGTCCAGTAGAGGCACCGCGAGGA
This sequence comes from Ambystoma mexicanum, assembly GCF_040938575.1. Taxonomy (NCBI): domain Eukaryota; kingdom Metazoa; phylum Chordata; class Amphibia; order Caudata; family Ambystomatidae; genus Ambystoma; species Ambystoma mexicanum. The sequence continues at coordinate 278,384,950 of NC_090924.1, forward strand.
CCGTCTTCCTCTTGGCCTCGCGCCGTTGATAAAGGAATCCTTCCTTTTTCTTCTCCTCAGGGCAGAGTTGGAAAAGTTCGGATGCCCTGGCGATCATGGAGTGGAACGATCCAATCTCGTCGGGCGGAGAAGCCCTGGTGGGAGGTGACGACGGAAGATCCTCGTCGTAGACCTCGTCGTCCGTACCCGTCGCGGCCGTGTCAGTCCCCGTATCATCCCCTCGAGTCGTGGACGGGGAGGAGGGCTGGACGGGGCGCGACGGCTGAAAAGGAGGTGGAGGGTGAATCCTTCTTTTCTTGGGAGGAGGAACGCCAGAAGGTCCCGGTTCTGGGTCCCCCGACGGGAGTGGTTCCTCCGCTGGCAACGGTAGTCTCGTCCTTATCTCCGAGCATAAGGACTGTATAGCCAACAAAATGGCCGCCGAGTTGTCTTGCGGCGCTGGCAGAGGGGAATCCGACGGGCGATCAGGGGCCCCGTCGGCGCCCTCGACGATGTCGTCGTCACCCGCGTCGGGATCCATCCCGACGGGCCGGTCTTCTTCCACGCCGAGGCCGTGGCTTAAAACCTCGATCAGCTCTTTCCTCCGAGGTTGAAGCCGAGTCTACGACGACACCCTGCCCCCCCTTTTTCTTCTCCGCCGGAGATTTCACGGGGGTCCTATCGATGGGCATAAAAGAGGACTCCCTCCGAGGTGGCAGGGAGACTCTGAGCCCCGAGGTCGCCACCACTGGCCTAGCCTCCACAGTCTGAGCCAGGGCCGCTGCGACAGTCTCGATACAGGCCTTGGCCGGATGGATTAAGGCCTTCACCACCTTAGGTGCGCTCACCGCCTTATCCTTCAGGGGGGGACACTGCCTCGCTCCCCCTCCGATGGGGCCTTCGAGCTCGACCGGGGCTTCTCCAGGAGCTTCGCCGGGTGCTCGGCCTTCCTCTTACCCGACCCAGAGTGTTGGCTCGTGGTTGATGGTACCGGGGAGGGTGCGCCCTGCCTGGCGCCCGTAGAGCCCGACCGTTCGGCGCTCCCGGTGCCAGCGGACTCGCGGTGCTTGGCCTTGTGTTGGACCCCCGTCGCCGGGGCGTCCTCAAAGGTCTTAGAAGACCGCTCGGATTTCTTCCTCTTCTTCTCGCCGGACGGGCTCTTCTCTTCCAGCCAGTTGGCGAGACGTTGATGGCGGTCCTTCATGGTCCGCTCCGACATGTTGCCGCAAAACGCACAGTCCTTCTCCACGTGCGTCTTGTCCTCATGTAAGCAGTAGAGACAAAAGGAGTGTTCGTCCTCCTTAAAGACGTTCTGCAGCTGGCATCCAGGGCAGACCCTGAACAGCTTTCCGGGCGTCGAGCTTCCCTTCTCCTGGGCCATGTCCGGCACGGGCCTGAGAAAACTTCTGGAGTCCTCCAAAAGCGTAGCTCGACGAAATCTTCAGCCTTGAGGGGCGCAGACGAATCCGACACGGGTCCCCTTTGATCGGATGGAGAGTCGGTGGAGCTTGAGGCTCTTTTGACCGAAAAAAACGACGTTTTTGAGAAAAACGTGAAAAAATAGCACCTTCCTGTAGGATCTCCAGGGCGTCCGCCCTCTTGTCGTCCGGTAGGAAGTCCAGCAGGGGAGCCAGTTTGTACCATAGCTCCCTGTCGTAGCGGGCCACGATATCCAAGGCGTTGGCCGCCTTAATCGTCGTCGCTGCAGACGAGATGACCCTGCGTCCCATAGAGTCCAATTTCTTTCCCTCGCCGTCCGGCGGGGAAGTCGATGTGGAGGCCGCACCCCCCCCGCTTTCTTCCTGGCCGCCGCGGAGACGACGGAGTCCGGGGTAGGCTGCGCCCGGAGGCACAGGGGGGCCGCGTCCGGGACCCGGTACTTCTTTTCGTACCGGTCTCTTCTAGCTGGCGTCGTGGAAGGGTTCTTGAGGAGGGCGAGGCCCTCATCCCAAATGTCGTCCAGTAGAGGCACCGCGAGGACCGTCTTCCTCTTGGCCTCGCGCCGTTGATAAAGGAATCCTTCCTTTTTCTTCTCCTCAGGGCAAAGTTGGAAAAGTTCGGATGCCCTGGCGATCATGGAGTGGAACGATCCAATCTCGTCGGGCGGAGAAGCCCTGGTGGGAGGTGACGACGGAAGATCCTCGTCGTAGACCTCGTCGTCCGTACCCGTTGCGGCCGTGTCAGTCCCCGTATCATCCCCTCGAGTCGTGGACGGGGAGGAGGGCTGGACGGGGCGCGACGGCTGAAAAGGAGGTGGAGGGTGAATCCTTCTTTTCTTGGGAGGAGGAACGCCAGAAGGTCCCGGTTCTGGGTCCCCCGACGGGAGTGGTTCCTCCGCTGGCAACGGTAGTCTCGTCCTTATCTCCGAGCATAAGGACTGTATAGCCAACAAAATGGCCGCCGAGTTGTCTTGCGGCGCTGGCAGAGGGGAATCCGACGGGCGATCAGGGGCCCCGTCGGCGCCCTCGACGATGTCGTCGTCACCCGCGTCGGGATCCATCCCGACGGGCCGGTCTTCTTCCACGCCAAGGCCGTGGTTTAAGACCTCGATCAGCTCTTTCCTCCGAGGTTGAAGCCGAGTCTACGACGACACCCTGCCCCCCCTTTTTCTTCTCCGCCGGAGATTTCACGGGGGTCCTATCGATGGGCATAAAAGAGGACTCCCTCCGAGGTGGCAGGGAGACTCTGAGCCCCGAGGTCGCCACCACTGGCCTAGCCTCCACAGTCTGAGCCACGGCCGCCTCGACAGTCTCGATACAGGCCTTGGCCGGATGGATTAAGGCCTTCACCACCATAGGTGCGCTCACCGCCTTATCCTTGAGGGGGGGGGCACTGCCTCGCTCCCCCTCCGATGGGGCCTTCGAGCTCGACCGGGGCTTCTCCAGGAGCTTCGCCGGGTGCTCGGCCTTCCTCTTACCCGACCCAGAGCGTTGGCTCGTGGTTGATGGTACCGGGGAGGGTGCGCCCTGCCTGGTGCCCGTAGAGCCCGACCGTTCGGCGCTCCCGGTGCCAGCGGACTCGCGGTGCTTGGCCTTGTGTTGGACCCCCGTCGCCGGGGCGTCCTCAAAGGTTTTAGAAGACCGCTCGGATTTCTTCCTCTTCTTCTCGCCGGACGGGCTCTTCTCTTCCAGCCAGTTGGCGAGACGTTGATGGCGGTCCTTCATGGTCCGCTCCGACATGTTGCCGCAAAACGCACAGTCCTTCTCCACGTGCGTCTTGTCCTCATGTAAGCAGTAGAGACAAAAGGAGTGTTCGTCCTCCTTAAAGACGTTCTGCAGCTGGCATCCAGGGCAGACCCTGAACAGCTTTCCGGGCGTCGAGCTTCCCTTCTCCTGGGCCATGTCCGGCACGGGCCTGAGAAAACTTCTGGAGTCCTCCAAAAGCGTAGCTCGACGAAATCTTCACCCTTGAGGGGCGCAGACGAATCCCACACGGGTCCCCGTTGATCGGATGGAGAGTCGGTGGAGCTTGAGGCTCTTTTGACCAAAAAAACAAAGTTTTTGAGAAAAACGTGAAAAAATAGCACTAACGCTCGAGAGCAATAGCACGAGGATCCCAACACATGAACGTGCGGTAAAAATCTGAAGATGGCTGCCAGAGGCGGGGCTTAGGTAGAGGGCAGTCATTGGCTGTGGTCAGTATGACGCAGAGACCAGTGATTGGTTATTACTACGAAAGACAGATCAGAAACGAAACTGATACTGGTTTTTTCTTTACCGAGGATTCCCAGCCTGACGACGTGGAATATTCATGAGCATGTGAATCCATGCCAGACCCCATGCTGGAGAACAACACATTTTGCTTGGTCAGTTACCCTGACAGTGGATGAGTGAGAGTGTGTGTGTGTGTGTGTGTGTGTGTGTGTGTGTGTGTGTGTGTGTGTGTACACGCGCACGTGTGTGTGTGTGTGTGTGTGTGTGTGTACACGCGCACGTGTGTGTGTGTTAGTGTTTCTGAAAGAGAGAGACTGAGAGAAAGAGGGGGAGACAAACAAATAGAGAGAGAATGAGAAAGGCAACTCTTGGGGGACTTCTGTTAAGAAAGCTTATATTATACAAAAATAATAGCAGCAAATCAACCCATACCAGAAAACATTACAGTACGCTATAGAAGAAAGAGATACAGTAAAGAGAGAGCGAGAGCAAGTATAAATCACAGTCAGGGCCAGTCTTTGCATCAGGCCGTACAGGCGGCTGCCTGATGTGCCAGCGTCTAGGGGGCGCCATCATCACGAATGGAGTTGGTTTGCTGCAAATAAATGATTATTAATCAATGCTGCCTCCTGCATCATTACATTTTATTTGACTAAGTGTAAGTTACTAGTACGAGTCTTAGTGAGCATAAAAACAAGAAAACTCGAGTAAAAATCATCAGTCGCTCTCTGTGAGAGCAGTGCATGATTCTGTCATTCAGCAGCAGTGCCCTGTGGGCGGCAAAGCCAGGGCTAGCAGACAGTGCACCTGGGGTCTGCAAGCCCCGGATGCTTCATTTTATGATCCTGCTAACTTAGTGCTAAAAGCAACATTTGTTGCTTATCAGTTCCTTGGGCCTGGCCAGGCTTGACAGCATGTGCCTCCTCTTCATCACACGATCTGCAATCAGCGGGTGATTGATTGAGCTGGCTGGGCTGTTGGGAGCTCATACTTCGCCCGGCGTGGACAGCAGCCAGAGACCGTCACTTCACCAGAGTCAGAGACACTAATGTAATATTGCCATCTGGCTCGTGGCTGGATCCAGGCACAGGAGCAGCACGCCCTGCAGGGCAGGACTCAGGAGGCCAAGCTCCAGGGAGAGAGAAACCGTCTGTCGTGCCAAGGGCGACCTATGAGGGAAACCGGTGAGGTAAGCATGGCGAGGGTGGGTGGACATATGTGAAATGCAGGTGATGATGGGTGTGTGATATGAAAATAAGGCCATCCTGTTGCTCTCATAGCCAAGAGGATTGTTGATGCTGCAGCTCAGGTCAGCAATATTAAAGAATACCGTGTTTATTGGGTAAGAATATATTTCATTTGTACCACCAGGGCCATTATATTCTTACTAAGGAAACATAACCCGGGTTGCTGATTTATCATTACTGCCTAAAGTGATATATGAAAAGTAAGGTGGTCCTCGAATGGCCTCATATGAGATCACTGGAAAAATAATCTACTGGACTGTTTCTGCTCAGGAAATCTGTTCCCCTAGTCTGTGTTTTCCTAAATGGTAGAAAAGCTGTTTTTGACAAAGGGTTTTGAGAAGGTATGTAGTAAATTAACGTATCGCTAATAAAACATGCCTCTTTTAAAATTCAAAAATAGTAATGTCCTGCAGAATGGTGTGCCTATTTGAATAAACATTCTTGTCACCCTAAATCCACGATCAGCAGTTGCAACTGACAGCTGGCACACACACATAATTAAACTTAAACTGTGCAAGTCTTGTGGGAAGACATAGAATCTCTTTATCGCATTGCTTCGAGCTGCAGATCTGGCACAGGTGCGGGATACTAACTTTTTCCCTTTTGTTTGTTTGTTTTTGTTTGTTTATTTATTTCTATAGCGCTCCGGGCCCAGGAGTATAGGGGCGCTTTTCTTGTTAGTGCAGCGCACTGTTGTACATGCAGGCACTGTCTCCACCACCACAGTATTGTCTTCGGAATAAATAAAACAACACTGCACAGGCCTCTCCCTCAGCTGTGGTCTCTTAACCTGTACGGTCAATAATCAAGTAAGGCAGAGCTCTAGGGATGGCATTGCAATTCGCTAACTCATGAAGTCTGATCTCCCAGGAAACGTCACGGCCAGCTTTCCAGGGGGTGGACAAAATCCTGGCCTTTTTCCAAGCAACAATTCATATGACCTCCTGCGTGTGGTGATGCCACGAAAGCTTCAGCCTTCAGGTGCACTGTGCACCAGTGCTTTACCAAAATCAGCCATGCCTGTGTTAACATGAAAAACAAGAGGCAGGGGCTATACCGACCAGAATTCTGTTCTAGAGTGAGTTGTAATGAAAAAGAGGGAAGAAGAAAGAGAGGGGAGGGACATGAGAGCACCACAAGAGAAGGAGTTTTAAAGACATTGGATAATGCACTGCACAGGTTTAACATACATGAGGGGCACTTCGTGTCACTGATAGTGCCTGCCTCCGCCCATGGCAACTGTTCCCAAAAACACCAAAATCTGCTCATATTTTGTGACGAAGAAAAGAAAGCAATACATTATTTTTAAACGTCCTTTATTAATGTAGAGAAGTTGAAACAATGAAAATGCACAAACTGGGCATTCGGCAGGGTGAAACCAAGCTGCAAAAAGGATTGGATTATCTTTTATAGTCCAGATGTGCTCTGATCTTTAACTCTCAGTGTTTTCAATTGATTGTGAAGGTGTGCATAGACATTAGCACATACACCTTTGCTGTGCGGTGCCTCTGACTCTGACAGCCACCAGTCAAACAATTGCACACAGTGAGTCTGTGCATATGAGGGATGGGCGTACACAAAGGGCGTCAAGCTCCTGAGATGCTTCTCAACCTATTATTAACAACATGTGTAACATACATTTTTTGTTGTCGTCATTTATTTGGGGGGAGGGGGGAACACCAGCGATGCTTCTTGCCTGGGGTGCATTCTGGTCTAAGACCGGCCCTTATCACAGTAACATGTTGTAAAATAGCATATTGGATGCTTAATGCACATAGCTCTCAACCATTTGTGACGCAAAGGCGGGTGAAATCGCCCGATTTTGTTTTTGGCGGGTGAGACGCCCATTGGAATGAATGGGCATGCAGGAGGCTTGGCGGGTGGGTCAACCCTTTAGAAGGCGGGGGACACCCGCCAAATGCGTGTGAGTTGAGAGCTATGAATGCATACAGAACACATGTGATTATGTTAAAAAGGAGGGTAGATAGCAAAGCAGATTAAAAGTACTTAGTGAAATCCCAAGAACTTTGTTCTTACATGACACCATTAGATTTGCTGCCTTGGTTGGCAAATGTTAGGTGCACTTTGGTATCAAGTGCCATTTCCACTTTGGGGGAAGGAGTAGTTTTCTAATCTCTGGGTGATCGATTCTGGGATTAAATGTCAGGGTGTGGGTCTTATCCTTGCTTTTCTGGTCGTCAAATCGTCTGGTACGGAGAGCAAGAGTGGGACATCAGAATATTGGCTGGGCTTTTAAGTTCACACAGCGATTGTCTTGGTTGCAGAAACATTTGTAATCTAAATATGGCAGCTCTTGACACCTCACAGGTAGCCAGTGCCAAAGTCAGGTGCAAGCAATGGGTCGTACTGAAGCGAGGAGGGCATGTGCAGTGCAGTAATTGTATTTGTGTAATGTGTGTCCTGAATCTGCTGTACTGGACTTCTTCATCAGCAACATTTTTGCATCCAGTCGTTCTTTCTTCAGCCAGTATCTATACATGTGTGCCCGTTCTAGTAATACAAGGTAAACCAGTCCCTTTCTTATTCTTGCCAATTGTGATACCAAAATATAACCCAATTGACACTCAACTATATTATGTGATTTAACTTTGCCTCTGGAATGGACTTTTTCAACAGGTGAGGAACATTTAAATGTTGTTGGCTTCTAGTACATGGAAATTGAGGCATTCCAGTACCTCACTTCTTCACAGTTTGGAGTTTCATTGGGTCCAAAATAATCTGAGGGGTCATGGTCTGCCAAATACAGGCCTTGAGGACACTGTTATAAAACCTGAAACATTTCTGAATCTGTATTTAGTTCTTATCCCGTGTCTCCATTTGTAGATATATGTGTTGTTCTTCTTTAACTTTCCTTGCAAGAATAATACAACTTTTTCCTCAGTCTTCAAAATGTTCCTGTACCCTAACTTGCCTTTTTTGATTTATCATTATCAATTCTTACAAATATTCATAATGCTTGTTTCTGTCCGTTTTTAATTGCTTTCAAAAAATAGGGATATCTTTGACTTGATCATTATTTATTAGTTTGGATTCAAATATTGCTATCTTATATTTTAGAAATGCTATTCTCCTTTTACTTTTCCTGACGTTTTAATGACGGACACTATTATTCTTTCTTCGAGAAATGTTTTATATGTATCCAAAAAGATGTCTTTTGAGACAGAACTTCTATTTTTATGAAAATATATGTTTTGTCTTAAGTGGTCTTTAAATTGTCTATTCAGGAAAAACTATCAATTTACGGCCCACCACTGCTGTAGGAGATCATTATTCACTGCATGAAGTTATACTACATATTCAGAAAGATGCATTAGTGAGTGTTCTACAATATGTCACGGAGTGGGAAGAACAGAGCGCTCCATACACTTGAGAGATTGGTTTGAACAGCTACTTTGGCCTTCTGAGGTGGGTTGGAAAAATGCTAAATGCCAATGTGAGGGATAAGGGGGATCCACAGCATTAAAGGGTAACACGCTGTTTTGAGAGTCTTCTCATTGAGAAAATACCCAGTGCCAGTGCTTCTAATCAGATATTTAAAAAAATGGTTGACAACTAATTTAATGACATACATAGACAAGTAGGGCTGTATGCTATTCCTGCTTTTCGCATCTACCCATCTCACTGAATTAGGTACTTTTATGTGAATTTATTTGGCAGGATATTGTCCTCTGCTCCTTGTTGGTGGGCAAGTAGCTGTTGCTCAAGAATCCCAAAGACAGACTCTTCCCTTCAAGTAACAGCTATTAAGTTGTCAGCATGGCCATGGTAACACATGCCCACATAACTAAATAAATAAGGTAAAGGAAAGCTAAAATTTCGAAATCCAGTTTGAAAAGGAAACAGATAGGATAGAAAATGCAAGATTGAAAGCCATCACGCGTGGTGACGAGTTTACAACTATTAAAATTAGGAATCGCAAAGGGACCATTAATAAAGGCTAAGCCTTGAGAAAGCACTAAGTGCGAAACAGTAGCCTAGCATCAGCACTCATGACTGACATTCCCCCCTTCAATGTTATTTATATGTTTTAATAATGAGCCACACTGAACCAAAACTTAAACATGTTTTATAAATGATTTAAAAAACAATCAACAAAGGCTGCCTGACAATATCCCTCCATAAATATTTATATACACATAAAAGGGTAGCCCACTCATTTGCACTATGGCAATGGTATAGAAGAGGTGAGTCAACACAACACATTAACGTTAGAGTGACTTCCCAAGTATATCATTCCCGGCTTGGTCCTCCCTTGCAAAGTCCTCAATGTGACTTTTGCTCTTTAACCTCACCCCAGGGATTGGCATTCACAGATATTTGTTTGAGGCACTCCGACAGGACCCACGGGGAGAGACCCAAAATACAAGGATAATTTATACCTAACAGTGCTGGGATGTTGCACTAACACAAATATTATGAGACGCTATTTTAAGAAGATATAGGGCCTCATTACAACTCTGGCAGTAGCCGTGCCATTAAAAACGGAGTTGCATTTTTTCGAGCTCGGCGGACCCGGTAATTGCCCATTTGCGGGTGCCTGAATCAAGGGCGTCCCGATCCCCATTCTGCCCCATAGGGCTGAATGGGCATGGGGATGTCGGATGCACCTGCACATTCAGAGTTGTGCCGGTGCATCCGACGTCCTCTGCTCGCGGGTGCCGTTACACCCGCCAGGAAATACCTTGCAGGTGAAATGGCACCCGCGAGCAGAGAGTATGGCGGTCCGGGAACTATGGTACCGGCATACTTACCGGTACCATAGTTCCCGGACCGCCGTGATTGTAATGAAGCCCATAATGTACTTGTACAAGGTCTGTTCCCTATTATAAGATCAGTAACTAAAGACTGCCTCACTCTGTGTCCTTCTTCTAGTCACACACATTCTCACGGTATTTAAAATACACCCGAATGTTTTTCTCTTGGTTGTGACAGCTGCTCTTTGGATTGTTCGTTGACCCACAAGAACATTATAGTTGCAGACAAATCATGTACTTATAAGCCATTGCATGTAACACCACCAGGCCTTGTGGGATGCCCAAGACAAATGACTAACAGGAATTTCTTCATGTCTACATCCGAAGTTATTCTCATCCACCAGCCAAGGGGCAGGCATCCTGGGCCTGTGCCCAATACAGGCTCTTGTTTCTTTTTTGTAGGTACATGCTCAAAACAGGCTCCGAGTTCTCCTTTGCAGATGCACCCAGACTACAGGTCCAGGGTTATTACCTCTTCAAGTACTGGTCAACTTTGGTTCCAACCAGGGTCTGGGTGTGTGGCCCGCATCATGCTGTCATATCTCCTTCTCAGTTCTAGTGGTGTATGGTCTAGGGGTTTACCGAGTAGTGAAATTACTGTTCCTAGAATGGTAAGCAAATCTTTATCAGTATATCACCGGGCACCGAATGTGTTGCCTGCAGGTTACACAAGGCTGCAGTAAGTGCATTAATGCACTTGGCTGCCGACCTCCCCTTTTTCTGGCATCAGGAGGCTGACTATTTATTTGATATATGTCTCTGAACCCTATTTAGCGTCACAAAGAGACATTAATCATTGGCGGTGTGGGCCACCTAAAAGCTGAGCAGAGCAGTTCCATGGTTGACTTCATGATGGGGTTTATTGACATAGGCAGAGCAGGCTTCTGTCCCTTGCCACTTGTTGGTGTGGTATTTATTTATTTATTTGTGTCCTTATTTATTTATATAGCGCACAAATCCCTGTGATATCTAGGCGCTTATACTTAAGAGATTGGTTACAGTGCTTCGGGTTACAGAAAGGAAGCGCAGGAGGTGATTGCATCATAGAAGTACGTACAGTAATACATCACACGCAAAGTGCAGAAGAGATTCAGGATGTGTAAATGCATGGTGCCTAACCCCATGTCGCAGGGCGGCAACAGCATACAAATGCAAAAGTCAATTAGGCGGCACGTACAAGGTGCCTAACCCCATGTTACAAGGCGGCAGCAGCATACAAATGCAAGAGTCAATTAGGTGGCAGATACATGGTGTCTAACCCCATGTTGCAGGGCGGCAGCAGAAAACAAATGCAAAAGTCACTTAGGCACCAGATACATGGTGCATAACCCTATGTTGCAGGGCAGCAGCGGCATACAAATGCAAAAGTCGATTAGGTGGCAGATATATGGTACCTAACCCATGTTGCAGGGTGGCAGTGGCATAAAAATGCAAAAGTCAATTAGGCGGCAGATGCATGGTGCCTAACCCCATGTTACAGGGTGGCAGCATCATACAAATGCAAAGGTCAGTTAGGCAGCAGATACATGGTGCATAACCCTATGTTTCAGGGCAGCAGCGGCATACAAATGCAAAAGTCGATTAGGTGGCAGATATATGGTACCTAACCCATGTTGCAGGGTGGCAGTGGCATAAAAATGCAAAAGTCAATTAGGCGGCAGATGCATGGTGCCTAACCCCATGTTACAGGGTGGCAGCAGCGCGCGAATTCAAAAGGGGGCACACAATAACATCACGGGGGACCAGAGGGTGGGGGGCACAACAGCATCACCGGGGACATGTGGGTTGGTGGGACACAACAACATCACATGGGATCAGGGGGTGGGGACACAACAATATCATGGGGGACCTGGGGTGTGGCGGGGGACACAATAGCATCATGGGGGACCTGGCGGTTGGGGGGACACAACAGCATCGGGGACATGGGGTTTTGGGGGGATACAACAGCATCACGGGGGACCTGGGGGAGGGGGGACACATCAGCATCAAAGGGGACCTGGGGGGTGGGGGAAGTACATCAGCATCAAGGTGGACCTGGGTGGTGGGGGGTATCAACAGCATCACAGGGGACCTGGGGGTGACACAACAGCATCACGGGACCTGGGGGGTGGGAGTGGACACAACAGCATCACAGGGGACCTAGGGGGTGGGGGGGACACAACAGCATTACGGGGCACCTGGGGGTTGTGGGGACACAACAGCATCGGGGCGATCTGGGCGGTGGGGGGACACAACAGCATCACAGGGGACCTGGGGAGTTAGGGGGACACAACAGCAGCACGGAGGACCTGGGGGTGGGGTGGACACAACAGCATCACAGGGAGCCTGGGAGGTGGGGGGACACAACAGCATTATGGGGGACAAGGGGGTTGGGGGGACACAACAGCATCACAGGGTACCTGGGGGGTGGAGGGGACACAACAGCATCACAGGGGACCTGGGGGTTGGGGAGGGGCACAACAGCATCACAGGGGACCTGTGGGTTGGGGGGACACAACAGCATCACGGGAGGTCTGGGGGTTACTACGAGCTTACCCATTCAGCTCTCAGGACTGTTGTGTTGGCCCAGATTACTTGTGTTGTAAACACTCCACTTTTTTATAGTTTCTACACACTTGCTTATTATGTACCCCAATTACATTTTCAATACTCCGATTCTTCACCCCTAACAGGGAATACAGGTTTTGTAATTGCCGGAAATCCATACCCAAAATGTTTTTTGGGCCATGTTACTTATGTACCATGCCATGTATTGTATTTATGTTGTATGTTGAGTTTCCCATGTCTCCACAAATGTATATGTATATTAAAAAAGAAAGAGAGTAGCATACTTTTCGAATCGTCTGATTGTTTTTTGAATATCAGGATTGAATTTAGTGTTCCACTGGTTGGGCTCTCCGCATGACCTTACTCAATTGTGTATTATAAATGTTTACTTACCTGGGTAGAGTAAGACATTAACCAGGTGCCCTTTGCTAAATGCTTGCGGTGTCACTAATGACATCAGCACAGTGGTTTCTCTGCATTAGTCAATGTCATCCATCGAGGCGTTTGGGTCCATGACCAATGTTGAAGCACATGTATCCATAAAGACATTGATTGGATACGTTTTGAATGGCTGTCTAAGGGAATATCTTTCTGCATACTTGTCAGTCACTGGTCCTCCTTGGGGCTGACCAAATAGTGTGCGTTTTTGACTCTTTGGACCATCATGTTCATGGGTGTGAAGGGGGGAATTCCAAGAACCCTCTCGTCAGTCCCCCCTCTGGTCGACCTGTTGACCAAACCTCCATACTTCATCACGCTTGCTTTGGGTAGCCATATCTTTGTTACTCCTCCAAGATGCCCATAGTATTTTGCATGGTCATCGAAACTCCAGATCATGTAGCTACAATCTCCCTCCGGGTCATCCCTATTGTCTTCTCAGTAGTTTTGCGACATTGTGTAATGCAGATCTTGACCACACTCCGTCCCACCAGTACTAGTATTAGTGCTCCTGGTAATGCTTTCAGTCTGTCTGCTAACCATGTTGGCATCAATTACCATATTTATGACAACCAGCTCTGGTCCTTTCCTATCCCTTTCGCTTCCTCCTCCATCTTGGTGTGCCTCTTCGATAATCTTGTCACTGCTTCTGTCACTATGCAATTCTCTGTATCATTTGCAGGCACAAATGTGCAACAGGAACTCCCGGTCTTGGCGCAAACCCCTCCATTGCTGTGAGAAGGTCTAGCACATATCTGTTCTGGAGTGCCATCAACTTTACTGCTTGGAACTCTTCTTTTATCGCATTGAAGCCATTTACTATAGAGTTTATTGTCTGCATCAGCTCCAATCTTGTTATCTGCAAACATTTCACGTTTGTATATGTCTGAACAGCTGGAACTACTGACACGAAAAACATCTCTGTCCTGCTGAACAACTGATGCTCAGGTGGTACATCGGCTAATGATGCTTCTGATTCTGATGAGAAATAGTTTTCTCGTTTCACTCTACTCACTTCTACTGACCATTTATTTCTTCCCTTTTCTTCCAATTCTATTGATCTCTTCTTTCTCTTGTTATTATGCATTTTAGGAAAGTCTTCTACTTTCACATCCTTCTGTGGCACCTTGGATCCACAAACCCACTAGTGATCCATTAATACTGCTGTGCCAACCTTCATTGCTGGATGCTTTTCTGTGTACCTAATCTCTGTTTTTTTTCTCCAACCTTTACTGTACCGTCATTCTGGTAACCTAATGCTGGTTGCTTCAGTGGTATTATAGGCATTGGCACAGCTTCATTGTCTACCCAGGTCAGCATATTAATGCCCGCATCCCATCTTTCAGGCACTTGTCATTTTCTCCTTGCACTGTGTTGACCAGTGCTCATAATAGGGTGTGTGGTTTGCTTCCTACTACTCCCTCTTTCCATCCTTCTGCTGTGTATACCAGGCCATACAAGAGCATCTGTGGTCTTTCTCAACATCCTGGTTCTTCTCCTATTTCCTTAACCCCCCTCTTCGGGCATGGTAATTGCTTCAGTGTTATTGTTTTTGTCTCCCCTTTCTGTGGGCCATCGGTTATGTATTGTATAGCTTGGTCTAATGGCCAGTAATTGTTCATCATGTTAAGAGTCATTATATAACTCCCTTCATAGGGGAACATTGCCTTGGACATCCAACTCACTGTTGCTGTTTTCCCTTGGAATCTTCCTCGGGTTGTAACCATGGAAAGGTACATAAGGCATTGTGCTCATTCTGCTGGTATTTCAGTTGCTATAAACATTCTGTAGGCACCCATGGGATAGGAGTTTAGTGAGCAGACATAGCAGCTCTCCCCAGTGGTTTCTTACCTACTTTGGTCATGTGCGTGTGCCACATATTGTTAGACACTCAAGCAGTGTCAGTGAGATATAGGTCCACCCCTCCCATGTCTGTATCAGCACTGCGCTTACCTCTCCTTACTGTGCTTACAGTGCCCCCCTGTCCACCTGACATGGTTGTTCTACCTGCTGAAGTTGGGGTAATGTTAGTAGAGGATATAGTAGTAGCACTAGATACAGGGGATATTCACCAAAAAGGAAAGCAAAAACACCACTTGGAAATAAGAGACAAGACAAGATGAGCATTTTCTTATAAACCATCTCCATTACCTGTGCTGCTTGGATCCTGGTGCAGCTGGAAGATATCAGTTGCCCGCCTGAAATGTGTAAAACTGAGCATTAATGTATTAGTATTATATTAGTTCAAGCCCCATAGACCATGTGGTCCGTCATGGCAAAAAATGAATCGTTGTTCCCACACAGCTTTAATTCTAGGGTCTCTGAGGACTGCAAGGACCGATGGGTTTCCTCTTTCCAGTTGTGGGAAAACTTGGGCCAGGTTTGCTTTGAAGACATAGAAATATATATTAGGATGGCGTACCCAAGACCTGTTGGACCTTCTAATAAATTGGACAATTTGTTCTTGGAAGGTGTCAGGTTGAGGATCAGTGGGAAGCATGGAAGAAATGCAATAAAAAAAGGTTGCACTTTCATGATGAATGTGTGCGGAAAGAAAAATAACAACAGACAGTGTACTTTCACTTTGGATGTGTAGGAAGTCATTGCCCTACCTCTGCTCCCCGTGAGCGACTAACCAATGGATGTCCGCTGCTCAGCAGTGCTGATTCCAAATTATTTCTTTGCTCTTCTTGCTGAGGGTCGTTGGTCCCGTCCATGTCGGTGCCAGGTGATGCCACTGCTTTGTGGGGCTTGATGTCATCGAGGTGATTCCAAACGTTCTTCCCGACCAGTTTAACAGCTCTCTCAGTTATTAGCTCTACTGTGTGGGGCCCTGTGAACCACAGGGCATCCCACTTGCAGGAAATGTAAAAAAGTCCTTGTTGCTTTCGATGTTAATGCCTTCTTTTCTGGCTTCAGGCCTCTCCTGGTGTATTTGTAGTTGGCGAGAAATGAAAGAGACATTAGCAATCAAGTAAGTTGTATACTCGTACATTTCCTGACCCAATACATCAGCCACATTCTCAGCATCCTTTATTGCTCTAGTGGGAGAAGCCAGGAAAATTCACATGCACCATCCTGTCACCACCTCATGTGAGGTTAAATGGTGGTCGGACCCGGGCTTATTGTGCGGTGCGAACGAGGCTAGAGGGAAGCAATGTAGCCAGCATTTGATCAAACTCTTTTATTTTGACTATAGCTTCTTTAAGAAAGCCGTTGAGGCATTCACACACCCCTTTCGCTTGTGGGTGACAGGCACAGGAGAATTTGTATTGGATTCCGAGCAAGGTTGTAATATACTGCAACATCTCATTGGCGAAGTGAGGGTCATTGTCATACCGCAGGACCTCACAGACACCCCATTGTGGGAATATTTCCCGGACCATGAATTTCACTGCTCTATGGTCAATAGAGCATTTTTGAGCTCCTGTGTCCACCAGAAAAGTGTGTGCCCTATCCCCAACTTTCATTTCTATGTAGGTCCTTTCTGGTCTACGGGGATAGGAGTAGGTTCCAGACCCTGCTTCGGGCTGTCCTAGTGGAACAAAATGTCATCGGGTGTAAAATCTTCAGTAAACTATGTGTGTGTAGTGTTGTCAAAAACATTTGCACTTCTAGTATTTTGTTGCCCCTCTTTGCTCCCTGCGTTGTTATCATATTGCTGGTTTTGGGAAAACTGATTTCTATTCGGTCCTTGTATGCCATTGCTACACGCTCTCGACCTTCTGTTGGGCATGTCTCTCGCTGCACGCTCCTCCTCCTTGCGTTTGGGCTCTCTCACGAGTCACTCTATTTCCCACTTTCTCCGTTCCCTTCTCACTAAAACTTGCTTTTCCTTCTCGCCTTCCTCCCTTCACCTCTCTACCTCTTCGAGTCCCTCCTCCCCCTCATCTCTCGCTGCTCCTGCTCTTTCTCTTCTTCCCTTTGCTTGTCTCTTCATGCTCTCTTACGTCTCTCCTCTTCTTCCTCCTCTTCTTCCATTATCTCCACCCAGTCTCACGCTTTGCTGCTCCCCTTATGTCGCATCATTTCTTTACTTGCCCCTGCTGATTCTCTGGTTGTCTTCCCATCCAATTTCATAAGTATCTGCCCTCCTACCCATACATTCGATGCTATAGCCTCTAGCCCCTCCTTGGTGCTCACCTGGGTCTCACTGCATGCTCCTCTCCCACAATCTGACTGTCCTACCCCTTTCTGCTGCTCCCCCTTGGTGTATGGTGGAGGTTAAAATGTTGGATTTGTGTACCCCTCCGTCGCCTTTAGCTCATGTATAGGTTATAACCCCTGCACTTCTGCTGCAGCCCCTTCTTTCTCGTTCTGAGGAGGAGGTGGAGGAGTGGTGGCAAAGGGTGCTGCGCCCAGTGTTTCCTGCTGGCTCAGCATCCATTGACACCTCTCTACTTCCCCCTCATCATTCTGGAACATCTCCAAGAGCTCAAATATCACCAACTTCTTCCCATTATAGGTGTCTTGTATGTGTGTCTGTAATAATTGCTGCACATTTTTGGAGAAACGTCTGCATTGTGGCCATGGCTTAGTCGATCTCCCTTCTATGCTTTTCATTGTTCCCATGCTATATTTACAAATCTTGTCTTTATATTGTGGAAGGGCCTTACATAGGTGTTGATGAGGCATATTCCACCAACCCCCCCGCCCCCCCTGCACTTTTTTTTTTTGTAATTGTAATGCGTTATATATAACACGCTTAATACCCAGAGGTTTCTAAGCAGGGACCCAGGGATCAAACCTGTGGTAAGCATCCATTACCGTAAAGGAAATCGTCTGCTGTGTTGCAGCGGGGCTGCTGTGCTGGAGTCCTGTTATGGTTGCCGGACTCTTGGGGACATGGGAAGCATCCATTACCGCGAGGAGCGCAGACATTGCCACAACAGGCTTCGCTCCCAGAGACCATAGGCATTAATTAATAGCCTGAGTGACCCGAGTCATACGAGTCTTCCCATGTCCCCAAGAGTCCGGCAACCATAACAGGACTCCAGCACAGCGGCCCCGCTGCACCACAGCAGACGATTTCCTTTACGGACAGAACAATACCTCAAGATCAAATGTTCCCCAACCACAGAAATGACATCTGCGCCTTTCCATACTATGCCTCGCAGTACTCGACACTACTAGACAATACTCAACAATACTCCAAAGATACTCAAGAATGCTTGTTAGCACCCTGCACTCACCGGTGCTTTCCCACTACCCTTAGTTACTTTGTGGCTATTTATATTCTGTGATCCACTGACGCTGTTCAGCTACCGGCTCCCCCAAAGCTGCCACACCACCCTTCTGGTCTGCTGGACTCCTGGCAGGATATTTTCCAGCTTGCTCCTGACGGCCTTTGTTCGGGGGTGCACACCCAGTCGGACTCCATTTCCATGAGACACCCTGCAGACCTCCCGGCGCTGAGGCGGAAGAGGCAGCTTATGCTGAACAGGCATTGTAAACCATCCTCTCTGCCAACTTGTGTGCTATGGTATGCCAGAGTTCTGGGGGTTACTATGAGCTTACCCGTTCATCTCCCAGGGACCAACAAACCTTCTGCCAGAACAAACACAGGACACAGCCAAGTTAGACTGTCGTTTATTTCAAAAACCGACAGGGATCATACAGGACATTAAATATGTCCAGAGTCACTGACCCAAACCCATGTCAAGCCTGTTTGTTGCAAAGTAACATCACAACATGTGCCCTTCCCCGAAACAAACCTATCCCACTTTTTGGTTGGGTTATCAGAGTGGTATACCGTATAGATTGCCCCTGTGGATTTTGGTTAATTGGCCCTCCCATGTAAAGTGGCTGGTCTGTCCCTTCCCCAAGAAACTATCTATTGCATTATTGCATGGTCGCAGGATTACCATTGGCCGTTACATCCTGCCATCCATCCTTGGATTTCTGTCCCCTGATTGACTGGAACAAGCCTGGGACCCAGCTCTATTCTCAGCACTCTGTGCACCTCTTCAAAGTGATGAGAATGACTATGTGTTCCTGATGTATCTGTTAGCAGTACCACTTTTGCCTGTTAGAGTACTCTCAATGTTGCAATGTTAACAAGTTCATGTGTCACTTCATGTCTGTGGTGCTGAGAACTGTTTGGCTTCCCACCGCGGGTGAATAACCATTGTCTAGCTCAGCCGCATCGCGTGGTTCAGGACCACGAAATCAAGCTCTTCTGGTCTGCAATTTCTGGCGATTTGCTTTGTTTTTCTGCAGATGGCCCCTTGTCATTTTAGGTCTGGAATGTGTTGCTTGTCTCTGATCTTGGCTGTGAGCCCTGGCCTTCCTGTTCTGTGCAGCCTGGTTCTGCTTTCCCTCGTCTCTCATCCTGCAGTTTGTGGCTTATGTGATCCTCGTTATACTTATGCTATGACTTCTACACATCTGCATTGTGCTATGTTCCCCATAGGTTAGTTGTATTTGGTCCTGCCAGGCTCCTTATGTGATCCTGTAGTTCCATAGGGTTAGTTGCCATAAGCATCTGCAAGCTTCCTCTGCATCTCCTCATTGCCTTGCGTTCAGCATTTCTGCACGTAACTAATGACGAAAATAATATGTTTTGACAGTATGTATATGTCTCTGTCCTCTATCTACAGAATTGTGTAAGCATGTTCTTCGTGTGTGTCATTAATAACATCAGCACAGTGGTTTCTCAGCATTAGTCAACATCATCCATAAAGGCATTTGGGTCCATGACAAATGTTGAAGCACCTGCATCCATGAAGACATTGGGTCTCATTACGACCTCAGCGGTAGCCATGCCGCCATTGGCGGCATGGCTGCCGCCGAAATCGCATCCGGGTCCTCAAAATGAGGAATTACCGGGCCATTCCGAGTTCGGAAGGCACAGTAATTCCTCCCTCCAAGGACCCGGACCCGGTCCTTCCCCATTCCCATTTCAGCCCCCATAGGTCTGAATGGGAATGGGAGAGGGAGCAAACAACGGGCCATTACGAGTTGGCCTGTTGTTTGCTCCCTCTTCCCCTCGCGGGACCCGGTAAGCACGCCTGGTTTGACCAGGCGTTACTTCCTGGGTCCCCCGAGGGGACATCGTAATGAGGTGGTACAGGGTAAATGGCGACGGCACCTTTTACGGCACCAGTAACCCCATACCACCAGGGTCGTAATGAGGCCCATTGAATGGATAAGGTTTGAATGGCTGTCTAAGCGAATATCTTTCTACATTTGTGCCAGTCACTGGTCGCGCGTACTACAATAAAAACTTGCAGGTGCTCTTCTAAACAGAGGGGCAACGCTGAATGTGTTCAAGAGTGATTGGAAGGCCATCTTTGTAGCCCACTCTGAGTCCAAATATGTTTTGTAGTAACATGCTCTTGCTGCTAATTAACTTATTTTCAAATGTTGCATACAGAGGCTAGATGCGACACAATTTGAAAATAAGTTAGACATACAAACAGATGGCAGTAAATGTTGCAAGTTTGCCTGGCACACATTTCTAATGCGTGCTATCAGTATTTTAAAGTTGAATATACTGCTATAGGCACGTTATCGAAACGGCACAGCATTTTTATAGAGGTACGCACATCTTTGCCAGCATATTTGCAGGCCAGTGTAATAATTACACTGATCAGGAAATGTGCACATAGCTGTGGAAAAATGTGTGCATGTACAGAATGCACATCTTAAAAGGGAAGAAGCAGGAGCGACTAAAACAATGCTCTATGCTGTAGGTGGCAACAGGAAATGATATGCATGAAAGGAGAGAGTGGGGTGTGGTTTAGGAGGGCCTTACCTCCTGCCATGCCTCGATTTACAGCCACAAGCAGGCTCTAGGCAAGGTGCCTCCCTTGCCAGGTCATAAACTGAGCTACTCTACTCAGCACCCTTCTCTCCTACCCTCCTTCTATGCTGCTTTCCTAAATGTCTCATTAAGGTGTATGATTGGCGAGCCTCTCTTCCAATTATCGCTGGCTGATCTGATTGAGCAATCATTTGTGGCCCCAGCTCTTTCCCTTGTCTTACCTCTCCTCTCTTAACTAACCCCTATTTGTTGAGCATCTACTGGGCTCTCGTCCTCATTTATAGCTGGATCGGTCTGTTTTTCTGTGAGCCGAGGGTTTAATATGGCTGGACAGAATCTTAGAATAAGACATGATCAACATGGCGACTGGGCCGCTCCCTGGGGGCGGGGCAGCTTCCTGTGTTTCTACTGGATTCTTTCCCTCACTGGGTAGGACTGAGTTCTGTGCTTGCTAAGCTGGCTTTCTCCCCGCTGCTTGCGAGCTTCCACTTCTGTCTGGTTGCCTATCCGTGATCTCTTCCCACATGCTGAGTACCGGGTTAGAAATGCTGTCTCTTCGTGAGCAGGCTTGCAGGCAGAATTCAGTTTCACTGTTGCACTTGCAACCTCTCTACTGTCTGTTGTGCCTTGGGCTGATGTTCTTCACACTTCTGACTTTTGTCTCCAGATACCCCTTGTTGTGTACGTAGTACACGAGGTGCGCATGCGCGGCCTCACAGGCCGGCGCATGCGCGTTATAATAATAAAGGCGGTGCCCGGGCAGTTCGCGCCGGAGCACCGGAACAACCAGATGTCTCCACCGTGCGTACTTGCGAGACCACCCGCGCGCGCTGGTGCTTAGACCCTGGGGGCCCGCGCGCCATCACTGGGCTTACCCGGGTCACCACACTGGCAACGAGGATGGGATGGATTACTTTCCCTGCTCCGACAGCCTCGGAGAGACGGAAAGCTCTTCCGTATTACGGACCCGCGGAGTGCTGGCGGCCATTTTGTTTTTCACTCGCTCCTCTCCTCACACACAGTTGCAGTGTTTGCGGCCCGAGAGGGTGCTCGTGCGCCACATGCCAGCTGTGTTTTGGGGATATAACTCAATTTTTGGAACTCCCACAGTCCTGCAGGCGCAGGGCTGTGGCATCGGAGAAGAAAGAAGTGGGTTTCTACACCCCAGCACTACTACAAGTCCAGGACAAGCTGCCCATCATTCTAGGAAAAGACAATTGTGAGTACGTGATGCAGAAATGGGTGAAGAGACTGATGAGGAGGGTGCCGTAGCCCCAATTCCGCGCAGATCTCGCAGCTCCCTGGCCCCCATGCCTGAATTCGATACAACTTGCCCCCCTTCCAAACTGGGCCCAAAGTGGCTGCTGTGGGTCAAGAGGCTGGATATGTTCTTCAGGGCATCTGGGGTGGACCATGATGACACCAAAGTTGCGACTATGATCTACTCAGCAGGTGCAGAAGTCCACAAGAACTACGATTCCCTCGTCATCCCTGTGGTCACGTATGACGCAGTCAAGCAGGCACTCAAAGACCATTTTCTAACCCCTGGCAAATGTTGATTTTGACAGATTTGTCATGGGCGCCGAAAGACAATTAGACGACAAGCCTCTAGACAAATTCTGTGCCCGTTTGAGGCACCTGGCGACCTCCTGCAGATGGGTCGATGAGGAAGAAATGGTCCGTAACCAGCTATTGCAGGGGTGCAGCTCCGGCAAACTTAGAAGGCAAGTACTGAGGGAACCTGGTCTGACCCTCCAGCAAATTTTGGACCTGGGAAGGGCACATGAGCTGGCAGAAGCCAGAGGTGCGAAAATGGACACTGCCACGCGACCTAAGAATGTTGAAGACGCATTTGCTGTGGGACATTCGGCAATGGGAAGGTCGAAATGGGCGCCGAGTAGGCCTGATGCCCCGCCCACACCAGGCAACGCCTCATCTTGCTCCTATTGTGGATATGATCTTCCCCACGGAGGAGAATGCCCAGCTAAGTCGAGAACGTGCGGCCGGTGTGGCACACCGGGGCACTATGCAAGGATGTGCCGGGCTGCCGCCCCTGTAGCGGCAGGAAGAGGACCGGAGAGAGTTGGACGTGGAGGCACTCGCAGAGTGAGAGGCATCTCATCGATTGAACAGGGCCTGCAGGACCTGGACATCGCAGAAGAGGAGGAGGACGAGATTTTCTTCATTTCCAGCATTGTGAAAGGTCCTGGCACGAGACGTCAACCCACATGCACTGTTAACATCGATGACGTCCCCACTCCCATTCTCATAGACACTGGGGCGTCAGTCTGTGTGCTGGCCACCAAACATTACGAGGCCCTGCCAGGCTCACCGGAGCTGTCAGCGTCCATGGCGCAAATATATGCTTTCGGAGGGGAAACACCTCTACCCATCCAAGGTGTGTTTGTAGCCCCGGTATCTCATGGACAGAACACTATTAAAGCAAGGTTCTTTGTCACCAGCGTCAGCCCACATTCCTTATTGAGCTGTGCGGCATCAGAAGCACTCGACATTGTCCACTTCTCGTTTGGAGTATACCACGCCGATCTGGAAGGCATGCTACACAGATTTGAAACACTCTTCAAGGGCATTGGAAAGCTGAAAGCAGAGCCCATACGCTTACATATCGACAAGTCCGTGAGGCCGACAGCCCTCAAACATCGCCATATTCCTTTTCACTTAAGAGCCCAAGTGGAGGAGGAATTGCAGCAACTGGTCGACCGGGACATTATTGAAAGAGTGGAAGGCCCCACCCCTTGGGTTTCGCCTATCGTGGTGGCCCCAAAGCCGAAGCAACCGGGGGCAGTACGCATCTGCGTGGACATGAGGCTCCCAAATGCCGCCATCAAAAGGAAGCGTCATCTCACACCCACTCTAGATGACATCGTCGGAGAACTCCAAGGTGCCAAAGTCTTTTCCAAACTGGACCTAAGGTCTGGGTATCACCAGTTAGAGTTACACCCCGAGTCAAGGTACATTACAGCATTCACAACTCATGAGGGGTTGTATCAGTACAAAAGATTAAACTTTGGAATCTCGTCCGCAGCGGAGGTTTTCCAAAACGCCATCAGAGGAGCCCTGTCCGGACTAAAAGGAGTCATAAACATGTCCGACGACATGTTAGTTTTTGCCTGGTCGGATGTGGAACATCTTAGACGGCTGGAGAAAACTTTTGAGAGACTACAGGCGGTGGGTTTAACCCTGCACAAAGAGAAGTGCGAATTCCTAAAAGACCGACTGGAATTCTTTGGGTTCACCTTTCATGCTTGGGGCATATCCCCGGATCCTGGAAAAGTCAAGGACATTAGAGAGGCACCTCCACCCACATCACCGGCCGAAGTACGGAGCTTCTTAGGGATGGTCAACTACTGCGGCCGTTTTATCAAGGACTTGGCCTCTCTGTCGGAACCACTGAGGGCACTCACCAGGAACGACGTGGCCTGGCAGTGGACTGAGAATGAACAACGATCCTTCAGGACCATCAAAGAGGCCCTGTCAGAGCAGGAAACAATGGCCTATTTCAATCCCAGCCGGGAATCGGAGATTGTGGTCGATGCCAGCCCGTTGGGACTGGGGGCAGTCCTCATGCAGGCAGACGAACTAGGGGTCATGAGGCCCGTAGCATATGCCAGCAAAGCCCTCACCGACACGGAGAGGAGATATTCCCAGATAGAAAGGGAAGCCCTTGCCATCCTGTGGGGGTGCAAACACTTCAGAATATACATCCTCGGCAAACCTGTTGTCGTGGTAACGGACCATAAACCCCTGATTCCTACTTTGTCGGGGACATCATCCAAGCCACCACCCCGCATCGAGAGATGGATGCTATCTCTCATGGAATAGGGCGTCAAGCTAGTATACCGCCCAGGGACACATAACCCTGCCGATTATCTTTCTCGCCATCCAGGCACGAGGGACACCCAGAGTCCCGTGGAGATGAACGACACTGGGGACGCCGTACACCTCGTCATTGAATCGGCCCTGCCCGTGGCCTTATCGAGACAGGACATTGCGGACGACTCGAACTCAGACGAGGCGTTCCTAAGGGTGAAAAGGGCAGTGGTCACAGGAGAGTGGCGGGACATCCTTTTGAACAATGCCAGGAGGAACCCGGATGTGCAAAGCGACCTGCAGTCGCTGTGGAAAGCTCGACACGAGCTCTCGGTGTCCACGGATGGTCTGTTACTGCGAGGGCACTAGGTCGTGATCCCCAGGTCACTGGTCATGAGGGTCCTCCATTTGGCCCACACAGGACACCAGGGCATGGCCAAGATGAAGGCACGCCTCAGGCTGAAGGTCTGGTTTCCCGATCTGGAGCACAGGGTGGCCGAGTTTGTGAGGACCTGCATTCCCTGCCAATCTACGAGTCCTGTGGAAAGGGGCCCACCCATTCAGGCCATGGAGCGGAGTGACATACCATGGGGAACGGTGCACGCGGACTTCTGCTCGACTGGAAGGGGCCTATATTTCCTGGTGGTCACAGACCAGTGGTCGAGGTATCCGGAGGTGGAGCTCATAGAATCCACCGCCGGTGATCACACCATCCTGGCAATGGACAAAATCTTCGCCACCCATGGGTTCCCCTTTGAGATCTGCTCAGACAATGGTGCACCATTCCAAGGACAGCAGTTTGCTAGGTATTGCGAAGAACGAGGAATAAAGCACCGGAAGGTAACCCCGCTATGGCCAAGGGCCAATGGGGAGGTTGAGCGGTTCATGCGGACACTGAACAAGATTTTTCGAATTTCTGTCAATGGAGGGGAGGACCTACGACACAATCTAATTGACTTCCTTCGTGAATACCGGTCCACCCCACATCGATCCACCGGAATCGCACCCGCCGAGGCGCTGTTCAGGCGAATACCCAGAGGGCTGATACCCGAAGCGGGAGACAGACACCCAGGAGTGATCGATAGCACACGGGTGACAGCAGAAAGAGCAGAAAGGAACGAGAACGATACAACAAGGCGGAGGTTGCCAGAAAGAGAGATAGCGGTAGGAGGCACTGTCCTAGTCCGGAACAGGAAACCGGAAGGAAAACTCTCGATGACTTACGAAACCCAACCAATGGGAGTCACTCATGTCAAAGGGTCAATGGTCACAGCTGCGAATGCGCGGGGTACAGTAACCAGAAACGTATCCTTCTTCAAGCGCATAGGACCTGTGGCAGTGGAAGAAGAAACCAATCCTAACCAAGGACAAACAGCGGAGGCGCCGCAAGGAGGCGGTGAGCCGCCAGAGGACCCCGGGGGACCAGAGAACCCCGAGAGAGGTTCACCCAGGAACCCGCGCAGGGAAGGACGTCGTCCGCCGCAAAGATTCCAGGATTTCATCATGGACTCAGCGGCATGAGTAACAAGCCCTGTTAAGTACAGTTTGATTTGAGCCACGTTGGCTCCACTGTTCACTGTGTTTGTTGTTTGGGGGGAAAAGGAGGGATGTTGTGTACGTAGTACACGAGGTGCGCATGCGCGGCCCAGCAGGCCGGCGCATGCGCGTTATAATAATAAAGGCGGTGCCCGGGAAGTTCGCGCCGGAACAACCAGACGTCTCCACCGTGCGTTCTTGCGTGCCCGCCCGTGCGCGCTGGTGCTTAGCCCCTGGGGGCCCGCACGCCATCACTGGGCTTACCCGGGTCACCACACCCCTGAAGTTCCCTCGTGAAGGATTAGATTTTGTCACACACAGTTATCAGATCAGCTGGTGCCCCAAAGGGGGAAGGATTCCTTTGTGGATGTGTTTCCGGGCTCTCACCTGCAGTGACTCAAGGAGGCTGATGGAATCTCTCGGATACCCCATCGAGAGGTGGCATTACAATGCGGGAGACTTCCGCTGGGCACCAGGCCCCTCAAGATCTCTCTCATGGCACCTTTAATTGTGACTTTTTCACGTGTATCTATTCTTAATCTTAAAAATGAATCTGCAAGTGCACAATCTGCACTTGACTGATGTTCACAGTTTGAATAAAAGGTATAGCCCCTCTGTTCTGGGTGCCTCTTTCCCCAACTGAAACATCATTTCCGAATACTCATAATATTTATAATTGTTCTCCTAATCTTATCCATATTGTTCTGAGTTCTCTTTCATGACTCATCCATTTTTTTTTAAACTCTTGTCAACCCTACGCACCCACCTAGTGTCCGACGTGTCTTTACATAATGCACTCCTCTCTGAACCAATACAATGCATGCAGTACAACCTGACAATCCATGCCTTTTGAAATGAGTGGTCCAAGAAATATAAAGTTTTTAATACGTTTTCAAGTGGGTCTTTGATGAATTGTGCTCAATGTATTTATTTACACTGATGATTGAGTCCTTTTTGGTTGCAAAATTGTAACTGCATGCACAGCCGGAACAATTATAACCAGACTCAAATGAGTTTCTATCCCAATGGAATTGATGCGCTAATGCATACTCCTAATTGTCACCAGAAGCGCGTGCCCTATGTTACATGGGGCCTCAGAATGCGTGCTTCAAAAGTGTGCACATTCTCATGCTATTTTTCCAACCCTGTGCACAACTGCACAAAGCTTGGGGGTGGAGAGTGCGTTTATGTGGATTTCGACGCATATCCCGAATTCAATATACAGATGCACTTTTTGAAAAACCCAGAAATCAAGCACATTCGTCTGCATCGCTTTGGTACAGGCATGGGGGGGTGCAAAAATGCAGGATTTTTTTGTTAGCTGGGACAGAAGCATTATGAACTTCTATTGTCATGCTTGTTTTTCTATCCCTCAAACAGGGGTAGAAGTGTTTTTATTGTCATTTCACAATAATAGGCTCTATCCCATCATTGCAGAATGTACTCCTAGAACCAAGGTTTGAGCTGGGAACCTGTGATACATTAGCATTGGGAGTGCCCACCTAACACTAATGTATGCAAAGGGGCTGGCCAGTGCATTATTTGCGCTACAGCGTTGCGCCCTGGAAATAAGCAGGTCGCCTCTTGGAGAATAAGATGACCAAAGCATTATCAAAAATGGGATATCATCTGTGGTATTTTTAGATACAGCATTTGTCGAGAATACGCCCCATAAGATAATGTACATTTGCCTTACTATAACTCCGGTCCACCTTAGCAAACCAGACAGACCTGTTGGCATGGGAGCACAGAATTAGTAATATCACACCAAGACACTGGCAAAATCTTAAAGTTCTGCATTTGATATGTTTTGCTTTCATTGTATTTAAGAAATATGTGGCAGCTGCGATTCTCCACAGTGAAAATGTATACAAACTGGAGGGAGTTTTTTCCAGAACTTTGTAAATGGCAGGGAGGACACCTGTTATGTTTGCCATCCATTTAACTTTCATCATTTGCACTACCAAGCTTAAATAAAGGATGCAAATACAAGCACCATTCCCTTTGTGCCTTGTTTTTGAAATCCTGAGTGCAAATTGGCGCATGGCAGTCAGTAATTACAATGAACCCTTATGGAATCCACCTGCCTTTTTCAGGTGTACATACCAGACAGATTCCATAGGAATCCAATGCGTTACCAAGAGCATGGACATCAGATGCTGGTGCTAATGGATGCAGATTTGGATGGGGCAGCGGTTTGGGATGCCGGAAGCATTAATTCCACTCCATGTCCCTGGCTCTCCATGCACATAAATGAGCATATTGCTGAACCTAAAAAGCCTGTGTACCAGTTTTACGCATTGCTTTTACATATGCGTTTTACTCTACGTTATTACCCTAATGACTGGTTAGGAGTTCTGTTGGTAGTTTGCAGAGTTTATGCCGAAAAATATATTAACTTTGTACAACGTTCTTTTGCTCATCAACTAGGTTAGTAATTATGGATTTATAAAAGGCACTCTTTAGAAAGTAAATTGTGATAAAGAGGAAAAAGCAAATGTAGAGAAGGAAGAGAAATGTACTTGAACAAATGACCACTTTGCTTTGTATGGGACAGAATGGGATAGTGCATGTTTTATTTTAACAATGCACTAAACAGCTGATCACCCTGTGACAAACGTTGCTGTATTGAGCCCAGTATTTACTTCAGCTCCAGAGGTAGAGCCATGGCCCTTAAAGCACACGATAATCCGCAGCTCACTTGTCAGCATATCCTTAGTGGCAGTGACACACTCTGTGGAGTGGCATTGGTGAGAGGCACTCTCAGCAGATTCGCAACTCACTAAAGAAGCTCTTGCTACGCCCATGCTTCCTTCCTGATCAGGCCACCAGGTGAGAGACCAACCGAAGCCACTTCCACGTAGCCGGCTTCCTTTCCTCACACGCGCCGCCTCCCTACCTTCTATATGCAAGAGAGTGGTGGCACATTGTGCAGATCTGCAGCTTCCTCGCGGGCGCCGCGCTCCCCCGCCCCGGGGCTGAAGGCTGCCATGGAAAGGGAGAAAGGACAACCTGTCCTTTCTCCCTTCTCCATGTTGGCCACGTTGTTTTGTCGTGTTTTTTTTACGTTGAAAAACAGCAAAAACACCTTTTCTCAACTTTAAAAAGAAAAACTATTAGTACCCCAAATAAACATGTCGGGATGCTAATAGCAATAAACCCCGTTGGGCGGGGAAAGCCCATCTGGGTTTATTGCTTAATTCTAGTGCATGAGGTTTGACTTTATAATATCTCCAGATATTTCAAAAATGTCGGGACTTACAGAACTTGATGTAAGGGCTCTGTTTTGGCAAGTTTTTAAGAAATAGGATTGTGCATGAAGGAAGGATGATAAGTGAGGAAAGTGGCGAGTGTCTTTTTCTGCATTTCTACATTGAACAGGCATATGCACTTGAATAATGAGCAGTTTCTTTGCATCAGAAGCTTGAATTCAGCTGTGAGACAACTCTTTCTTTTAGCTTTACGCACTCAATGCAATTAAAACTGTTAAATTGTGTAATATTAACATGCATTATTTTAAATGCTGAAAACCTACGTGTTTCTACGGTGATGCAGTGAATTTCCCTCAGTGCCTTGTCGCAATTGTATCTGGTATGATTGTTTTAGTTACTCAAACTGCAATTGTTGCATCTGGTCTCTAAGCCCCCACAAGCCCCATTTAGCTATTTAATCTTCCAATGCAACAAAGTGAACCCCCTTTCCTTTGCTGTAGCACTTTGCATTGTTCCATCGCATTACACACAACAACAAGTTGCATAACCTCATCATAAATTAGCTACAAACAGGCACCCTTGCTACACATTTGTCTTTGATGATTGTCTTGAAAGAACAGTCGTAAAACTCAGAGAAGATTATTTTTGGGCTCACATTACTTCCAGGACAATGGATGTGGCCATTAGGGTGTAATGTGTATTTTTACCAGTAAAAGTATTCAATGGCCTCAACTAGTTCAAACCTCGTCTTGGATCATTGGAGCATGTCAAAGAAAACACCCCAGAAACACCCCAATAAAACAAATATAACGAGGGCGGCTGCCGATCTGAATAGTGTTCAGGTGCAACCTGACAAGAATCCTGGCTTTGTTACATTTCAAGTAGGCTAACGTGTCCTCAGGCATACCCGAAGCAAAGCCACTAGGAGTTCCGGGTTCTAGCGTCCACATCAAAGGAGTCCTAGTGTTCCGAATGCTGATATTATTAGCACACATTTCAAGCACTGTCAGCCATTAGGCTTTAGCCATTTTATACCTACACAGGAACAAGGAGGACAGTTCTGAAATCTAAACTGTCTGAGGTTTAAACGCACTATTCCAAAATACATGACTCGGTTCCCAGATTTCAACCAATATGGAGGATTTTGTAAGTATTTACCATAACCATTGATTTTTTTAAAGGCCAGTGCCACCATTGAAAATAGTATTTTTTTCATTCTAAGAAGTTCAGCAGTGTTCAATATAGTATCATAGCTATTTGAAGATGAGGAGCAGAATCACGCCGATGTATGTGATTTCACCGAATTTAATCCACCTAAAGGTGAAATCTTCGAATTTCTTTTTTCTTGGATTTTTATTTATTACGTGGGGGGAGACCCCTGACCACTCACTTCCCCTACCTTATCCTATCACCCTAACCCACCCCATCTATGTTTTAAAATGTACCCACTTACCCAACCAAATTCAAAGAAAATAAAATTTGATGAGTTCTCATTAGTAAAATTGGATTCGGTGAAATGTAGCTATCCCGAATCACGCATCGCTTTTGTAGACTGCAGCGAACTGGCAAAGTCACTTTCGGTTTTCTTACCACAATTTAAAGTTCACTACATCCTAAACCATCTGTCCGCATTTCCTTTAGTTTTGTGCATCTGTGTCAGCATGTGAAAAAGCACAAGCATCAATGTTCAACAATGTGGAGTATTTGGCAAGCATGTTGCCTGCCAGATGATACTTGCTGGGTGATACCTGCAATTGGTGAATTTACAGCAACTGTGCATTGAATGAGAACAGCTTCTGAGCAAGCTATCAAGGCCTAATTGTGCCTATATTTGGAAGTTCTGAAGGTTATGGCAAAACAATGTATGGGATCATTTTGGCAGTGCAAACCACACTCTGCATTAGCTATTTGTTGTTGCTCTCTGTTTCTTCTGCCCAACATGTCTCTGTCAGCAGCCAGTAGCATAGAAGTCCTCCTCCGCAAGACCTCCCCACGAAGAATGTCAAGAAGAAATGTAAGCAACACCTTTTGAACTCCCACCTCCATACCCACCTCGCAGAAATCTATTACATATTGTGCACCAGAGGAACAACAGCCACTAACATCCTCTACACACTGATGACGTCTGGTCATGGAGGTTTGATATCCTTGACTTTGTCCAGTTAATTCCATCATCATCATCCCAGAGGTTCAATGTATCATCACTATGGACGGTTCGCTCACCTTGGGTAAGATTGCTTTCAGCGATTACTATACTTCTTTGTTACTGTAAAAGGCAAACGCAAAAAGCCTGCTTGCAGTGGATGCTGACTTCCATGCTCTCATTAGACGAGCTGTAGCTCAGAGAGCTACTCAAATCATGCCACCAACCTCTGCCCACCTTTCCATCAGATCTGTGATAACCGGAGATCCCCAGAACAAACTTAATCCCTTCTCTCCTCCTACCCCCCTGCAGAATCCTAATCGGCTGTACATCTAGCGACCAGGTCAGCACATGGGTCTCCACCAAGTCTTCCAGTGGTTATTAACTGCATTGCACTATTAGGACCAACATTTCCCCTGCCAACCCATCACCCCTTCTGATTCCCATTAATAATCTGCATCCTAACACCTAGCAGCTGGGCCTTGGCAAGGCATGGTCTTCAGTAACGAAAATCCCTCTAGCATCCATCACCTCATTGCATAGCTTCAACCTCAACCTCTTGGCTAAAAGAGAAACTTGGGTCACCGATAACTTGACCCCCGACGCTTGACCATCATGCACCAACAGACTATAGAATTCACCACCAGCATAGCGTTCAGAAGTTGAAAGGAGAGTTACCCTTATTGTCCCCTCTTCTCAGCATTCACTTATCAATCCTCCGAACAACGCGCATTGAAGGGCAGGCTCTGAGTGAACACCTGCACAATAGTGATCATCATCAATGATCCTCCTTGACACAACAGTACCTTCTTGGAGGAAGGCCATGTGCTCATCACCAACATTCATGACTCCTCTCAACTCACACTGTTGGGTGATTTTGACTGGTCACAGTGTAAACAACCTAGGTTTCAATGAGTGGATGACTGGCCCAAATCATCAACATGACCACACCCTTCATCTGATGTTCACACATTATCTGACACTCATCAAGATTTGTTCACCCCCACATTTCTGTTCAGGCCCTTTTATGATTCCTGGTATACCTACCAGACGTGTATTTAAACAGATCCACAATAGTAACAACTCCCTGGAACTTTTGTCCTCCTTAGAGTCCTAAAGAACATGTGCTAGGAGTTATTTTAACAACATAAGCCATTCGGAAGCTGCCTCCCTGCATGCAATACCTTGTCAATCCCTTCATTCACACAGACCCCAAATGGGTGCTGCACTGCCTGTGGCCATTAATCAAAGCAACATTTTTTAAAATCAATAACACAGTCTGCAGCCAGTGAAGCAGGTTCAGCGCCAATCACGTTAACCCACAATTCAGCATTTGCAGGCTTGCCCAGTAATGATGCTATGCCCTTGCTGAGCCCCCCGCTTTACTTGGACCTGCCTATGCT
The DNA here is from genome assembly GCF_040938575.1 of Ambystoma mexicanum. Taxonomy (NCBI): domain Eukaryota; kingdom Metazoa; phylum Chordata; class Amphibia; order Caudata; family Ambystomatidae; genus Ambystoma; species Ambystoma mexicanum. Next base: position 278,417,479 of record NC_090924.1, read on the forward strand.
CTGGTTAGCAGGCTGTTAACAGTGATGCCCCCAACCAGAGCGTGGGTGAACAGTATACTAAATAGTGGCATAAACAGGTGTAGGGCTGCATTCCTGAGTTGCATGGCACAACATTCATTTCGGCCCTGGGGAGCCAACATGTAATACCAACCCTGAAAAGAAGCTGACGGCACACATACATCACTGAAGCCTTTAAATTGGAATTTATACTTCTTTCTTAAAGCACTTACGTTAACTGTCTATTGCGCCATTTTGGTCACTGTCTTCATACATATTGATGCGATGTCTACGCCCTGAATTTAGACACACATATGTCACGCCTATATCATTTAGGTACTGCAAGCGTGGAGGTCCCACAGAGCCGCTAAATATATTGAGACCTAAATCCCATAGCTGGGAGAGAGGATATGGGACTGGACTGAATAACTGATGCCCCCCTTAGAGGAATCTTGTAGGGGGGGGCAGTTTAACAGTTAGCCTCCTGCCTAAAGTCTGCTGTCTGCTCTCGTCCCCAGTACAGTGAGCTAGTAGGTTAGCTCTAGGGAGAGCGGGCATTCATTGGAACATTACAATTTTAATCTAACAAATAATGTCGGCAGCACAATACACAGAAGGAGCTGCTGCCATCCGACACAATTGCCTGCCAATAAGAACATCTCTAGTTAAAACCTTACTGCCCTAAGGTCCCTGGCATGAGATCCAGATTCTTCCATGGAGTCTGTTGGCACAGCACATCCTACGACACATATGTGCATGGCAACCGGTCCGGCTCCAGTGCTTCCATCCATGTCCTCTGAGCCGCAGTGCTGACTGCATTTGTCTCCTGTGGGCCTGGCCCAGACCCCTCCTTCCTGGAAAGGGATGCCATATCGCAGTGGACTCCAGAAAGACTTTGGCACACCCTGTGTCGCCCCCACAATGCTCCTCCATACTTTTGGGGTTTTCAGTGTCCCAGGGGTGCTGCTGAACCAACTCCCAAAGACCACCAACTCCTCTTGATCAGGGACTGCGCACCCCATCTTACTGCAGTTCTTTGGAGCCATGGGACAGGCACCCACTCATCTTGGTCCAGCATCCGTCTATGTTCCAACCCTGTGGCAAGGAGTATGGGATGAACCACTGCAGTTATACGATGCAGCTCAACTTCGCCCACACTGACTCACCATTGCAACAGCCCAGACCTTTAGCTCATCACAAGCTTCTCCTCAAAACACTTGAGCCTCCCCACCCCCACCGTCCCCCACTCACTTGGAGCAGAACACTCCTAAGTACAGCCTTTCCCCATGGGGTGAGTCGCTGCCACCATAACCGGGGATGATAAAGGTGCCAACTATCTAGCAGAGGGCTCATTGTAGAAGGTACCTGACTGGCCGCGCTGCCTCCAGGAGACTCCTCCCCCTCCACCCTCCGGATAAACAGCCCACAGAAACATCCACTCCAGCGCTCTCCACTCAACTTTTCTCATCTTGTAACTTTCTGTTCAACTGCCTCCAAAAAGGCCCAGTGCTGAGCTGTCCAATCTAGTCTAACCAGCAAGGGGGTGGGGGAGGGAACAGCCATGGTTATGTCTGGCTCAACATTCCAGGGGAACAATGAAGATGAAGCCAGTGGTGGGACAAACTCCAGCGCCTGGGCCATTAACTTTACTGCATCCCAAGGCATCTTTACATCTCACATCCTTATATAATGATTTGCATACATTCAACAAACAGTGTTTGTCTGCGTTCACTCATCTTTTCCCACAGATGTGCCTGATTAACCCTGTCAAGGGACTGTAACTCCATGTTATGCAGGCCCTATTTGGACCAGCGGTTACCTGGGTCCTAAGAGGGAAGGCTGATTTCAAGTGACACGTTCAGCAGCTCGAAGATATCAGTATTCATGACACAATCCATCCCATCCAGGTCCCTCACCTGCCTCAATGAATGCACCCCTTGAAGAAGGTTCCAACTAGCTTTGGTAATAAAGCATGCCAGGGATGCTTCTCCCTAAAGAAGGTGAAAGAGGATGCCATTTTCGGAATGCTGCGTTATATTCATTATCCGTACAGAACTTGCTTGATTTAGGTTGTTGAGTTGTGTATAGAAACTATCTGTAGAGGTCACTCTGAGGTAGCTTCTAACAGACATGTCACCGGCTGGTGGGAGCCCAGTCCAAGATGCATTTTCTCCCCTCATGAATTATCTCACTTCATTCACATGTGAATGGGAGATTGATGTGTCGAGTTGAGCTGGGCTCAGCCGAGAATGTCATTTGTTCTCCATTCATTCACGTGTGCACCTAAGTCACATGTCCGGCTGAGAGCATCCAAGATACATGTAAAAAAGAGATGCTTCTTTTAGTCCTGTGGTGCCGAAATCCACTAGTCTTCATTCCCCACCCAAAAATCCTGGCCAGGTGCTTGCTTTAGTGAATAAGGTGAACAACCTTGAAAACTAATGGGAATCCAAAAGTAGTGTGGCTGCTCAGATTAACCAGATTCTAAAAAGATTGCACTTTAAACTCAGGCAACCACAACACACCCTCCCCATTTACACTGGCAGAGATGCACAGCTGTGTAGTTGCAGCAGAGACACGTATAGCTGCAAATTGGAATATGGTAACACACTACACGCAAGGTGCCACAACGCCAAGCGGACTCCACGGAGGATGCAACTTGGAGTTTTGTTGCAACGGGACTCTATTCAGGACTATGTGCATTTGTGTGAAATATAAAAGGGTCAAAATGGCAAAACAAAGTCTTCTCAATTAGCTAGGTCTCTAAATATGTTTCCTGGCAATCTCTTTTTCTTGAACTGTCAATGATGTCTTGTTGCTGCATGGTTGTCTGCGATTTCTTTATTATTTTCTTTTTTACCACTGTTGACCACTGTTTTGAGAGCATGCTAGAGCTGTTTCAGACACTCTTGTCGTAGACTCAGACTTTGGCTGAGAAGACTCGTCAGCAACTCCAAGAGGTGAGGCATGTCAGCTGGGTTTAAATGAGATATGTGACCTATTAGTTCACCTTCCTGCCTTGGGATCCTAAACATATGAGACAACCCTGTCTTACTACCCTCCTCACTGACTCATTGCTCAATCATAATTTCGGGCTTCTTACTAATCCCTGACTCTCACCCTTAGTCTTGCTATCCACTAACCGCTTGAACATCTTGCCATTTGCTTCTACCTCTTACCACTCGTCTCTAATAAATAGGTGTATGTTGGCTCACTGCCGGTCTGGCACTCTCACTAACCCATTAGGGGTATCCTTGCCTCCTCCTTTATGCTTCTTCTCCTTTCTCGCAACTGCCTTTAATTTTCCACCTGCTCCTTTCACTGCTCTTCCAACTGCTTATCCTCCTCCTGCTATTTTTATTCCTCCTGCTCCTCCAACTGCTACCCCAACTGTGCCTCTTCCTCCTCTCTGTAGGCCCTATTCCTCCTGCCCCAATTTATGCTCCTCCTCCTCCCTCTGCTAACTCCACTCCTCCTGCCCACCAGCTGATCCTCCAACTGCTCCTCATCCTCTCTCTACTGTCTCCACTCCTGAAGCCACTGCTCCTCCATCACCTCCTCAATTTGCTCCTTAACTGCCTCTGTCTCTCCCTCCACTACTACACTGACCCAAACCCACAAACACAAGAGAGTTTTATAGTCACTGCTTTCCTCCCCAGGAGTGGGCTTCCAATCGAGCAGAAGCAGTGGACAATAATCTCCTGGAGTTGGTGGTGCCACTGAGTCTCTGTGCTGACAGGTTTTCCGGGTCTTTGCTGATTGGTTCTCCTCTGCTAAAAGGCCAGTCTTCCATCTTGGATCTGCCATCCTGGTGCATGTACACAAGCAGGAGAACACAGAGCTCTTTGCCAAAAGTGGGCAGTGCCTGAATATGACACGCGTATCTGATCACTTCCTGGTGCAGCATCCTCCTACTCTCAGGTATACCCTTGATACTTCCTGAGCTGTGTATAGTACTGTGGAAGACCCATGACTGCCACACTTCAAAGTCTCATCCTATTTTGTTTCTTTTAAAGCAACAGTAGCAGTCTTGCCTTCAATATGACGGTCCGCAGCCTTGACCACCCAGTGCTTTGGGGGGGAGCAGGAGATCTGCCCATTCCACCCTCTGGCCCCATATGACATAGTGGGAGATGGGGTTCGGCCCCCCGCTCTGCCCCAGTGATGCTTTAAGGGCCAGGCATGGGACTCTGTTATAAAGACTTCTGTGGTATGAGTTACTTTGCCTGCAGCGTGCACTGAACTCAGTAGCTCACCATGTGTTTGGCATAAAAAAAGGACTCCATCAATCCTCCTTAGCGCTCTCTGGATTGGCTCCCAGCCGGCGTCCACATTGCTTTTAAAATTTGCTAACTTACATGTAAATCACTCCATGTTCAGGCTCCTCTGTTTGAGTGCTAAATTGAACCCATATTCTCCCGGTAGGCCTCTTCACTCATCCTACCAATATGTGCTTGTTATGCCTTTATTCAATTTTAATGCTAGAAGCGAGAGAAGATTGTTGATTCATGTCCCTAAATTGCCTAGCACCTTTGATGTGGTCTTTTTAACAAACAATAAAAAAATCAAAACTAAATTAAATCAAAATCAATATGTAATTTGGTCCTGGACAGCAAAGAGTGATTTGGCTGGGAAGGCATTTGCTGTCTCTTTTCATGCTAGGTGGCAAGACATGCACAGATCTAAAGCAGCATCGGAGTACCTATTCACAGTAGGTCACTACCACTAATTCCAAAGCTCCCAGAATGCTTAATTCCTTCCTGAAGTGACTATTCTAGTAACAAGATACTCCGGTAAATTCTGTGAAAGAGGGATGACACTCCACTTGGAATTGTTCACATTAGATCCTAACAGGAAGCTTGGTAGCCTACAATCTCCTTCAAAGACTTACCTTATAATGATGTGGTATAAACCTCCCCAACACACACACACACACTCTCTGTGAATTAACTGCTGGAGTTGTTGATCATTATTAGGCCTCTTCCACAGGGAGAAAGACGACTGTTCCAAGGAGTAAGTTAGACTCTTCCTTTAATATTCCTGAGAAACAGAGAGATGCTGCTGAAAGTACTTCAGAGTTTGCCTCTACTGAAGACACCTTAACTGGGGCACTTAGGTACCCTGCGTACAAGCAGGTGTTTGTAGGTTGTTCAGCATACGTCTCCATGGGGAGGAAGTTCAGAAAACAGCTCTGGCTTTGAGTGGTCCTTTTTGTGTGGAGGCATTGCCACTGGCCCTGCTGTTGATAAGCATAACAAAAATAAGAATGTCAGTCTGTTCTGAGAAATTGAGATGTCTCTGACCCTCAAACCTGGCACCCAATGCTTCTCACACCTAACCACCTTCTGCACCGCAAGCCCTACTAAGCATGTTGAGCTTGTCCAAAGAGCCCATCTAGCCATCCTGTTTGAAGTCATCCCCACCGATCAAGCCTTTTCATTTTTCTCACCAAATCGTGATGACTGGGCTAAATCTTTCTGATTGTTGCACATTAAGAAGCAACACGAACACTTGTTTGACAGTGTTAAACCTTCTAAAAAAAATCAAACTAGCAAACTTTTGGGCTACATGTCATTTTGCAATCAACCTATTGAAGATATTGTTTTGTCTATGCTTTTCCTTAATCTATTTGTCTATGTTTGATATATCTCCTAAACTACAATTTCCAGTTTAACTGGCTGCTTCATGTACACATTCAGATGGTGTCACTGTCTGCTTTTCACTTGTAGGGGAAGGGTGGTGAGTGTGTTTAGTAACTGTGTTTTTTGTAAGAACTTGTACTTTTATATAGCTTTCTTAGGACATTCTTTTTATCTTGGTACTTACCGCAATTATGTTATTTGGAAGTTTCTTATGCTAATAGACATCTGGAGAGAGTGAAGCTTGCCCATGGCCCATTCTTCAAATATAGAGGTGAAGGAGGTATACCATCCATTTTAATCGTTCTACCTTCATGATTGAAATACATCTGTGCCAGGTTATGGTATTTACTCCCCATGCACTTCTTCTGGCAAGAATAGGATTTGATCACAATGCCAATGTTCCAGTTCAGAATACAGCCTTCCTGGACATATGTTGAAAATATTTGACTTTACTTCCACTAAACTATGTCTTGATCTGTGCTTTACCTTCAGACAAATAAATGCAGTCGAACCTAATATTTTTGCTACACTGTGGGCATCAATTTCTATTTGAGTGGGAGGACCAAGGGACACTCTCATACGGCATCCAATCACCAACTCATGAGGAGTCAGGAGGTGATCTGAACCAGGCCGGTTTCTCAGGGCAAACGGAGGAGGGGGTAGGCAATGTAGTGAAATATGCTGGCCTTTTTGCTTCAACATCTGCGGTTTCGTTATCACAAGAAAATATGTCTGCTGTCTTAGTATGGGCTGCGCATTTCAGCACGGCAATGGCCAATGAGAACTTTAACCCCTTAATGAGTTTATCTAATATAGACGCATGTTGCACTGGTGTGAAGAGGAAGCCCCTCCTTTTCCAGCGTGACAATCCTGCATGTACAGTTAATGTCACATAGGTGCAGTTAAAGTACACTGTCACTTCCTCATATCTTTGAAGTGCAACGATAAGCGCCACTAATTTTGCAGCCTTTGCTGAACAATGTGAAGGCAATCTCGTACTTGTCACTACTTCAAATTCACCATTCTTTTTTAACTTCACTAGTGCCAATCCTGTACATCTTTCTCCAGTCCTTTTGATCGATTTTTGAAGAAATTAATAGGAACCTCCCCCCTCCAAGAGCATTTTCTCTAACATGGGGAAAATCGTCATAAACTCAGTAAACGTTGTGAAGTAATGTACATAGTCCTCCTTCCTTATTAGTTCTGCTACAAATGTTGCTGGATTCACTACTCTACATCTAACAATTTTAATCACTGGGTTTGAAATAACCACTTCATACCCTGATGCTCTTTGTGTAGTTAATGTACTTTTTGGTTTCTCTAAAATAGCAAATAAGGAATGCTCGACAAATAACATAATTGAGCACCCCATTGTAATACTTGCGCTATTTCAATTGTGAATGCAGCAGCAGCTAATGCTTGTTTTGCAAGGATAATGTCCTTTCATTACTGGGTCTAAAATCCCACTGCAGTAGGCTAATGGTTTATGTCCATATCCCAATGTCGTCTTCTGCGTGAGGACTCCTGTCATCACCTCTCTATTTGAATGTGAGAATAAATAAAACTCTTTGTTATAATCTGGAATCCATAACACAGGGGCTGTACAAATCACCCTATTTAATTCTTCAAACCCTTCAGTCATCTTGTCTGTCCATGTTATTTTACTTTTACCTAGCTGTGCTTCCATTAGTCCTTTCAACAGTACTCAAATATATGTTCTATAATCAATCACACAGGCCCTGCAATAATTACATAGGCCTAAAAAGTGTTGCATTTCCCTCACTGTCTAAGGTATTGCAGTTTTCATGATTGCTTCTGCTCTCTCAGGTGTCACTTTTCTCCCTTCTTGAGAGATCAGCTGTCCTTCCTACAGGACCTCTTCTTGGCAATACTGTAATTTATATTTTGTCTACGTTATATCCCTTCTCTGCTAGTATGGTCATTAGTTGAACTGATTCTTTTCTGCACTTTTCTTCTGTCTCACCGCACACTGGCCAATCATCTACGTACTTAATTATTGTGCTCTCAAGTTGTACATTACCTAGGTTCATCTGCAGGACCCAATTAAATATTGAAGAGGACTCACAGTACACCTTAGGTACTCTTGTATGTTTCCAATGCTGTTTTCTATATGAAAACAAGGTGAAATCTTGTGAGTCCTCATGAAGGGGAATTGAAAAGGAGGCATTTTTTAAATCTATAACTTTAAAACATTTGTCTTTGGCTGGGATGTTGCATAATATCGTAGCTGGATTCGTAACCAGTGGAAACTCTGCTTCGACAATATATATATTTGTTTTTATTGATCAAGCTGAAATACATCAACTTTACAATATTTTATAATACAATTCATAAAATTCACTTCATTTTTGGCAATATAAAATCAGTAGATAAAAGAACATTAGAAGGAAATGAGAAAAAAACCAACAGTTATTTGTCTCCAAAGTAACAATAATATTGATTCTCACATATGTTTAAAAGAAAATCCCATAAAATCAAAACAATACATCAAACTAATCTTCCAGTAACTTTAAATCATTTAAAAAGGCAGTTGAATTCATTCTTAGTGAAATAGTCATACCACTGTAAATCATTTGCTATAAATTATGTGTGGTTATTTCCTTATGTTCTTTTAAGATTGGTTCAAAATATTGGATTTGTTTTGACCTAAGGAGATGACACTCAACCATTAGATGGCGTACTGTTTCAGATTGACCTTTGATCTTACAAAAGCGACAAAAAGTATCCTGTTAAGGAATTATCTTGTGTTTAGCTAGAATCTCCTTTGTTGGCCATAAATTCAATCTGAGTCGTAAAAAACTCAGATCTATGGGCAACTGAAGATGATTTAATCATGTACGGCTCAGTTGTGCTATACTTCTTGTGAGAGTGGAGATTACCATTACAATCTCGATACATTAAACAGTTCTCCCTAGTTCTAATCCAATCCCACAAGAACGTTTTTGTCTTATCTCTAGTGAGATTGTCTAGGAGGACATCAAGAGTAACATCAGCATCAGCTAGTACATTGATTACCATTTGTTGCCACTTTCGGATTAATTCATCATTTGAGGAAAAAATATGCTTTGATAGAATGCCTAGCAGCATACTTGTGCCAGTTATTACAAGGCGCTTCCTGAACAAAGCTACTATTTGCCAAAGGTATCAATCATACAGGGATATTAAGCCTAGTTCATTTCTGATCCATACAGTTGGAACGCACTTTGGCAGTCTAAGCATACGTTTCCAGAAAATGCTCTCAAATTGGCACCACGTTGTCTCTGGTATTATATCTTGTGTTTTAGAACCACATAGCAAGATTGGAGTAGCTTTTTGGCGAATGTATGCCAAGGCAGGACTTATTGAAAATTTACCAATTTTGGCCTGGATGACAGAGGTTTGCGAAATGGTGATGTCTAATTTATTACTTAAATTTGTTAGGTGTCCTTGATAATTAAAGTCAGAGATATTAACACCTAGATATGTGTACAGGTGAACACGATCAAGATGTTCACCCTGCACCGTCCACTTACACGATTTACCACTACTCTTTAGAATAGAATTACAAACCATGACCTTTGTTTTTTCTAAGTTATTGTTCAACAAGTTATCCTTGACATAATTTGATAAAGCATCCAGAAGATTTTGTAATCCTTGAGGCATTTAAGACAGGAGGACCAGATCATCTGCGTATAGCAAGGCCGGGATGGCTTTGGTTGCTAAATCGGGGGCATCTGCCGTAACCCCATCAAAAGCTTGAAGAATGTCAGCTATAAAAAATGTAAATAGGGCTGAGGCAAGGATGCATCCTTGCTTCAGCCCTCTACAAGTTCTGATGGAGGTCGATAAGACACCCTCAAATTTTAGCCTGACCTGGATACTTGTGTTTGTATGCAAGGCACTAATAAGAATGATAATATAAGTCGGGCACCCCTCTCGGGTCAGCTTTTGTAGAATAAGTTCTCGAGATACCGAGTCAAAAGCTGCTCGTAAATCAACAAAGACTATATACAATGGTTGTTTGATTTTTTGATGATGTTTGATAATTGAGGTTATACTCAACAGATTGATCGAAGTGCCTAATCCAGAGATGAACCCAGTTTGGCATGGCTCATGTTTGAAAAACTGCATGGTCCATCTGTTAAAATCCCTCAAGATGAAACATGAAAAGATTTTGCCTGGAGTGTCTAAGAGGGCGATCAGCCTATAGTTAGAGGGTGACAACCGATCGCCCCTCTTGAAAATAGGCACAATGACCGACCGACGCCAAGATTCTGGAATAGTTCTCTTTTTAAGATAGGTCTAAAGATGTTTTACAAGATCTTGGCCCACAACTGAGGGCGCTGCTTAAACATATGATTACTAAGGCCATCAGGGCCAGGCACCCTAGATCTACTTGACATATTAATGAAATAAAGTATATCTTCTTCGTTGAATAACAAGTTAACTACATTTGATGTCAGAAGAGAATCTCTTTGGCAGGTCTGATCAGGAAGAGCATGTAGTGTTGTGTAATAAGCAACCAAGTCACTTTTTAGCACCCCATTTATTTGGACAGGTAGTTATTTAGAAGGATTGGTGATGTTTAACAGAGACCAAATCTCAGAAATGTTCTTCGAAGCCATGGCCCTCAACATAGCCTCCCAATCACTATGATAAAAATATGCTCATCTAGAATTAATCCAATTCCTATACTTACATTTCAAGGATCGAATTGTATTATATCTAAGAGGCAAGGGCTAGTTTCTTTTGTTTACGAAACAAGGCTTTGTGTTGTTGAATTTCTACACTAAAATTGTGTTTCAGTGACAAATAACTTTGTGTTAATGTACTGGAGTCAAGTTTGTATAAATAAAGGGTTGAGGTATAAGGTTCACCAACCCAACCAGTGGATGGATCATTTTTCAAGATATCCTTAATTAAGTTTATTTAAAGGCCCCCGTTCCAATGGAATATAGCCCTCAAATTATTGACAGTTAAACAAGGAGTCAATCTACTTCACATAATTTTGGGTGGTGAAGCATCACAGCGTCAATGTACAGTAAGCATTTCATGATCGCTATGTGATTGTTTGATTATTTCAAATCTATTAGCTTTGTTAAATGTGTTTATATCAGTATATATATAATCAATGGTTGATTTGGTAATACCTCTTTGCCAGGTTTTATGTGGGGGTATATCACCAGTGAGTGCACCATTAAGCATTAACAGATTTCGATTTTTCATTAGATGTTTCCATTTGGTACAAGCTTGATTATCTTTAATGTTGGATCTTGGCAAACATTGCACATTTAAATCACCAACTACAAATGTATTAGTTATTTCCACCATTATAGAATTTGATGTTGGTTATGGCAGCTGGATTACGATATATATTGATCAGGGCAATCACACCTGCCGGATTCGCTATTTTCACTAGCTGTAGGTAAGAGTTTGGGGCAGCCCAAGGTTGAAGCTGGAAGCCTTGTCCACACTTAATGGCTATCAATAAACCCAAAGAAGTGCACCCTTTTAAGCCGGTTAGCGCTGGATGCAAAATAACATCGTAACCATTCCACACTGGAGGCTCTACTTACCACGTTTCCTGTAAAGCTATTATATTGAAAGTGGCCAGGGATGCAGCACTTTCACCAAGCAAATGGGAAAACCCACACCTATTCCAACTAGCTAAAGAAAATGTTATTGGTGCAAGGTCGGCTGATGGTTACTGGGTTATGTTCAGTCTTCGAACATCATTGCTTGGTGTTCGGATATCGTTGTGAGGTGAATTATGAATTTGCAAAGTTATTAGATTGATAAGGTTTCATTCTTCTGACAGCATCAACCTTGTTTGCTTTTGTATTTTCCATTACTATCGCAAGGACGACTCCCATAGCATAAAGTTCCATTCGCGTCTGCCATAACATATTGAGTATCACATTGGACGACAGCCATAACCTGACTACTGATAGATCTTCATTGTTCAGAAACTCGACCGGATTAATGTCAGGAGAGGAAATGTCTTGAAGACTATCAACATCGCCAAAAATAGCCAGTACACTTGCCCGGGACAAGTCATATAAAGGATATGGCCCTGGACGACACTTCAAACTAAAATGATGGTGGATATTTAACTTCAAGGCATGTTTAGCTATTTTTGGAATTATTAATTGTCTCTCCAATTGAGGAAATAGCTAAGGTTCGATTACTAGTCGTTTTGAATGCAAGTGAGTTCTCTGGCACTGTAGTCAAGCGAGTAGCAAACGAGAGTTCACGCTGTAAATCAAGGTTTGTACAGAATGAAGACGGAACCTGAATGGATGCTGAGACTAGTTGTTTCAATTTTAAATATTCATCTATGGATGTTTGAATCGCAGCGCTAACATCAATAAGTATACTGTCAGTCTGAGTATGTTTTTTTGAGTTTATCTCTTTGTTTTTAAGTACTCTGGTTGCCGTGTTGGTTTCATTTGAGGAGAGGGTTTCGGCATGCAGTGACTTGCCCCTATTATCTGGTTGTATCAACTAGGGCACAGTGCCCTCGGATTTTTCCAAGGTTGCAGCTTCAAGAACAGCAGACCTAATCACCTTAGTTTCAGGGGAAGCATTAATCACCGCAATCATATCATTTAAAAGGCCATAATCTTTGCACATAGTCACACTTCCATTAGTATCACTTTTTTTGTTGCACTATATTTTTGTATTTGTATAAAATAGCATGACCAACATTGGAACAAGGGGTTTTTTGTGAATTGCACCCGCTTTACAAACTGCTTAACGTTCGATCTTGAGCGTAAGATGCTATCTGTTTGATTTTTTATATTTTTTATATCATACAAGTCTCTTTCATCTTTTTCACCTTGGTCTTGGAGTCAAAAATGCTATACACAACTGGTATCACAGCACCTGACTTCTGTACATGGGTAGAAGTAGCGAGAGAGGGAAAGACAGTTATAATACCAGGCTCAACCTGCTCATTACTTATTGCGACAGGGCGTATAATAGCTGAAAAGGCAGGAAGAGCAGTTGAATTAAACAATTGAGCAGAATGCTTACTAGACTTCCTATTAAAAGAGGGACTCGACTGTATACAAACGGGTTCTACCTGTTGAGTCAGAAGAAGTGAATTTTTTGGCTTAATTAGATTGTTCAATTCACAGTTATTTATTCTAGCCACAATGTAATCTATTTGTTTGAATTGTTGAGTAATGTTCACGTCCAAGGTTTCAAACAATCTAAATAACAATTTGATAGTCATGTTCATAGCATTTGAAGTTATTTCTATAAGCAGACTATCATGTTTAGATGAGACAGTTGACTGTATAGAGACATGTGAAGGAAAAGGAGCCTGAAGTCTGTGAGGTATGGGTTGAGAATATGACGCCAATAAATCAACAGACATATGCGTAGGGCGCTCAAATAATCTGGGAGACTGATAAAGGCTGGTTTTAACATCCGCTATGTCTTTGCTTATGGGCAATGGAAATGCCATATCTGCGTTATTCATAAAAGGAACACAAGTGTCCGTAATTAGAGGTACTACTGGCACATCAACTGGCAACAAATGATTAGATAAATGCGAGCCTCAGGGGAGTTGCTAGGTCTGGAAAAGACCCGGGGCTAAGCTGATGTCGGAACTGTTGGGACTGGGGTCTAGCTAGTCTTTTGGCTGTAGCTCCTGAGATTCTATCCGGGGCTACAACCAAAAGATCAGGGGCAATAGCCCCCTTAGCCTCCCCCTAGCAACGCCCCTGGCGAGCCTCCAGATGTCACAGCATTAGGGCTGGAATTCAATGCACAATAGACATGATTTGAGCGTCAGAAACAGATACATTCAACGCGGGCTCTTGCTGGGATAAAGCTATTACTGTATTAGTCAGCTCCTCAATCAAGTTCATAGAGCCAGCGAAATTACAACTAGAAAGTACGTTTGTATCACTGCGTGGAAAGTAGAACTCACGGATATCGCTTACAGTAGTTCTCTTATCTTGGGTCAAAGGTCGGATGTACACTTAATTTCTTTTTGAGAGCAATGGTGGGTGACAGTCTCGGAGGCGTCAGTTTTAAAAGCACAGACGCATGAGTAACAACCACGTGTGAAGTATAAAAAATATTACACAGAAAAAATGATAATATTGGCAAATAAATAAATGAAAGACTCCACTTGCTATGACACCTCTGTAGTCATGTTACGCTGCACAGCTGAACAGCTTAACAGTGTAACAGCGACTTCCAGAAGCAACTTTACTTGAAGCGCACGCAAAGAAGTGCACAGCCAGCCTCCTTTTGGTGTATTCTGAGAAAAGGGGTGGAGTCACCAAACAGGAGTTATCCAATGGGACGAAAAACGAGCACACCAGCATCCAGAGTTACACCAGCGTAACAGCAACTTTCAAAAGTGACTATTCTTTAGGGGGCATAAATCCTTAATAAATCTCCATAGCCCCTCTGTTGATTTCTTCGTTGGGTGCCCAGCCGTGTTACATGGGGTTTCTGATGTCACCAATACGCCCTGTTGTACTAAAGCAGAAATGGTTTCAACAATACCTTTGTCTGCTTCTCTAGACATGGAATAGTGCTTTGCTCATGGCAAAATTGCTCCAGTCTTGACTGCTCCTGCTCCACTCAATAGACCCATGTCATATGGACTGCTGGTCCATAAGATGCTTGCCACCTTTTCTAAATCTTCCTGGAAAAATGACAGTTTCTTTTTTACCAATGCCATTCTCTGTTGTATTTCTCATCTTTAATCCAATAAGTGAGACTTATAAAAAATACTAGTCCATCCTCTGAATACTCAACTCTGAACAATTCTTCATCTGTCAAGTCTGATAATCTGTATTTTTCACCAAGGGCTATTACTGCTCTACATTCTCTTCCCTCAGCATCTGTCCCTTGAACAACCACCCTTTAATCTCTTAGTACTTCTGCCTCTAGTTCTAAAGGGATAACCTGTCCTTCTTCATCATTCATAAGTATTTCTGACTCAAACAAAAATGTGTCTGGTATTCTCAACAATGTACCTACCAGTCTAGGAAACCTTGTCAACAAAATATTGACTCCATACAAAAATACTTCTGGGTCTAAAGGAACACCTCATAATGCTTTTTGGTCTGTAAATGCTAATATGAATTTTCTCACATTCATGTAATGTATCCCTGGAGTGGAACATACTATTTTCAGTGAAAGATATTGTCATGTTTAATTTTCTCATCAAGACACGTTCTAGTATGTTAACTGGTGTCTGCCATGCAATAGTGGCATAAACATGTCATGTTCTCCTATAGAAATTCGCAAGTTATCAGTAAAAGGTACTAAACTCATAGCTCCAGAGAATCCCTGCGGATTCATGGCAATGCCAGACTTTGGGTACTTTCCCTATCGAACATAGGAACGAGTCGCTCCAGTCTCTACAAGAAACGAAAAATGTCTTGCATCCTATCATTACCCTGAGCCTCGGTTCCTCTTGGGGGTCTGGTGTCACTGATAGTACTGAACAGATCAGGTCTCCCTGTGGGCTTTCCTATTGTGGATATAAATCCATCTCTGTACCAGTGAAAGGATTTTCTCCCACCACATCACACTCCCTCTCCTGGGTGTGAATGCTTGTCAAGCTCCTGTATTCGCATTCCGTTGTGGCACCATTGCCTGTTGTGTCTGTGCTTGCTGGGTCTATACTTGTGTTTGCATAGGCGCTTGCTGTGGTTACCCTTGTGGCGACTGGGCTTGCAATGGAACTTGTTGCGCTCTCTGTATTTACCGTGCGCATGGGTGTTTCTGCATGTGATCTTGTGCATAATATTCCTGTGGTTCTGTATTATACTGTGGAGAATAGCCCATCCCCCCTCTTGGAGCTTGCCAGTTCTACTGCATACCCCCTCTACTTCTGCATGTTCGGCCATATGTCCTATTCTCCCACAATTCCAGCATTGCTGCGGCTGCCCTCCATTAAATCCTCTTCCCTCCAGAGGGTTTTGAAATCTGCCTCTTCCTCTTAGTCAATTCCCTGTACCGCTTGCCCAGAAGTTTTACCCACCTTGATTTATAAGATACCCTACATTGTTTGGCTGCGCTGGCTGTAACTCTTGTGTTGCCACACCTTCACCACTTGTCATTACTGCTTCTTCTATGGCAGATTTTGACAATTGTTTCTGAATTAACTATGCTTTCTCTTGCTTTCTTCCTATTCTTCTCTTGTAATAATCGACAATGATGTACGATAGTCAACTGTATTTCTGGTCATGGCTTTGCTTGAAATCCCAACCTGTGTCTTCATCTGCCATTGCACTGGCTTGAGCAGCCCCTCACATAACACCTGATAGAATAATGCTGCCATTTTATCCCATTGTTCTCTCGTCTCAAGACGCCAAAGTTCTTTAATCTCTTAAATAAAAGCAACAGGATCTTCGCCCTCACCCATTCTCCTTGTCATAATCGCATCCATGTCTGATGTGTCAGGATATTGAACTCTAAGCACCCCCCATACATCTTCTCTGCTACGTGCTTGTGGTCGCTCAGAGTATGGTGTTGGTTATGGTGTTTTTTCTTTTGGATCTTCTAAATCTGACCATTGTACCCCTCTTTCTATGCTTGTATCTATCAAAAAACCACATGCCCCCTCTCTTTGCGCTCTTTCATTTTCTTCCCTTTCCTCATCTGACATCATTATAGCCCAGCTTGTATGGGGGTCATCCCATTCCTCGTCATCAAGATCTAGTCTACTCAAGGGCAGCGTTCTATGCTCGTCCATCATTATATCATCCAATCTGTCTCCTGTTTCCTTCGGTGGAGATCCTTCAATGCTCCCTTTGGCTTTGTAACCATCTTTCTCACTCATTTGCCTATATGAATCCCCAATCATTTTCCCTATGCCTTCTGACTCATGTTCATCAGCCCATGTCTGTATTATTGAAATCCCTTGCAACTCCCTGTGGGGCTGTTGTGACCCTCTCTCTTGTTCCCATCGTTCTCGTGCTTTGACTGATACTATATATCTATTAACGATGTGATCTATTTCGTCATCCCTTTGTTCCTTATTCTTTCTCATTTCTTCTTCTCTTATTCTTATCTCCCTTTTCTCTTCTTCCTCTCACCTTCTTTGCAACCTACGTTCTCTCAGTCTATGTTTATATTTTGTCATGTCTCTTCTCCTCTAGTCTCTTTCTTTTGTTCTTCATACCATCTTTGTTCTTCTTTTGCTTCCTCTCTTTTTCCATCTCCTCTTTGAATGCCCATTCCCATTCTTTTCCTTCTTTTACTGTTCATCTCTTCCTTCTCTTTCTCTATCATCAATACCCTTTCTGTCAAAATTAAATAATATCTGTTTTCCCATCCACTCGTTCTGCACTATTGTCACTTCCTTGGCTTTCTCCTTCCCTTCGTTTTGTCTCTTAGCTTCTTCTTCTATCTTTATCTGTCTGTCCCTTCTTTCTTCACGCTCTTTATGTTCATTGCATGCTGACATATATTTGAGTTCTTTAATCTGGCTCTCTTCCATGTTATTCTCACTATGATAAGCGGGGATTGCGTATGTCGGATTAACATACCCTGCTGCTGCTTTGAACCCCTGTAAAGGATAGAGTCCCTGTTTCTCAGTGTCTGTATCCTTGTTTTAAGAAGAAGGAAGAGGAGCAGAAGGTGTTGTGTCCTCCCTTTGATGCTGATTAAGCATCCACTCCTTTTCGGGCAGGTCTTCTACCTTGCTATGATACAGTTCCCATTGTTCTAAAATGGCTAATCTTTTATGTAACTTCTTCCCTGTATACGCAATGTGTAAGTATGTTGTCATATGTTGCAATACTGTTCTTGTAGACTTACCTTCTTGAGGCAAAGGCATGAACATTTTGTCAGCCGTGCCTTTTACCCACTGTGAAACGTTAAATGTATACTGCCTCCTTTATATTTATATTGGCCTAAGCCTAGTCGCTCCATGGGGAAAACCGCATTGCAAAGTTCTGAATTAGAATTGACTTCAAGCGCCATCTTGGAAAAAGTCCTCCATCTTGGTTCTAACTTCTGCTCACTCTTCAGTAATGCTTAGCTATGTTTTCAGCTGCCACAGCATAATCTACCTTTGAGCCTATGTCAACACTAGGGCTGGCAGAGCAGACTATTTGTCCTGTGCAAACAAGACCTTGTAGTCAGAACGAACTCTCATTCAAAGTGTTATCTATGTCTACAAAACTCATTCTCCCACAAACAGTGTTATACAATGTATGTAAACTAATGCTGGATGTTTTTGAAGAAATCCTGTGTACATTTCTGGAAATAGAATTTACTTTAGAAAGCTAAAGATCCACACAGCTGACGACAACAAAGTTTGTCAGTATGTTTAAGCAACCTTGGAGCTAAAGTGAACTCCAATTTAAAGTGTTTTCTATATCAATAGCCTCAGCCATATTCAAACATAAGAACTGAATGTTAGACAAACTAGAACTGTGTACCTTAACAATAAGCTATTGAATGTGTTTCTTGAAACTAGGATCAGCCTAAACTGGATAACCAACATGACCAGACAGAACAAAGTTGTAACAATTGTATTTTGAAGACTGGAAAACACTTGAAGTATGTAAAGACAATATTGTTGCATTTGCCATGTGAACTGGGCACGAACCCAAATTTGTAACCTATTAGTTAGGAGATGGGCTGAGCTATAACCAGGACTGTGTATAAATACTGCATGTTTTGTAATGACCCGGACTCATGTTTCTGGTACACACTGCGAGGTGCTGGGAGCCAGATAGCTATCTGCTTTGATATTTGAATCTGTACAGAATAAATCTTTGACTTTGTGACTGGCGGATCTAATTTTTGGTGGTACCAAGCCTCAATATTTGTTTGATTTTACACCACTTGGTATCGTACTTCCTAATCTTGGGTGTGTATCTCAGTAATGTCTTGCATAAGCGTAGCAGGGAAGTGTCCCCATAATGACAAATCGTTTTCAACTGTCAATACTTACCGGTTCTTTTATTTAATTTATTACTTTTAATCAATTATACAACAACAATCAATTTGGGCAAGTACGATCAATGCCGCCCATGACCCAAAAAAACAATTTTTTAACTAATTATAAAGCCTATACAATATTGTTCTCTTTATTCTTTCGTTTATAGTCCTATTGATTCTTACTGTCCTGCTGTTTTATTATTGACACTTTAAGAATCTTATTTCACTTACTATTTTTCTCAACTTTTATCCACCTCTGATTGATGTGAATCACTTGATTTCAGAGTCTGATAACCAGCTTGATTATTACTATTGTTTCATATGTCTTAGTTTAAACAAATCAAACATTTTACGCTGATATATTTATTACCCAAACAAATGTGCACTATGATTGTCTTCTCCTACTTTCTCTGGTAAAGGTATCTCATGTCCAGTTTACCCCATTTTGGAGTTTGACATACATTCGTCATCTCGGCCTTGCCTCAGGAATCTCTAAAAAATATCCCCTCTGGAGTTTAATGTGTGCCCTTCAGTCCACTTGGGACCAGGGTTTGAGGCATCTCTCTCTTTCTCTTAAAACATATCCCATTAATATATATATTTACACTTACAATACAATCACTCTCCTTTATTTGCTACTTTCGATGCTAAACTTACATCCGTTGCTGAGCTTGAGTCCCTCGGTATAGACTCTTCCTCAATCAACCAGTTTGCCTTCAGTCTGTAGGGTGCCCAGGGGGATCAGACAGAAATGTTTTCAAAGGGGCACCTGTCACAACACAGAGATGGTCCCTGAGGCAACACTGGTGCCCGAGTCCCAGAGCATTCCCAGCTGCATACTTCAGTTCACGCAAGATCATGCCGCTACGCTTCTGTAGGAGCGGTCTAGTCTTTTTTCCAAATGGTCGCCACCTGTAGCAGGGGAAGGCTTATATGCAAACTGCTTCAGGAGCCGGGTGCGTTGCAACCCTCACAGCTTGCTCCACAGGTAAGACGCTTAAGCCATTTCTGCGACTAGCGCTCGTTATCTGCTACTTACTGATTTGTACACCGCTAACGCTATCCCTCTAGCGTATTTGTGTGCTCTCCGCACTTCATCTGCCATCTCTCAGCAGATGCCTTTACTCTGCCGGACTGCCTCTCTTTCCCTTCCTTGCTCCCGGCAGCCAGCACCCCAGCTATTCCTTACCTCCGTTCTAGTTTCTCACTGGACAGCCGAATCATCTCCTGGGATTCTTCTTGTACGAGCACCGTACTGAGGCTCGGTCATTTCTTCTGATCCTGCCGGAGCTTTGTTTGGTAGAAGACATTACTTACCATCTCAGCATTGTTTTGTCTTCCTGCTAATTTCGTAGCATTAGTTCTGCCTGCAGTCACACTATTCCTTACTGTGCTTCACCCTCCCTCTCTCCTTTCTGGCGTGGTGCTGCTGCGTTTTCAGATACCAATACTCCAACCTTCACCACTCACTTTCTTGAGCAATCCGAAATCCGGGGAGACTTCACCACACCTTCCGGGATTCTACCTCTGAGAGGGTTTTGGTGCCTCCAGGCTTTTCCCTCGATTCCAGGACCTATCCTCCCAGAACGCCACGGCTAGCTGTGTCTTTGCATCATAGGAAGTCATGGTGGCGGCTGGAGAGGATAGACCCTATCTCTTCAAGTATCATCTATGCGACAAGGTGAAGAACAAGAAGAAGGAGAAGGGCAAGGCCTTGCAGAATCAAGACAACTCATGCTCATCAGGTGAGGAACTTGAGAGCACCTGCAAACCATCTCGTTTTCACATGTGTGTTTTTCTCCATTCTCCACAGGAAACTCTGCGATCTTCTGGCTAATGGTGGAAGACTTCAAAAATCTGAGAGTCTGGATCTAGGCCCAGAAGTCTGGATCAGAACCATCCTCTGCCACCAAAATGTGTAGTTGCACCTGGAACGTTCCACGTGCCAGATGGAATTACCAATAAACAATCTCAGACCCAAATAACCAGACAGACTCAAAGAATATGGCAGCATACTACTTTATTATCAGCTCATTAAAGTAGGGAAACCTGGTGAACAAACAGATCGCAGCTCACTCCCTCTCAAATACATTTCCGTTACACATAAGATGTATACCTCAATGTATGTCAGCTATAGCATCATCCTGCGTGGCAAACAGTAAAAACAGATTGAAAGGAGGGATTGGTTAAGGGAACAGATATACCTATACTTCATTTAGGTGTTAGTAACACAATTGCTGTCCCTTATCTGGTAGGCAGACCTTGACCTTCCTCTAATTGCCTATAATACATATTAATAGCAGAATAACAGCAGCAGATTGGCTTCTGTAACAATGAATGGTTCATCGCTACATAGGTCCTCATGATTGGTTGGCATTCTCTCCCAACCGGCTTGTTATCAGCACGTAAGCAAAATGAAACCCAGGTACGGGAATCAATGTCAGACCACTGCCCACTTGGCCAATGAGCCTACAATCTCTCATCAGTTAGTCCTTAAGCCAAAGCTTCTTCTTTGTATTGGACCTTGCTTACTGTTCTCTTCCTCTGGACGTTTAAGGGAGTGAATGTACATTGCTATCTTCGCCTGGGGCTTAATGAATATGCCTTGTTCTCTAGTCTTGCACTACGTGTGAGGAGACCATGATTTTGTACATCCTGACCATTTATTTAGTGCTAGTTGATTCAATTATACTGCATGCTATTATTCCTCTGGGCCTCTGGAGACTTGGTTTCTACGTCTTGCATATGCGTTCTGCATCTTTGTTTGTTCAATACTTGTCACTTGTCATGTTCACTCATTTACGTAATCTAAGAGAAATATGTTGTGCTTATGTAGCTTATTCTCTTTGACTCTTCTTGTACCTTCAGTTGCCTTTTGTTGTGGCACCCTTGATCACAAGCCAAAGAGATATTCTTTGTTCCTTGTGCAAAGTGGTTTTCCAGCGCCTGTCAGCTTCTGCAACCTTGGTCTCTCTCCTTCAGGCTTTTTTAGCTTACTATTAGCTAAAACCGACATCCATCTTTTTGTTAAGGTTGCCCAATAATCCCTGATCACCCGCAAAGCATCCTGTGAAGGTCCCTGGAAGCACAAGGAAGAGCTGAAATCTTCCAGGCCATGAGGGATAGGTGACCACTAAGAACTAGATAATAAAGGGAAGCCTCTAGGGTCTGTTAGGAGGTTCTATGTGATTTCACCAAAAATAATTTGTTGAATTTGATTTAATCTAATTTGTTTTTCTTTTATAATTTTTGGCCACAAATAAATGTGGCTCCCACCCACACCTCCCCTCCTCAGTCCCCATCTTAATTAATACCTTTACCCACTCCCCCACATATAGTTGCGGCCAAATTCGGTTAAAAGCATTTGTCGAATTTGCGTTCCCTCTTAGGAGATGAGTGTGAACTAGAAGGAGTCTGGGAATGTCTACCGCTAGATCTAGAAGGGCTGTAAACCATATTTGGGAAGGCCAAAACGGGGTTACCACTACCATCAAAGAGTGCAGCGTGCATACTTGAACCAGAACCCTTGGAACAAGTTACTCCCAAATGGTTGATATATCGGAATGCAGAGATATTGTCCATCTGCAAAAGGATACAACAATTCCTTTGATCCTTTTCTAGGCTTTTCACTATGAAAGACTCTTCTAAGAGCTCCAGGCATTTGATATGAAGAGCCTTCTCCTTTTCTGACCATTTTCCCCCAGTGGAGATGTGTGCTACCCTGGCTCCCCAGCCTAACCTGCTTGGGTCCGATTCCAAGACTATGGGCCTCATTATAAGTGAGCCGGTCCGGAAATAAAGGTGCAAGTTACTGGCACCTTTTCTGTACCAGCTCACTTCGAGTCTGCTGGTAGGGGCACTGAAAACCCGGCAGGCCTGACCTGCCAGTAGTTCAGGCTCCTACCAGCAGATTTTTCACTGAAGCACTGGTGCTTCAGGGCTCCCATACCCTTGGAGTCCTTTGGGACTCCATGGGAACTTACCGTACTGCCACTGCCTGTGATATCCAGGTAGCACCGGGATGTCAGGCGTCAGTAACGGTAATATGAGGTTGCCGGCAACCTGCCACAGCATCGGCGGGTTACCAGCTTCCTCGTAATGGGGGCATATGTCTGAAGACAGACAAAAAAATTGCTTTGCCATTCCAGGCATCCATGTAGTTTAGCCACCACAGAAGCTCTACCCTGGCATCTGAAGAGAGAGAGCTACAAGTTGAGAATATGAGAGGCTCCTGAGCCGATGTCAGGTTTTTAGACACTGTAATGCCTCTAATAAAGCAGCACTGGGAATATGGCCTTAGTGGATGCTGACAACTTTCCCACTACCCTTGCCAACTGAGGGAAAACCTCTCATTCGCAAGAAGAATTTGAATCTCCTTTCTTATTTTGGACATTCTGATTTCTGTGAGCATCAGGATGCACAGCCTTGAATCTGTATTGAAGCGCAGAAACGGGATACGTTGTGTAGGCTGGAAGATGGCTTTCTTTACATTTGTGACAAAACCCAACCTCTGCAGCAGGGAAACCGTCATTGTCAAATGCGTCTGTAGAATTTTGACATTCTGGGCTAACAAGAGCAAGTCTGGGTCCCCTGGGACATCCTGGTAGTTGTGGCCTATGGAGCGAGTAGCTCCTTACCCTCAATTTTTCATTTTAATCACCTTCTAGGGGAAAGTGGATGTAACTGGGAGTTGAATTTTTCTTCCATATCCACATTTATGTGTTTGCTTATGCACGTGTGTTTGCGATGAGTTGAAGAAATAGGGGTCCCGGGTGTGGGTAAGGACTCAGGACTATCATGTCTTTGGAAATCTGCAATCTTGCCTATTAATCTGTCAACAGCAGATGCCAAAGTGAAATTAAGTTCACATATGTTCATTGTCCATTGTGTCTTGAATGACTCTAGTGAAAGAAACTAGAGTGGTATAGGCCAGGTCACCAGCACCCTGTCTGTGAGGAATTCCCTCAACCCCCACACTCACATTGGTTTTGTCGCCTTTGTGTGTATTGTTGCCCTGGGACAACATCAATTAATTGGGGAGAGTATTGGGATCCCCCTCCGAAACTCTAGACACTGCCATTCAGCCTGTGGAACAGAGTCCCTTTAAAGGACCAAAGCATCCCAACCTTTAAAACAACATTACAGTTGCTTTAAGAGCACAGAAACGACCCATGCCAAGCAGGCACCTCGCCAGAAGAGCAGCTGCAGAAGAAATGGACAATGCAGGTGATGGAGCCGCAGCTCATACAGGGCCCATCAACACAGATGGTGCCTGAAAGCAATTGGGAAGAACAACCTGTGATGTCCTCCTAGGAGGAAGAACCGCACCAAGCAGATGCCTGAGTCCCCGTAATCACCTACCCCCTGCGCTGGGAAGCAGATCCACTGTAAGTTATTAGCGGGACGGCGGGGACCACAAGGAAGGGAGCTAATCCCTTGCCTCAACAACTCAGTCATACGCTGCCTCGCATGCCAAATATGACGCAGCGGCAATGTCCCGGTTCAGATACCAGTGCATGAGCTGTGCGTGCAGCGCAAGACTAGTTGCCCTGACAGGTGACGGTCTTGCACTGATACCCCTGCTTATTTCCTAAGAAAACAAATACCAAGCACTGTAAAGTGACAACAGGTGTCTTTCTCAGCCACAACTGCAATTACACGCATATGTACATTTAAAACCGATGCAGGAGGATACTTAACTTCTGACATCAGCGGCAATGAATTATGTTGCTGTAGGAACTCGTTTTGGTACAGGAATGGTACCGCTACCACTAGCGAGCAGATCCACCCTAAACAGGGTCGGACTGGGACAAGAAATAGGCCCGGACACCCAAAAAAAGTGGCCCACCCCTTGCCTCAGAAAAGTGGCCCACCCCTCGCCTCAGAAAAGTGGCCCACCCCTCACCTCAAAAAAAGTGGCCCTCAAACCATCATCCGTGAATCGTGTCAATTCACGACTTAACAGAAAATGCTACTTATGGAGGGTTCATGTGTCTGTTGCATGTTATGTTTTGTGTAAACGCTTGAGAAAGTGATAACATTCCTTTTGTTCTTTTAAAAAAAAAAACATCATCACATAGTAAAATACTTATTTTGCAGAACCAGACTCAAAGCATGTATACTCGTTGATGAAAATAGAGTTGCATTTAATAAGCAATACAGCCAAATGATGACACAATAACAACACAACTCCTAAAATAACATAACTTTGCATACAGTTCTCTGACAGGGTCCACAGGTCCTGGGAATCCTGCTTCCAGCTTCATGAAAATCCTGGAAATCACTCAATCAAGAGTTCCTGCAACAATGCACTTTTATGTGCAACCAGGTCGATTATGTCCGGATTTTGCAATTGGACAAGCACATTCCGCTCCACAGACATGAGCATAAAGCCTTCGAGGTTCTCCTGGCAGAGGTAGTTTCTTAGGCGGGTTTTAATATTCTTCAATTTTGAAAAACTTCTTTCACATGCTACCTGTGTGCAAGATAAGGTCAAGATGAACTTGTATGCCAAATACAATTGCCGGTAAGCACTACTAAAAAGTTCATACCTTTTTAGAATTGCATAGCAACATATTGCACAGTTACGGCATGTATTGGATTTCTGTACTAAAGGTAGCTCTCCAAAATCTTCACTATGTAGGGCTTCAAAGGCATACTCTTCTGGTAGTGTCCGCCTCAGTTTAGTCCACTTGCTTGCAAAGTCTGAGAGTTCTTCCCTTAACCCCTGTAGCGTTATGGACTCATCCAGTCTTTCAAGCAAGGAGCAAATATTTGTAAGAGCATTGTCGGGTAGACTTTCATTGAAATTTTTGGGATCCAGGCATGCTATATCTGCGGAAGAGATGAGTGGGTTTTAAAATGACTAGTTAGGCTTTGAAGAATGTTGTCCATAATGGCATTATGTACAGTAACTCTAAACCGGTCTTTAGCCAAAGTGATTGGCTCATCCCTTGCATTCATTCCAGGCATCCTCTTTTTGTGGGACACTCTCCCCTCTGGAAGGGCAGTTTCCACTCCTTTATCATAGCCTCTCTCTTCCAAGCCCATGTTGGCCCATTCTGCAAATTTTTCTACTGCACAGTACACAGAATCAGAATTTCTTGACTGTGCAGCAAGCGCTTTTGTAGTGTCCGAGACCATTCTTTGTGCCTGTAGGATGTCCATTCTACTTGTCTGGAGGTACTTAGATAATGGGGTTGTCGAATTAAATACTCTGAGATATAACTGGGCTGTGAGCACTGTTTGGAATTTGCACAGAGCATCAGAAAAGTTTAAAGCTTGGTAACGGACGTTTGCATTAGATTTATCTGTATTTGAGCCAATATTATTGAGTGCAACAACCACACCAATGAACATTGCTTTGTTTGGGTTATTAAAGGAGCCAAAAACTTTCCGTAGTGCTGCATCCTTTGCCCACCACCTTGTTTCTCCTATTATTTGGATTGTGCAGCCTTACACAGACAGCTCACGCCACACATCCATCCTTTTGTAGGACTCCGTGAAAAAAACGGCACAGGAGTTTAACAGGCCAAACAAAGACGTGGATTCATTTGATACTTGTGTCCCTTCTACAAGTACAAGATTTAATACATGTGCATAGCACCAGACATGTATTTGACCAGGGGATTCCTTACTGAGCCAGGATGTGAGACCATTGTACTGCCCCTGCATATTGGATGCACCATCGGTTGAATTCCCAATGCACTTGCATAGGTCCAAACCATTATCTTTAATAACACTGCACCAACTTAAACAGCCCCTTTCCAGTCGACAAAGTGCAGTTGGTTACTGCTAGTAGGCGTTCATGTAGAGTGTCAGTAACATATGTAATAATTATAGAGCACTGATCAGTAACACTCACATCTTGGGTTGAGTCTATCTGAATGGAAAATATCCCTGCTTCCTTTATTTCTTCACAGATTACCATTTTGATCAGTTTGGAAATGGCTTCAATCACATACCCAACTGTAGTCTTTGACATGAAGGTCACAGAAGCACCCCGTCCTTGCCCAGTTTTCTTTTTGGATTTGGTTTGAATGGCCTCAATATGTTCCTTTAGAGGTCTGTCATATTTACTTAGGAGCAGAAGGATTTCAAGGAAGTTGCCATGATCCAGCTCTTCATTATCCAGCTCGGACATGGACTCTGATTTCCCACGAAAACTGAGCCCCCTTATACCAATGACTTTTACAACGTCAATAACACGCTCCAATATGTCTCTCCTTTTTCTGATTTGCTCACTTCGAGCTAATTTCTGTCGGTGAAAGAGTAAACCGCCTATGTCGACCCCTGAAAAGTTCAATATATATGAATCTGTGCACCTCCGGTGACCTTGGCCTGCCTCATGTTCTGCAATGCGCTGGTAAATACGCCTCCAGTTTTTCATCCCGTTGATGAAAAGACCCCTCTCTCCACGTTTAGTAAACGCTAAACACACTGTGCAAAAAAGGGCCTTTTGTATTTCAGAGTAACTTAACCAATACCGTTTTCCCCCATCTTTCCTCCAAAAGGCTAAGCTTGCTTTAATGTGTCTGTTTGGGAGGTTGAATGGGACGGTGCTGAAAGAAATAGGAAAGTTGATCTGGTTTTGGACGTTGAAACAAATAGTCTGCCACCTGTAGATCATCTTTCCATGCTCTGTGCTTCACACCCTCATTCCCTGAGTCTTCAGTATGTTGTAAAGCAGATAAAGATTCTTCCGAATGACTAGTACCTTCCACTTCCTCTGGGGGATGATGTTGTCTCCAATTATTTCTGGCAGGCTTGTGTCTGACACTTCCTCCTTGGGGGAATCTTCAATTGTTTGTGGCAGACTAGTACCACCACTGGTTGCCTCTTTCTCGAGATGGACAGCCTCAATTATTTCTGGCAGACTTGATTCAGAAACTTCTTCCTTGGGGGAATCTTCAATTGTTTGTGGCAGACTGGTACCACCACTGGCTGCCTCTTCCTCGAGATGGACAGCCTCAATTATTTCTGGCAGACTTGATTCAGAAACTTCTTCCTTGGGGGAATCTTCAATTGTTTGTGGCAGACTGGTACCACCACTGGCTGCCTCTTCCTCGAGATGGACAGCCTCAATTATTTCTGGCTGACTTGATTCCGACACTTCCTCTCGGGGGACACATTCAGTGATTGATGACATTGTAGTTGCTGCAGCATCTGCCTCTGTTGAAATGTCTCCAATAAGTGCAGAGACTCTGGCTTCTAGTCTTCTCACATCTGGAGCTCTTGTTGATAGGTCCACTGAAGAACCAGGTTTAACACTTGTACCTGAAGAAGATGCCTGGTCACCCTCCTCCACTTTTCTCCCAGCAATACCACCAGGTGACATTTTGATGGTCTGACCTGTAAACAGATCTTCAATTTTTTTGTTTTGCCGGATTTCCTCTTCCATTTGCTTTTTCTTCTTTTCTCTTAGTTTTTCTGCTCCTCCCTTTCTTTTTTTTTAATCCATTTCTCTCCTAAAAAATAAAATTAGCTTAATTGTGCATCTGATTCTTACCTTTATCACAGTAGGTCTAAGTAACCTGGCTGCCAGTGTCAACATCCAAAATATAATTTCATTAAGAGGAAACAAGTGCTTGTCAGCGTTTTCAGATTTGACTGTCCCCAGCCTCACCATAACCTCCCTCCCAAAAAGAGAACAATATCCAGCTAGGCCCATAAAATGCTGAGTCTAACAGTAATCCAGTCCCATGGCATGGTAAATGAACTGGATGCATATGTTATTTCTCCAGGCGAGCGAGCAGTGGCCTGGACGTTGTATTATGGTATGACATCTCAGAAAAAAATAGTAGCCAAAAAGGAAAGCTGCATTGTAATTAACTTATGAAAAACACCAAGGGTGCATGCAACATACATATAGCAAGTGAATGCCTGCTGCATGCACAAAAATGCACACATTTGTGTAATCATCCTACCCTCCACCCCAGTGTTTGAGAGAGGTATAATCCAGGTTTTCCTTTTGCCCTAGCACACATTAGGCCTGGATGCAAATTCACAATAACAAAACGTGGCCAGATTGAAAGAGGAGGAATAGGATAGGAGTTCTGCCTGGTCACTGTGCTGCTTATACGCTGGACTGGAGCCTAGGGTGGCCATGCATCTGGGGGGAGACAACAGGTGTGCATAATAAAGGCTGCCACAGTGGTTTGAGTGTGCTATACAGGACCACCTTACATTGCACTGCATTGAAGATGTACAGTCACTAGTGGTTACTCACCCACAGGGATGGGCTCGCCTGGCTGGCTGTTGGTAGCTCCGCGCTAAGGCCTGACTAGATTGGATACTTGAACAGTGACCTGCCTGCAAAAAGAAACAAGGTAAAGATAACGAAAACCCAATAAACACAGTATATAGCATATAAATACAGTGCAGGGCTTGTAACAAAGATATGATGGGCGCCGAAGCATCCCCCAATAGCTAGGGGCTAAACCATAGTCTGTCACAAAAAAAGGACTAGAGCATCCAGGTCCATAAAGGCTATATACAAATTGAGCTAAAAAAACAATAGAGGATGATTTGTGATGTGTTGATGTATTCCTTGTTTCATTTGGAGGATGCAAATTGCTAAAGAATTTCCAGATAGTAATGTGCTATTGCAGGGAACTGGAATTGCAGTAAACAGGTAAAGGTCATTGGAATGTAAGCTTTAAACTAGACATCAACTGCAAGGGCTTGTAAAAAACAATGTGTGTGAGTGAGACTTGATACAGAGTGAACCCTGACTGAGGAATTTGTGCGCAGCAAAGTGCAACGCTATAGAAAGGAATGCATTGCCTACCATGGTTCTCACTGCGCAAACACAGATGTTTGTACAGAGTCAGTGCCATTAATTAAACACTACCTTTCACCGCTTGACAAAACAGGAAGTGGCCATCAAATAGCATTGTTCCTAAGTACACTTTGAAAAATATGGTTATGATTTCACTAGTGTGATATACATTTAATACAAGAATGGATCACCATATGTATCATTAATATCTGTGTCTATAGATCCATATTGTCAAATTACTGTGAATACAAGCAGACGTCCAAGGCCAAATGATAATATGTTATTGTATAGCACTTACGCTTAAGCTCTTTTTTACAGAATAAATATGCATACAATATCACCCAACCTGTCTTGGTACTCATTTATCGCCCTCAGGATGAAAGGCTGAGATGACCTTGCTGGGATTCGAACCTGCAGATCACACACACATCACAGCAGCGAGCGCTCAACCCACTAAGCTATCATATCGGCTATAGTAAAATGAGCATCTGCAGGTCTGGTGCAAATTTGGCCGCATTTCAAGACTGTGTGCAATGCATCTGATTTTCAGGCTCTGCCCACGTTAGTGCTTGTGTGAAGAGGGCCTCAGCAAATACAAGTGCATGACACAAGGCAATGGCGCCTGACTGTTGAGGGTAGTTTCTAAGATCCCAACGTGCAGTCTCTAGTAAATCACGTCCATGACAAGCTGCCAGCCAATCCCAGGGCCTCGAGCACCTGATGGTAGGCTGATGTTAGCTGGATGTCAAAGCCAGCCTGAAAACAACAACATCACGTCAGTAAAACACTGTCAGTAAAGGCCCTGTTTCTGGAACAACATACACCACCAAGGCATCTTTCTCCCTTTCAGCCCTACACAGGGAACCCGGCGCAGTGGAGCATGGTCGGGGAGTTGTAGTCCCAGAGTGGATTTTACGAACAGGGGGAAGAAATAATGTGCAAAAGGGAGAGGAGGAAGCCTTCTGACATCTGGTCAGCTGGCTGCTAATTAAATGTGTACTTGTTGATATCTTTTGACTTTGTAATGAGCCGGCTGCCTTTGTTCGCCATTCAACTTGGCATTTGCCCCAATCATTTGTGCAATCTTGCCTTTCCCTCTCCTCCCAAGTAGCCAAAGCAGGCCATTCTCCAGATCCTCCATGCCAGAGCGCCAGGAGACCATGCAAATGGCTGCTGTGTGCGGTACACATCCTAATAATACAACACATGCTATTCACTGTGTAACAAGGGGTGGGCAGAGGCTGAGGTTATAACAAAACAAAAAAACACTTACACACACACAAGGACCACCCTCCCAACCCCAAACACCCAGAGAAGCCCCAACACCCCATCCCCCCATTGCAATCTTTCTAGAAATAACATACTTACAGCAGTTCACAGAACTGTAGATCACCCAGGCCCTGGCCGCTCACCTCTCATAAATGCGCTCACGTGGAAACACACATAGACAGACACACCTCTCTCGCGCTCGCTGATTCTCTGTTTTTGGAAGGAGAATGGGTGGTGCACACATCCTTCATTGTCATTTATTTACTCTCCCTGGCCATCCTGAAACCTGGTCCTTCCAGCAGAGTAACGCAAGTTATTCTCTTTGTAACTAGGGTAGACTCTGGTTCCTTTTTTGACACATGCATGCGACTGCAGAATAACCTGAAGAAGGAACTTGGATAGAGGTAGCTAATAGAGGCAGGCCCACAACAGTAAACACCCAAATGTGTGCACTGCAATGCCACCATCTACCTTAAAGACAAGCTGACTCTACATGAACCCAAGAGAATTCTACGGTCCTCTGGCTCCTGGGGTGGGTTGCGAGCGTCTCTCCCTGCATATAAGTGCGTTGAATTGTGCAAAAGAAAAAACATCTAGATTTTTAACCGAAGGATTCTGTTTTCTCGAAATAATCACGTAGATCCAGAAAAGCCATTCTTTCATATTACACAGAAAAGGCTGGTGTTTAAATGCTATACCCGTGGAACACTCAGCTAGGCACTATGTCTATCTCAGGGCCTGCTTCGGGCTTCTACCTTGTGTACATTATCGATCTATATTTACATTCTTAATTCTATCTATACGTGCTGTATTTCTATAGCTAGAGGTGAGCACACACAGAGGTACCAAAGGGGCAGAATCACATTGGGGTGGCGGAAGAATCTGCAGCTCATAGCCACGCAAGGGAGCGGAACCTATTGTCGGGCGCAGGCAGCACAGGTTACAGCATATTCAGAGCAGGAATTACAGGCAGGTCTACACATACTCCATCTCTGAAGCCCAACAGTTTTGAAGTGAGCAGCAGCAGCACTTGCGAATTTTACATGGTGTATGACACACGTCACTAAGAAGGAGCCCAGTAGTAGAGCAGCCAGAAGCCCTGCCTTTTTCGTTTTTGGTTACAGAATCTCGAGGGGGGCCGGGGGGGGCAACATTGCACTCCTGCCTCAAGTATCTATTTTGTTTAAAAGGCGTAGCAGCTAATGGTGTCCTGAAAGAGCACGCGTATAGCTGGGCAGATAGCTCAGTTAGCTAAGCGCTGGGCGTTGAGCTCTCTTTTGGACTAGTAGGCCACTTTTTTGAGCCATGGAAGTACCACGTGCAACTTTCATGCTGCTAGGGTTAATGCAATTAAGAACGTTTGAAATGGGTGAGAAACACCAGCCACGTACATTGCTGTCATATACGGACCTTTGCACCTTCCGCTCTTACGCAGGTGGCCTTTCCTAGTACTTCATGGAGGGAAAGTGGGGGGGGGGGAATCAGGGCACCCGCGTACTTGGCATCCCTGCACAACTGAGTGACTCTACATTTTGCCAAGGGCGGCTGCTGTGCGCCTGGATTCAGTGTTCATATAGGTAGACGCGTCCGTGGCTCTGCAGCAGCTACCAACAAGATAGCTCAGAGAGTTGAGCGCTCGCCCCAAAAATCTGTGTTTGGACTGCAGGGTACACGTTGGAATCCCAACTGGACCGACTCAGCCCTTCGAGGTGACTACACCGAGTAGCATTATTCTGTGATGTAATGGCAGCTATTATTGCAGCGCTTAGAAGCATGAGGAATCCACTGCCAATCGCGTTGTTTAAGAATGTGCTACTGATGAATGCTATTGAGTACTTGGTTTCAAAAATGAAACCCTTGCGCACTGATATTTTTACCACCACTCCCCCAACAACACCAACGTGACTGATCAATGTCGCAAGGCACAGCAATATCAACATGCAATACACAGGTGTTACACAGCAGCGTGGAAACTGGCACTGAAATAAGGCACGAGGGCGCCGGTACCAGGTGTGCGGGCCTGCGTCAATGGGGGGCCGGGGCCCGGGGACGGGGGGCGTGCTGTGACCCCAGCCCCGCACGCACACTTGACACCCAGACATACTCCTAAGAAACGGGAGAGGGGCCCGTGGCCCGGGCCCAGCACACACCCAGAAACAGAAAGAGGGGGGGGCAGCAGCCTTGTCAGACTACTCCCGCGTCCCTAAAACCACAAACAGGGGCGCAGAACTGATGGCTTAGCCCCCCAGCAACAGACTCGGACTGTCCTACAGGACAATAGGGCAATGCCAAAACCAAACACGAAAAATAATGGTGTGTGAGCCGTGTGTGCCCGTTTTTTGGGGAGTCAAAGGGGCATGAGTTACTTCTTAGTTTTCCATTGTTATGGATAAATGTTCTTTAAATTGCACAATTTGCATCACATTTTATCAGAAAACTCCCCCTTGGGCACTATTCAAACAGACTGAAACAGTGCCACAAAAGGAACACATTGCCATTTCCAGCTCAAGCCCCCAGCCCCGCACGCACACCCATTTGTTATGGATAAATCATAAATGTTCCTTAAATTGCACAATTTGCATCACATTTTATCAGAAAACTCCCCCTTGGGCACTATTCAAACAGACTGAAACAGTGCCACAAAAGGAACACATTGCCGTTTCCAGCTCAAGCCCCCAGCCCCGCACGCACACCCATTTGTTATGGATAAATCATAAATGTTCCTTAAATTGCACAATTTGCATCACATTTTATCAGAAAACTCCCCCTTGGGCACTATTCAAACAGACTGAAACAGTGCCACAAGAGGAACACATTGCCGTTTCCAGCTCAAGCCCCCAGCCCCGCACGCACACCCATTTGTTATGGATAAATCATAAATGTTCTGTTCCTTAAATTGCACAATTTGCATCACATTTTATCAGAAAACTCCCCCTTGGGCACTATTCAAACAGTGCCACAAAAGGAACACATTGCCGTTTCCGCTGTGGGCACCTGTTCATTGGTGCGTGCCCGCGACAATGCTATATGCTCCACTCCAAGCCTACACCCCCCTGCCCCGGCTGCAAAGGAGGCAGGGGTCGCAGGCCCCAGGAGCCCCCCACCACAAGAAGTCGAAAGAGAGAGAGGCGGTGGGACAAGGTGACAAAGACTCCCTACAAAAAGAAAGAAATGGATCAGGGAAATGGAAACCTCAACCAGGCAGGCAGTCTGTACAAACACCCACCCACAACTGCAAAGAAGTGTGGGGGGGGCGCAAGGTTTGTGGTGCATCTTACCTGAGCAAAGCCTGGCTCCTCCTGCTGAACTTCGGTCTGCGGTCTCTCTGTGTCTCTCGTAGTGGGATGATCATGGAGGAGAGGCCCAACGAACGCCCAATTTATTCTCTAGCTCTAGGCTCTCTCGAGTCACGTGGTTGCCGCCCGGCAACACAGAGTCTGGGACAGCGCCGCGGCCTGAGCCACATTCATATTCCCAGGGCCCCCGGCCCAGCCCCCCAGGCACAATAGTTGCTTTCAACTTTGCACAAAGGGCACCACCTTCCTGAAAAGTTGAAGGCAACTTGTTGGGTGCCGGGCGGGCGGGGAGGCCGCCAGACTGTGTGCTGTGCCCCCGGGGCCCAAGTCCAGCCCCCGCCCCAGCCCTGGTGGCAGGAGGAGGCCGCAGGCCAGCTAATTTCATTAGCAGAGCGAGCCGGGGGGCAGCCCCCCAGGCCCAAGGCGAGTGAGCAGTGAGCACCATCTACGCCCATGGCTGGCACGGTGCATCTGCATGATGCATAAATTATAATGCATCGATTTGCATGTCGCACGTCATGCAAATTTGCTAATTGATGTGCTGCTTTATCAAATCATCAAAGCAAGGTAACAACAACGTGTGTGTTGTACCTTGCTTTGATGATGCGTGACAGCCCTCCTGACTCCTGCCTGCCCCCTGCTGCAGTCGGTGTCAGTTTCCTATCTGTGCTGCGCCTGCGAGCGAGGGCGAGGCAGCAGCAGCCAGCCTGGCCCAGGCCCTGAGTCGATGCAAACATTCCATGTAAAAAAAAAACACGGCCCGGCAGCTTGGGCCACCCACGGGCAGCCCGTGCCCAGCCCAGTCTGTGTGGTGGTGTGGCACTGTCTGCTGCGCTGGCACACTCTCACGCATGCAGCGCCGCGCCATGGCACTGTCTGCCACTGCTGTGCCACACTGTAAATTCAACAAAAAAAACGGCCCGGGGGCGAGATGATGTTTATTACAGAAAACAGGAGAATAGATTATGCACTATAGGTACAATAATTTGAACAAAGAATGAGGACGGTGTGTCAATATTAATTTGTTCAGGTAGATGGCACATAGATGATATAGAACAGTACATTTTGAATTTTAGAAATTTAGAATGCCTTGGTACATTGAAAGAAATAAAGACAAGTGCCAAGAGGTGATTTTAACTATTTCCACATCCGATTGTATACCCTCTCAGGTTGTCTTTCCCCTTTTGTGTTTTCTAGAAATTGAGCTGTCCGACATAGGTGTTCTGACTCTCCCCTAGAACCGTGGTCAAGTGACTGTGCTGTATCGTGATACACATTACTGACTGTTGTTTCTTGTTTTTTTCCCTTTTTGTTTGTTTTCCCAGGTCGTGAGTTGTGCGTAGTAAAGTTAGACTTTACTGAACTAACAGTACATTGAGTTGTGTTGCAAACAGTGTTTTGTCACTCTTACAATAAGATAGATGGAAGAAGGGTACATATGGTCCTGCTGATGAAGTTCAGATGAATAGTGTAAAACAATATTTTGTTGAACGAAACATGTTGGGTTGTTAAGATATAGTATTGTGAGTTGTTAACAATACAGTAGATTAAAATATTTAGTTGAAATAAACCCCATGGTAGCAAGAGATGGGGATGAATATTACTCTGATCATGGTAAAATGTATATGACGTATCCTAAATAGAAAGGAATCCACGAGCTACCGACCATTGTGTTCCTTTATGTATAACTAATGTGGTGTCCATAAAGGTGTCTTACATCATGTAGTTTTGTATAGGCAGGGTGTCATAGGGTTTAGCACATTTTAAGTTTTTTTGAAAAAAACTATAATCATTTTCTATTTTTTTCTATTATTGGTGATGTACTTATTTTGGGAATATATTGAAAAGGTTTTAGAAATATATGAAATTGTATTTATGTTTTATCCAAATGTATGAAATTGGTATATGAGTGATAATGTTGTGATTTATATGAAATAAAATTGTGATTATTTATTTGTGTCATGGTTATTGTGAATTGACTTAGTACTTATTTGGTCAACATACTAAGTTGTTGAGTCCTGGGAAACAGCAAAAGGGAGAATTGAGTGGACTTTTTTGATCTTTTGTTTAGTGATTGTCCATAATTTGTTCAAAGGAGCATGATCTAAAAACGTCAATAAATAGCTCTGCGTCTCCTTCTGGTTTTTGTATCAGCAGTAATGAAGACAGAGGCGTTGATGGTGGTTGGGGGGGGGGCAAAAGTCCCGGGTCTTTTGGTTGTAGCCCTGGATAGAAGCTCAGGTGGCACAACCAAAAAGCTAGCTAGCCCCGAGTCCGGACAGTCCTGACATTAGCATAGCCCCAAATCTTTGCCAGACCTAGCAACACCCCTGAAAGAAGAAGGGGTTATAAGGTCATAAGGAAGGAAAATACTTATATAGACTGCAGTGTTAGCCTATCGGAGGCTATCAGGGCACTACTCCATCTTGGATTGGGGTCAGCTGTACAACAAAATGTTAATTTTGTGATTAAAAAAGAAAAATCTTATTTTGAAAGTTAAGTTTGTTTTCTTTGCTGCTGACTGTTGGTAGTAAAGAAGTTAATGCATAATAAGAATCCTCCTGTCTTGACATAGAATCCTCCTGCTAGGTTTTCATCACAGCTTCTTTGATAGTGGTATATTTTCCAGGCTTTTTCGGGATATAGACGAGCTCTGTGTCCATGGTTCACAAATACCATTGAAGTGTTACACTCCGCCTATTTCCCCCAAATATACACTCACCTCTGAACTTCCGGCCGAATGAACAGGGCTGGAGCTGCCCTCCTGGGCAGGATGCCACCCGTCCTTCACGGTGGCTGATTTATAACCGCACTCACACACATAAAAATGTAGCGTATTCAGTGATATTTTCCTCGGAATATTATTAGGCTTCTGTGCAGTATTTGTTTGAAGAATAAATCCTTCCAAAAAACTGCTACAGCTCAAGTTCACGACCATAGCTCATAAATTGAGAGAGTGGTTTATTTCGTTCCCTGTGTGCAGTCAGCATCTTCCGTCTATGCGTGAATACTAAAAATAAAGTAAACCTTCCCGGAGTTTGCCAGAACTTGCTGCCTTGTGCCCGTGAGCTGTTGCTTTTTCCGCTGCCCGGGAACCGAAAGCTTTGCTGCCTCGGTGCTCAAATAAACGTTGACACTTTCCCGCGTTTGATTTAGCGCAATTTAGGTCAGCGCGAGAGCTGCCTCATCAGTTACAAAGTGTGCCATTTAAGGAGGCCTGCAAAAAAGTAGATGTTCATGCGTGTTGCTACGGTACATTCGCAAACCCTGCGTACAAGCTCTGAAAGTGCGTGCTTGATTTCCAATTTTTTTAAAGGCTAGAGGGAGTTGAGTGGGTGATAACAATATAATTTAGCTTCACCCACATTTAGTCTCTGTCTGATATTTGTTCGCAATCGTCATATGGTATCTGATCCCTGCCCCACACATGGAAGGTTCTAGTAGGAGACCATAGTAAATTAATTCAAGTTAGCCCTGCAGAGAAGATGGATGTGTCATGGAATACATACCGTTCATCAACTCGAGTGGATGCCTGAAAATTAAGATCTAGCTTATGGACACATGGTAAATGTCAATTAGTAGTATAACAACCGTTTGCGATGCTAGCCCTTTTGTGCGGGCACTGGAAAGGCCAGGCAATCCCGTAGTGGTATTAACTGGCCATTCGTGGTAAAAAGTGCAAAATGGTGCAAGTACATGGGCATCTAATAGCAGCTCCTGGCAAACGACTAATACTTTTAGACAAGCACAAAATCTTGGATTTGACAAAGCTTGTTTTTAGCAGCACTTCTGTGCAGGAGATGCATTGTGCTTATAAACTGAGTGGCTGAGGGCAGACTTGGTGAAGACATTTGATTACAGAAGTGGCACATTAACAGTTCCAATTAAGAAATTAACTCAAAAAACTGCTTTGCAAAAACACTGGCGGGCACTTTGAGTGCAACGTTTGATGGTAAAGCTTGAGTAAAGTGAGCTCAAAGAGTTACCTTGAGGAGGTGTTGTTTGGCAGGCAGGGGCAGGAACTGGGTGGGAATTGCCATAGGGTTTAGCGTGGACATGGGTAGACAATGGGTGATCAAATAACCAAACCACACCAACAAGTTTTTCGCCCCTCCTCATATGCCATTTCTACCTATCTATACTCGAATACAATGGTTTTGGCCTATAGGTAATAGCCCAAACTGAAAAGTATGTGTATTTGTTTGTGATGTTAAACAGGAGGGTTCCCTTGATACTGGAGTTCATAAGTGCATGCACACGGCTGTTTTCACTTAATCAGCAGGCGAGTATGTAAAGGGGGATACGGTCTGATCAGATGTTATAGAAATTACCGAAAGAGTCAATTGCAAAAACATTACCTATGGAATGTCCCATAGGTTAATATTGTCTGGGTGCAGCTACAACAATTAATAAGCCTGATCACCGCAAATTCACATTTGTAAATAACGTTTTTTACCAGTCTAGCAACAGGTTGTCAGTGGGGTTGCATATTAGGGAATATTTTTGAAAAATGGTTAATTATTT
The DNA here is from genome assembly GCF_040938575.1 of Ambystoma mexicanum. Classification (NCBI taxonomy): domain Eukaryota; kingdom Metazoa; phylum Chordata; class Amphibia; order Caudata; family Ambystomatidae; genus Ambystoma; species Ambystoma mexicanum. The sequence continues at coordinate 278,455,914 of NC_090924.1, forward strand.
TAAAGATGCCTGCACCTGCAGTTGGCGGTTCAACGATGACCAACGATGACCAACTGAGGGTAGATTTACCCTTCATTGAGTTATATGCTTTGCATGAGTATGTTCAATCTCCTTTTCGTCCAGACTAATCTGTGATGGTCTGTGATGGTTTGGCTGCATGTTGACAGATCAGAACAATCTTTCCACACCAGGAGAGACAGTGCCTGCCAGAGACCGACTCAAAAGAAGGGGGCATATTGTTGGACAGGAACGAAGAGGCGAAAACAGTGGGGAAAAGGAGGTTAAAGGAGAAGACTGAAGGGGGAGGAATGCCTCCTGATGTTAAGGACTCAGGTAGGGGAAGAGGGGCGGGTAGAGGGAAAATGGGCAGATGGGCAGAGGCAACTAAAGATTCTCTTTTTGAGTGATGTTGACAGAAGGAAGATGGAGAGGATCATTGATAGGCAGAATTACATGCAGTACCCTTTGGGAACACTACACACAATTAAGACTACAGGTGTAAGCACAATCTCACCTTTAATACAAGCCTGTACTACACACTTATGTGGTCGCAGTAGCTGAGCAGCCAGACTTATCTCAAGAGGAATGTGAGCAGTACAAGATGTTACACAAAGGACTTGCAATCACAGTAGTTCAAGTAAACACTTACTCAAGGTTCTTGGTAAAATAATATACATGTATTCATTCATTTAGTTAGACAAAATTCCACTAGTAAGAAGCAGCTCAATATCACATTATAATACACTACAGTACACCACCAATACGTTTCTGAATGAGTTAGGCTCCCCTGTAGTGGGAGCAACATGGCACTTCAGTAACTTTGAAAAGGGCTAGAAAGAAAAGGGTTATGAGAATCAAAACACAATTACTTTCAGAGGCAGGGCAAATAGTTTCAGTTCACTACAAGAGGCAATTCAATTCAATAGGCCTGAGCCAAATTCAATGGTTCAGTGTCTTGGATAGGATAGCACAGTTATGGTAGTAAACGGTTAAGTCTTTGCCAATGTTCTTAGAAGTAGTTTGCCAGAAAAAGAGTTATATATTGGTTTAGGAGCAAACAAGTCTGCGAAGGTGGGAAAGTTTCACAAACATTCACCGCGGCAGAAAGGATTTTCACATCGAGTTTGCACAGTACCTTATGGATCAAGAAAAGCTGTAGCTGAGGTAGTTGTTCTTGACAGTTCCTGCAGATCTCGCTGTTCCTGAGCTTCAGTCGTGGGAACAAGAAGGAGGACGTCGGGAGGTTCCTGCACTGCCCAGGCAAGAAGCCACAAGCTTGGCTAAACGTCGGTTTTAAGGTGTGAGTGCCTTAGAGTCCACAAACTGGTATCTTTCTCATTGGCTGTCTGGTTTTCAACAGCACTCTGAAGACCATTTGGCCAGTATGGAGATGGTGTCCAGGTGGCTTGCAAGTTGGTTGTTCCCACCAGCTCAAGTGAAGAAGTTGTCCTTCAAGTGACTTCTCAGTTGAGGGAGTTTCAGGCAATTCGGACCTGCAACAGGGCTTCACCGGGCAAACCAACGGTCCAGGAGTTGCAGCAGTCATCTTCCTTCAGCTCGTCTTCGGTTCTTTCGTTCCAGTGGTTGACTCTGCTTTTCAAGTCCCAGAGACCTGCTTTTAAACAGTTTTCTTCCATTAATTCCAGCCTAGCTGCCACTCACTCAGCAGGGTGACTGTCCTTGCCACACAGTCAGCCAGCCAATCATGCCAGAGTGCATTCCGGTCTCCTAGGAGACCAAGCACAGGGAGTATTTGGGCACCTCCCTCACATCCTGTCCATCCCAGACACTTAGACGCCAGAGGAGGCCTTCAGCACTGAAGCCCACCAAAGGCCATCGAACAAAGGGACCAAACCTGGTTTGGCAGGCATAGACAAACACTAGAAGGACCTTTCCTAAAAGAAACAGCAGAAAAAAAAAGCCCGGAGTTTGTTTTTACAGAGCGTCTTGGGCGCCATATTGAAATACATGGCTGACCCGATTTTTAGCTACCGGTGTTCGCTGTCGGGAAAAATCATGGTAGTTTGTTCTAAAACCACGGCCACCAGCCATTTCAAGAGGAAAGGGTAACATTTGACTGTTACATGAGTGTTTAGACATAGGGAATGCTAAGCAACCCCTCCAGCACTCTATAGGAAGATAGTGTGTGCTGGGTCTTGTAAAGGATTTCAATCAGGCACACACCCAAGTCTCGCCTAATATGTAGTGCGCAAATGAAACCCTTATTTTATTTGTGTCTATAAGTTCAATATTCTGAATGATATACCACTCATATCACACCCTTCTCAAAATACCCCCCAGGTCACACTGAACCAGGAATCAGGCTAATTTGTAAAGGTAAGTATTTATTTATTTAATATTCAATCACACATAGGTTTAATATAGATATATATGGGGCAGCAATTACCCAAAGGGTGACAATACAATTCAGAAACATAAGCAAAGCAATTGAATTCACTTATAAGGAGGCAAAACAGAAAACACAGGGAAAAAGAACAGTTTGTTTTGCACACAGATAGTGTTTAGGTTAATGTTCCCTCTGCAAAGTTTTGTTTAAATACAAAGGAGTAATCCTACACCAATGTGAGTAATTCGCAGGTTTTCAGAAAAGAAATACAATGTCTAGAGTTATAGGCAATCCTCCCTCCCAAACAAGAGAGAAAATCTTACTTTGGCAAATGACACTTTGAAAATTACAGGTGAAAATGGCTTTGTGAAATACTGCAAAAGGTCAAAAATGCTTGAATGGAGAAAAATCCTAAGTAAAGCAACACTAAACCGGTCCTAACACACATGAGCTATAATATAAAAAACAGCACACACTTTAGATCGGTATGGGATGGAAGAGGCACTTTGAAATGGGAGAATGACACGTGTAAACTTGTGAATTTTTCAAATTCACAGCAAACTTTTACTATGCGAAATTGAAGAAAAATGGGTCAAATACACTGTTGCATGATGCGTCTTTTAGTTGTGGGGATAGCTAAGGATGTTAGGTATCAGTGAGAGTTGAAAGTTTGTTTCTATCTTTAAAACTGAAGGAGTGATAGAGGTTTTAGTGAGATGCGTTTTTACAAAATAGGCATGAAATTGAAAACAGAAGTGCGCTTTTGAAAATGACAGATGGGTTTGATTACACTATATTATGACTATGAAAAAGAGAATGCCACAGATGGATCTTACAGTCACGTGATCAGCGTAACCCGTCCTGTTGTGGATACTCTACTTCTTCCTGGGATTTACTTTAGTTATTCAAAATCACTAGGGAGTTATTGTTTTGGAACAGCCGTGAGACAATCAGCGCAAGAAGGATTCTAATAATACTGGAGTTCTGAATCAAAGAAGGGATGGGTTGAGATAGGGATAATACAATGCAGATATGCTAGGGGTCACTGTTTTTCCTGTTAATAATTAGAGAAGAAGTTAATAAATTGGACCGTCAGCTCTGCTCAATAAATTGGATCTAGTCTACCAGCAGCAATACACCTCTCGCGGGATTGGATCAGCAAGGCGGTTCTGGTCAACTGGACTGCACCTCAGCCTGGATTTGGAAGGGCCCCTTCTGGTTACTGGACACAGTAGATAGCAGGATGCAAGTTTTCAGCTGGCCAGCCTTAGTCGTAGCAAGCCAAGCTGAATCAGAATTAAATCCCTAAGTTTGGGATGTTTGCAATTGGTTCAGGCTAGCAATAATTTTGCAATGCTAGAGTCCGGATTCTGCAAAGAAATCTGGATCTTTCAAGAATTCTGGAGTCAGCTACAAGTTGAAGAGTTTTGGAATAAGGTGCAGCGCGGACATCTGGAAGGGTTCTGGAATCAGTGTGTTCTGGAAGCAGTCTGTTTTTGTTTAGTGAAACTTCTATATTTATACATTACAAATGCCATCCCCCAGTTTATGGTGTGGGCAGAACATCAAAACACACCCACATGTCTGTGAGTGGCTACTGGCTTGTGCTTTGTCCTGTTTGGCAGTCTAAACAGAGTTGTCATCTTATGACAGGATTTAGGCTCTCCCACCTGGATTTTTACCCAAAACATACTTTTGCACAAATGTACATTTCTACCATTATGTACCCTCATAAAATTGTACACATATACTTTATACTCGATGATCTACATTTACACCCCTTCCCATCTTTGTGAGAGCTGTATTGGTCATTCTATGGATTTTTATCAATTTTACCCATAACACTTTGGATTAATCATATCTGATTTGATACATCTCTGGGGGCTGATCAGGGGATCATGTACATACAATTTTAAGCTTGCAACATTTATGGTTTTGCCACAATCATTGTTTTAGTGTATCTTTGGTTCCTTATGTAGTACAAACTCCTACCACACCTTCAACTGTCTAGCATAAGTTAAGATTTATAAGTTTGTTTTTTTCACCTGTCTACTTATTTTGGCTGTCCTGTTAAAATGTCATAAAGTTATGAAGCAAAAACAGGTAATTTCCATTCCAGCCCAGGTTTATTTTCTTACTTTCAAAGTGAGCAAATGGCCAGTCCTTTGAAGTTCACTGAGAAACCTACTCCACATCCGGCCCCTCCTTTAGGAAGGTGGGTGTCCACGCCTTCCTTTGTCCTTGGGTCAGCTAGGAGACAAATGTCTGAGCCTTTCTTTGTTTTCATTATGCGGGAACCATTAACAGCCATTAGCCTTCCTGTTCTCAAGGAAGTGCCAAGCAGAGATGTCAGTTTTCCCAGGCCAGGCTATCAGATCAAAATTACATAGTGATTGGTCCCAGACTGGGCCCTTTGACATGAATGTTTTTTCATTTCCGATATAAAATATAAGCACAGTTTATAAAGGATTTAAACATTTTAAAAGAATTAGCCCTTCACCAACAGAGGCGATATTTGCAATTTTAATCAGAAGATAGAAACACTTTTAAACAGGGTTTGACAGCTAGTTTTCTGATGTAGCTGTCATTCAGTGAGGCCTGGATTCCTCTGTCTGCCTGGATAATCCATGATTTCAACACACTTTCCTTTCAATACTTCACTGGGGAAAATGACTGAATTTAGCACCAGAACAGCACTTTGAAGGTTGCCATTGATTTGGAAACTGTATTTAAGAGAATTTTAGGATTTTAGCCCTTCTGTGGCCTTGTTTCAAATGACAGATGACATATGTCAGCAGTGATTCCTGTTTTTACACCAACATTGCCTGTGCGTGTGGCAGGATGTGCAGCTCTAGGGTGGTTTATACACCATGCGCAATTTTTCAGATTTGGCGCGCACATGGTTATTTCCTCAATTTTTGACAGTTTTCTTTCCATATTGGCAAAGGTATGCAGTGTGGCGCAGTGGTGTGGATAAAAATATTCCACATATATCCACCCCTGACTCCAGCATGATGTCCAGTCATGGGGGAGTTGGGCAAGTGGGATTATTTTTCTTTCAGTTCATGTGAAAAATCTGGTTGCTTCTCCCATCAGTGATAGATGTGACACGCTCTCCTTGCTGGTTCTGTTTGGGAGTTTGGAGCGGCACTCCTGGCTCTTGCTTCTTTTTCCTTTTTCCATTTTAGTTGCGGGGATAGCTAAGGATGTTTGGTATCAGTGAGAGTTGAAATTTCGTTTCTATCTTTAAAACTGAAGGAGTTATAGAGGTTTTAGTGAGAGGCGTTTTTGCAAAATAGGCATGAAATTGAAAACAGAAGTGCGCTTTTGAAAATGACAGATGGGTTTGATTACACTATATTATGACTATGAAAAAGAGAATGCCACAGATGGATCTTACAGTCACGTGATCAGCATAACCCGTCCTGTTGTGGATACTTTACTTCTTCCTGGGATTTACTTTAGTTATTCAAAATCACTAGGGAGTTATGGTTTTGGAACATCCGTGAGACAATCAGCGCAAGAAGGATTCTAATAATACTGGAGTTCTGAATCAAAGAAGGGATGGGTTGAGATAGGGATAATACAATGCAGATATACTAAGGGTCACTGTTCTTCCTGTTAATACTTAGAGAAGAAGTTATTAAATTGGACTGTCAGCTCTGCTCAATAAATTGGATCTAGTCTACCGGCAGCAATACACCTCTAGCGGGATTGGATCAGCAAGGCGGTTCTGGTCAACTGGACTGCACCTCAGCCTGGATTAGGAAGGGCCCCTTCTGGTTACCGGACACAGTAGATAGCAGGATGCAAGTTTTCAGCTGGCCAGCCTTAGTCGTAGCAAGCCAAGCTGAATCAGAATTAAATCCCTAAGTTTGGGATGTTTGCAATTGGGTCAGGCTAGCAATAATTTTGCAATGCTAGAGTCCGGATTCTGCAAAGAAATCTGGATCTTTCAAGAATTCTGGAGTCAGCTATAAGTTGAAGAGTTTTGTAATAAGGTGCAGCACGGACATCTGGAAGGGTTCTGGAATCAGTGTATTCTGGAAGCAGTCTGTTTTTGTGTAGTGAAACTTCTATATTTATGCATTACAAATGCCATCCCCCAGTTTATGGTGTGGGCAGAACTTCAAAACACACCCCCATTTTGTGTGAGTGGCCACTGGCTTGTGCTTTGTCCTGGTTGGCAGTCTAAACAGAGTTGTCATCTTATGACAGGATTTAGGAACTCCCACCTGGATTTTTACCCAAAACATACTTTTGCACAAATGTACATTTCTACCATTATGTACCCTCATAAAATTGTACACATATCCTTTATACTCGATGATCTACATTTACACCCCCTTCCCATCTTTGAGAGAGCTGTATTGGTCATTCTATGGATTTTTATCAATTTTACCCATAACACTTTGGATTAATAATTTCTAATTTGATACATCTCTGGGTGCTGATCAGGGGACCATGTACATACAATATTAAGCTTGCAACATTTATAGTTTTGCCACAATCATTGTTTTAGTGTATCTTTGGTTCCTTATGTAGTACAAACTCCTACCACACCGTCAACTGTCTAGCATAAGTTAAGATTTATAAGTTTGTATTTTTCACTTGTCTACTTATTTTGGCTGTCCTGTTAAGTGTCATAAAGTTCTGAAGCAAAAACAAGTAATTGCCATTCAAAATCCAGTCCAGGTTTCTTTTCTTACTTTCAAAGTGAGCAAATGGCCAGTCCTTTGAAGTTCACTGAGAAACCTACTCCACATCCGGCCCCTCCTTTAGGAAGGTGGCTGTCCAAGCCTTCCTTTGTCCTTGGGTCAGCTAGGAGACAAATGTCTGAACCTTTCTTTGTTTTCATTATGCGGGAACCATTAACAGCCATTAGCCTTCCTGTTCTCAAGGAAGTGCGAAGCAGAGATATCAGTTTTCCCAGACCAGGCTATCAGATCAGAATTACATAGTGATTGGTCCCAGACTGGGCCCTTTGACATTAATGTTTTTTCATTTCCCATATGAAATATAAGCACAGTTTATAAAGGATTTAAACATTTTAAAAGAATTAGCCCTTCACCAACAGAGGCGATTTTTGCAATTTTAATCACAAAATAGAAACACTTTTAAACAGGGTTTGACAGCTAGTTTTCTGATGTAGCTGTCATTCAGTAAGGCCTGGATTCCTCTGACTGCCTGGATAATCCATGATTTCAACACACTTTCCTTTCAATACTTCACTGGGGAAAATGACCAAATTTAGCGCCAAAACAGCAATTTGAAGGTTGCCACTGATTTGGAACTGTATTTAAGAGAATTTTAGGATTTTAGCCCTTCTGTGGCCTTGTTTCAAATGACAGATGACAGATGTCAGCAGTGATTCCTGTTTTTACACCAACATTGCCTGTGCGTGTGGCAGGATGTGCAGCTCTTTGGTGGTTTATACACCATGCACAATTTTTCAGATTTGGCGCGCACAGGGTTATTTCCTCAATTTTTGACAGTTTTCTTTCCCCATTGGCAAAGGGGTGCAGTGTGGCGCAGTGGTGTGGATAAAAATATTCCACATATATCCACCCCTGACTCCAGCATGATGTCCAGTCGTGGGGGAGTTGGGCAAGTGGTATTATTTTTCTCTCAGTTCATGTGAAAAATCTGGTTGCTTCTCCCATCAGTGATAGATGTGACACGCTCTCCTTGCTGGTTCTATTTGGGAGTTTGGAGAGGCACTCCTGGCTCTTGCTTCTTTTTCCTTTTTCCGTTTTAGTTTTGGGGATAGCTAAGGATGTTAGGTATCGGTGAGAGTTGAAATTTCGTTTCTATCCTTAAAACTGAAGGAGTTATACAGGTTTTAGTGAGAGGCGTTTTTGCAAAATAGGCATGAAATTGAAAACAGAAGTGCGCTTTTGAAAATGACAGATGGGTTTGATTACACTATATTATGACTATGAAAAAGAGAATGCCACGGATGGATCTTACAGTCACGTGATCAGCATAACCCGTCCTGTTGTGGATACTCTACTTCTTCCTGGGATTTACATTAGTTATTCAAAATCACTAGTTAGTTATGGTTTTGGAACAGCCGTGAGACAATCAGCGCAAGAAGAATTCTAATAATACTGGAGTTCTGAATCAAAGAAGGGATGGGTTGAGATAGGGATAACACAATGCAGATATACTAAGGGTCACCATTCTTTCTGTTAATACTTAGAGAAGAAGTTATTAAATTGGACTGTCAGCTCTGCTTAATAAATTGGATCTAGTCTACCGGCAGCAATACACCTCTAGCGGGATTGGATCAGCAATGCGGTTCTGGTCAACTGGACTGCACCTCAGCCTGGATTTGGAAGGGCCCCTTCTGGTTACTGGACACAGTAGATAGCAGGATGCAAGTTTTCAGCTGGCCAGCCTTAGTCGTAGCAAGCCGAGCTGAATAAGAATTAAATCCCTAAGTTTGGGATGTTTGCAATTGGGTCAGGCTAGCAATAATTTTGCAATGCTAGAGTCCGGATTCTGCAAAGAAATCTGGATCTTTCAAGAATTCTGGAGTCAGCTATAAGTTGAAGAGTTTTGTAATAAGGTGCAGCACGGACATCTGGAAGGGTTCTGGAATCAGTGTATTCTGGAAGCAGTCTCTTTTTGTGTAGTGAAACTTCTATATTTATGCATTACAAATGCCATCCCCCAGTTTATGGTGTGGGCAGATCTTCAAAACACACCCCCATTTTGTGTGAGTGGCCACTGGCTTGTGCTTTGTCCTGGTTGGCAGTCTAAACAGAGTTGTCATCTTATGACAGGATTTAGGAACTCCCACCTGGATTTTTACCCAAAACATACTTTTGCACAAATGTACATTTCTACCATTATGTACCCTCATAAAATTGTACACATATGCTTTATACTCGATGATCTACATTTACACCCCCTTCCCATCTTTGAGAGAGCTGTATTGATCATTCTATGGATTTTGTATCAATTTTACTCATAACACTTTGGATTAATCATTTCTAATTTGATACATCTCTGGGTGCTGATCAGGGGATCATGTACATACAATTTTAAGCTTGCAACATTTATAGTTTTGCCACAATCATTGTTTTAGTGTATCTTTGGTTCCTTATGTAGTACGAACTCCTACCAAACCGTCAACTGTCTAGCATAACATTTTACTCATAACACTTTGGATTAATCATTTCTAATTTGATACATCTCTGGGTGCTGATCAGGGGATCATGTACATACAATTTTAAGCTTGTAACATTTATAGTTTTGCCACAATCATTGTTTTAGTGTATCTTTGGTTCCTTATGTAGTACGAACTCCTACCAAACCGTCAACTGTCTAGCATAAGTTAAGATTTATAAGTTTGTATTTTTCACTTGTCTACTTATTTTGGCTGTCCTGTTAAATGTCATAAAGTTCTGAAGCAAAAACAAGTAATTGCAATTCAAAATCCAGTCCAGGTTTCTTTTCTTACTTTCAAAGTGAGCAAATGGCCAGTCCTTTGAAGTTCACTGAGAAACCTACTCCACATCCGGCCCCTCCTTTAGGAAGGTGGGTGTCTAAGCCTTCCCTTGTCCTTGGGTCAGCTAGGAGACAAATGTCTGAGCCTTTCTTTCTTTTCATTATGCAGGAACCATTAACAGCCATGAGCCTTCCTGTTCTCAAGGAAGTGCCAAGCAGAGATGTCAGTTTTCCCAGGCCAGGCTATGAGATCAGAATTACATAGTGATTGGTCCCAGACTGGGCCCTTTGACATTAATGTTTTTTCATTTCCCATATAAAATATAAGCACAGTTTATAAAGGATTTAAACATTTTAAAAGAATTAGCCCTTCACCAACAGAGGCAATTTTTGCAATTTTAATCAGAAAATAGAAACACTTTTAAACAGGGTTTGACAGCTAGTTTTCTGATGTAGCTGTCATTCAGTAAGGCCTGGATTCCTCTGACTGCCTGGATAATCCATGATTTCAACACACTTTCCTTTCAATACTTCACTGGGGAAAATGACCGAATTTAGCACCAAAACAGCACTTTGAAGGTTGCCATTGATTAGGAAACTGTATTTGAGGGAATTTTAGGATTTTAGCCCTTCTGTGGCCTTGTTTCAAATGACAGATGACAGATGTCAGCAGTGATTCCTGTTTTTACACCAACATTGCCTGTGCGTGTGGCAGGGTGTGCAGCTCTTTGGTGGTTTATACACCATGCGCAATTTTTCAGATTTGGCGCACACAAGGTTATTTCCTCAAATTTTGACAGTTTTCTTTCCCCATTGGCAAAGGGGTGCAGTGTGGCGCAGTGGTGTGGATAAAAATATTCCACATATATCCACCCCGACTCCAGCATGATGTCCAGTCGTGGGGGAGTTGGGCAAGTGGGATTATTTTTCTTTCGGTTCATGTGAAAAATCTGGTTGCTTCTCCCATCAGTTATAGATGTGACACGCTCTCCTTGCTGCTTCTGGTTGGGAGTTTGGAGAGGCACTCCTGGCTCTTGGTTCTTTTTCCTTTTTCCGTTTTAGTTGTGTGGATAGCTAAGGATGTTAGGTATCAGTGAGAGTTGAAATTTCATTTCTATCTTTAAAACTGAAGGAGTTATAGAGGTTTTAGTGAGATGCGTTTTTGCAAAATAGGCATGAAATTGAAAACAGAAATGCGCTTTTGAAAATGACAGATGGGTTTGATTACACTATATTATGACTATGAAAAAGAGAATGCCACAGATGGATCTTACAGTCACGTGATCAGCGTAACCCGTCCTGTTGTGGATACTCTACTTCTTCCTGGGATTTACTTTAGTTATTCAAAATCACTAGTGAGTTATTGTTTTGGAACAGCCGTGAGACAATCAGCGCAAGAAGGATTCTAATAATACTGGAGTTCTGAATCAAAGAAGGGATGGGTTGAGATAGGGATAATACAATGCAGATATACTAAGGGTCACTGTTCTTCCTGTTAATAATTAGAGAAGAAGTTATTAAATTGGACCATCAGCTCTGCTCAATAAATTGGATCTAGTCTACCAGCAGCAATACACCTCTAGCGGGATTGGATCAGCAAGGCGGTTCTGGTCAACTGGACTGCACCTCAGCCTGGATTTGGAAGGGCCCCTTCTGGTTAGTGGACACAGTAGATAGTAGGATGCAAGTTTTCAGCTGGCCAGCCTTAGTCGTAGTAAGCCAAGCTGAATCAGTATTAAATCCCTAAGTTTGGCTTGTTTGCAATTGGGTCAAGCTAACAATAATTTTGCATTGCTAGAGTCCAGATTCTGCAAAGAAATCTGGATCTTTCAAGAATTCTGGATTCAGCTACAAGTTGAAGAGTTTTGGAATAAAGTGCAGCGGAGACATCTGGAAGGGTTCTGGAATCAGTGTGTTCTGGAAGCAGTCTGTTTTTGTTTAGTGAATCTTCTATATTTATACATTACAAATACCATTCCCCAGTTTATGGTGTGGGCAGAACTTCAAAACACACCCCCATGTCTGTGAGTGGCTACTGGCTTGTGCTTTGTCCTGTTTGGCAGTCTAAACAGAGTTGTTATCTTATGACAGGATTTAGGAACTCCCACCTGGATTTTTACCCAAAACATACTTTTGCACAAATGTACATTTCTACCATTATGTACCCTCATAAAATTGTACACATATGCTTTATACTCGATTATCTACATTTACACCCCCTTCCCATCTTTGTGAGAGCTGTATTGGTCATTCTATGGATTTTTATCAATTTTACCCATAACCCTTTGGATTAATCATATCTAATTTGATACATCTCTGGGCGCTGATCAGGGGATCATGTACATACAATTTTAAGCTTGCAACATTTATAGTTTTGCCACAATCATTGTTTTAGTGTATCTTTGGTTCCTTATGTAGTACGAACTCCTACCACACCTTCAACTGTCTAGCATAAGTTAAGATTTATAAGTTTGTTTTTTTCACCTGTCTACTTATTTTGGCTGTCCTGTTAAATGTCATAAAGGTTTGAAGCAAAAACAAGTGATTTCCATTCCAGTCCAGGTTTCTTTTCTTACTTTCAAAGTGAGCAAATGACCAGTCCTTTGAAGTTCACTGAGAAACCTACTCCACATCCGGCCCCTCCTTTAGGAAGGTGGGTGTCTAAGCCTTCCTTTGTCCTTGGGTCAGCTAGGAGACACATGTCTGAGCCTTTCTTTGGTTTCATTATGCGGGAACCATTAACAGCCATTAGCCTTCCTGTTCTCAAGGAAGTGCCAAGCAGAGATGTCAGTTTTCCCAGGCGAGGCTATCAGATCAGAATTACATAGTGATTGGACCCAGACTGGGCCCTTTGACATTAATGTTTTTTCATTTCCCATATAAAATATAAGCACAGTTTATAAAGGATTTAAACATTATAAAAGAATTATCCCTTCACCAACAGAGGCGATTTTTGCAATTTTAATCAGAAAATAGAAACACTTTTAAACAGGGTTTGACAGCTAGTTTTCTGATGTAGCTGTCATTCAGTGAGGCCTGGATTCCTCTGTCTGCCTGGATAATCCATGATTTCAACACACTTTCCTTTCAATACTTCACTGGGGAAAATGACTGAATTTAGCACCAAAACAGCACTTTGAAGGTTGCCATTGATTTGGAAACTGTATTTAAGAGAATTTTATGATTTTAGCCCTTCTGTGGCCTTGTTTCAAATGACAGATGACAGATGTCAGCAGTGATTCCTGTTTTTACACCAACATTGCCTGTGCGTGTGGCAGGATGTGCAGCTCTTTGGTGGTTTATACACCATGCGCAATTTTTCAGATTTGGCGCGCACAGGGTTATTTCCTCAATTTTTGACAGTTTTCTTCCCCATTGGCAAAGGGGTGCAGTGTGGCGCAGTGGTGTGGATAAAAATATTCCACATATATCCACCCCTGACTCCAGCATGATGTCCAGTCGTGGGGGAGTTGGGCAAGTGGGATTATTTTTCTTTCAGTTCATGTGAAAAATCTGGTTGCTTCTCCCATCAGCGATAGATGTGACACGCTCTCCTTGCTGGTTCTAGTTGGGAGTTTGGAGCGGCATTCCTGGCTCTTGCTTCTTTTACCTTTTTCCATTCATTTTAGTTGTGGGGATAGCTAAGGATGTTTGGTATCAGTGAGAGTTGAAATTTTGTTTCTATCTTTAAAACTGAAGGAGTTATACAGGTTTTAGTGAGAGGCGTTTTTGCAAAATAGGCATGAAATTGAAAACAGAAGTGCACTTTTGAAAATGACAGATGGGTTTGATTACACTATATTATGACTATGAAAAAGAGAACGCCACGGATGGATCTTACAGTCACGTGATCAGCATAACCCGTCCTGTTGTGGATACTCTGCTTCTTCCTGGGATTTACATTAGTTATTCAAAATCACTAGTTAGTTATGGTTTTGGAACAGCCGTGAGGCAATCAGCGCAAGAAGAATTCTAATAATACTGGAGTTCTGAATCAAAGAAGGGATGGGTTGAGATAGGGATAATACAATGCAGATATACTAAGGGTCAATGTTCTTCCTGTTAAAACTTAGAAAAGAAGTTATTAAATTGGACCGTCAGCTCTGCTTAATAAATTGGATCTAGTCTACCGGCAGCAATACACCTCTAGCGGGATTGGATCAGCAAGGCGGTTCTGGTCAACTGGACTGCACCTCAGCCTGGATTTGGAAGGGCCCCTTCTGGTTACTGGACACAGTAGATAGCAGGATGCAAGTTTTCAGCTGGCCAGCCTTAGTCGTAGCAAGCCAAGCTGAATCAGAATTAAATCCCTAAGTTTGGGATGTTTGCAATTGGGTCAGGCTCGCAATAATTTTGCAATGCTAGAGTCTGCATTCTGCAAAGAAATCTGGATCTTTCAAGAATTCTGGAGTCAGCTATAAATTGAAGAGTTTTGGAATAAGGTGCAGCATGGACATCTGGAAGGGTTCTGGAATCAGTGTATTCTGGAAGCAGTCTGTTTTTGTGTAGTGAAACTTCTATATTTATGCATTACAAATGCCAACCCCCAGTTTATGGTGTGGGCAGAACTTCAAAACACACCCCCATTTTGTGTGAGTGGCTACTGGCTTGTGCTTTGTCCTGGTTGGCAGTCTAAACAGAGTTGTAATCTTATGACAGGATTTAGGAACTCCCACCTGGATTTTTACCCAAAACATACTTTGCACAAATGTAAATTTCTACCATTATGTACCCTCATAAAATTGTACACATATGCTTTATACTCGATGATCTACATTTACACCGCCTTTCCATCTTTGAGAGAGCTGTTTTGGTCATTCTATGGATTTTTATCAATTTTACCCATAACACTTTGGATTAATCATTTCTAATTTGATACATCTCTGGGTGCTGATCAGGGGATCATGTACATACAATTTTAAGCTTGCAACATTTATAGTTTTGCCACAATCATTGTTTTAGTGTATCTTTGGTTCCTTATGTAGTACGAACTCCTACCACACCGTCAACTGTCTAGCATAAGTTAAGATTTATAAGTTTGTATTTTTCACTTGTCTACTTATTTTGGCTGTCCTGTTAAATGTCATAAAGTTCTGAAGCAAAAACAAGTAATTGCCATTCAAAATCCAGTCCAGGTTTCTTTTCTTACTTTCAAAGTGAGCAAATGGCCAGTCCTTTGAAGTTCACTGAGAAACCTACTCCACATCCGGCCCCTCCTTTAGAAAGGTGGGTCCCAAGCCTTCCTTTGTCCTTGGGTCAGCTAGGAGACAAATGTCTGAGCCTTTCTTTATTTTCATTATGCGGGAACCATTAACAGCCATTAGCCTTCCTGTTCTCAAGGAAGTGCCAAGCAGAGATGTCAGTTTTCCCAGGCCAGGCTATCAGATCAGAATGACATAGTGATTGGTACCAGACTGGGCCATTTGACATTAATGTTTTTTCATTTCCCATATAAAATATAAGCACAGTTTATAAAGGATTTAAACATTTTAAAAGAATTAGCCCTTCACCAACAGAGGCAATTTTTGCAATTTTAATCAGAAAATAGAAACACTTTTAAACAGGGTTTGACAGCTAGTTTTCTGATGTAGCTGTCATTCAGTAAGGCCTGGATTCCTCTGACTGCCTGGATAATCCATGATTTCAACACACTTTCCTTTCAATACTTCACTGGGGAAAATGACCGAATTTAGCGCCAAAACAGCACTTTGAAGGTCGCCATTGATTAGGGAACTGTATTTAAGAGAATTTTAGGATTTTAGCCCTTCTGTGGCCTTTTTTCAAATGACAGATGACAGATGTCAGCAGTGATTCCTGCTTTTACACCAACATTGCCTGTGCGTGTGGCAGGGTGTGCAGCTCTTTGGTGGTTTATACACCATGCGCAATTTTTCAGATTTGGCGCGCACAAGGTTATTTCCTAAAATTTTGACAGTTTCCTTTCCCCATTGGCAAAGGGGTGCAGTGTGGCGCAGTGGTGTGGTTAAAAGTATTCCACATATATCCACCCCTGACTCCAGAATGATGTCCAGTCGTGGGGGAGTTGGGCAAGTGGGATTATTTTTCTTTCGGTTCATGTGAAAAATCTGGTTGCTTCTCCCATCAGTGATAGATGTGACACGCTTTCCTTGCTGGTTCTGGTTGGGAGTTTGGAGCGGCACTCCTGGCTCTTGGTTCTTTTTCCTTTTTCCGTTTTAGTTGTGGGGATAGCTAAGGATGTTAGGTATCGGTGAGAGTTGAAATTTCATTTCTATCTTTAAAACTGAAGGAGTTATAGAGGTTTAAGTGAGATGCGTTTTTGCAAAATAGGCATGAAATTGAAAACAGAAGTGCGCTTTTGAAAATGACAGATGGGTTTGATTACACTATATTATGACTATGAAAAAGAGAATGCCACAGATGGATCTTACAGTCACGTGATCAGCGTAACCCGTCCTGTTGTGGATACTCTACTTCTTCCTGGGATTTACTTTAGTTATTCAAAATCACTAGGGAGTTATTGTTTTGGAACAGCCGTGAGACAATCAGCGCAAGAAGGATTCTAATAATACTGGAATTCTGAATCAAAGAAGGGATGGGTTGAGATAGGGATAATACAATGCAGATATACTAAGGGTCACTGTTCTTCCTGTTAATACTTAGAGAAGAAATTATTAAATTGGACCGTCAGCTCTGCTCAATAAATTGGATCTAGTCTACCGGCAGCAATACACCCCTAGCGGGATTGGATCAGCAAGGCGGTTCTGGTCAACTGGACTGCACCTCAGCCTGGATTTGGAAGGGCCCCTTCTGGTTACTGGACACAGTAGATAGCAGGATGCAAGTTTTCAGCTGGCCAGCCTTAGTCGTAGCAAGCCAAGCTGAATCAGAATTAAATCCCTAAGTTTGGGATGTTTGCAATTGGGTCAGGCTCGCAATAATTTTGCAATGCTAGAGTCTGGATTCTGCAAAGAAATCTGGATCTTTCAAGAATTCTGGAGTCAGCTATAAGTTGAAGAGTTTTGGAATAAGGTGCAGCATGGACATCTGGAAGGGTTCTGGAATCAGTGTATTCTGGAAGCAGTCTGTTTTTGTGTAGTGAAACTTCTATATTTATGCATTACAAATGCCAACCCCCAGTTTATGGTGTGGGCAGAACTTCAAAACACACCCCCATTTTGTGTGAGTGGCTACTGGCTTGTGCTTTGTCCTGGTTGGCAGTCTAAACAGAGTTGTAATCTTATGACAGGATTTAGGAACTCCCACCTGGATTTTTACCCAAAACATACTTTGCACAAATGTAAATTTCTACCATTATGTACCCTCATAAAATTGTACACATATGCTTTATACTCGATGATCTACATTTACACCCCCTTCCCATCTTTGAGAGAGCTGTTTTGGTCATTCTATGGATTTTTATCAATTTTACCCATAACACTTTGGATTAATCATTTCTAATTTGATACATCTCTGGGTGCTGATCAGGGGATCATGTACATACAATTTTAAGCTTGCAACATTTATAGTTTTGCCACAATCATTGTTTTAGTGTATCTTTGGTTCCTTATGTAGTACGAACTCCTACCACACCGTCAACTGTCTAGCATAAGTTAAGATTTATAAGTTTGTATTTTTCACTTGTCTACTTATTTTGGCTGTCCTGTTAAATGTCATAAAGTTCTGAAGCAAAAACAAGTAATTGCCATTCAAAATCCAGTCCAGGTTTCTTTTCTTACTTTCAAAGTGAGCAAATGGCCAGTCCTTTGACGTTCACTGAGAAACCTACTCCACATCCGGCCCCTCCTTTAGAAAGGTGGGTGTCCAAGCCTTCCTTTGTCCTTGGGTCAGCTAGGAGACAAATGTCTGAGCCTTTCTTTATTTTCATTATGCGGGAACCATTAACAGCCATTAGCCTTCCTGTTCTCAAGGAAGTGCCAAGCAGAGATGTCAGTTTTCCCAGGCCAGGCTATCAGATCAGAATGACAAAGTGATTGGTCCCAGACTGGGCCATTTGACATTAATGTTTTTTCATTTCCCATATAAAATATAAGCACAGTTTATAAAGGATTTAAACATTTTAAAAGAATTAGCCCTTCACCAACAGAGGCAATTTTTGCAATTTTAATCAGAAAATAGAAACACTTTTAAACAGGGTTTGACAGCTAGTTTTCTGATGTAGCTGTCATTCAGTAAGGCCTGGATTCCTCTGACTGCCTGGATAATCCATGATTTCAACACACTTTCCTTTCAATACTTCACTGGGGAAAATGACCGAATTTAGCGCCAAAACAGCACTTTGAAGGTCGCCATTGATTAGGGAACTGTATTTAAGAGAATTTTAGGATTTTAGCCCTTCTGTGGCCTTTTTTCAAATGACAGATGACAGATGTCAGCAGTGATTCCTGTTTTTACACCAACATTGCCTGTGCGTGTGGCAGGGTGTGCAGCTCTTTGGTGGTTTATACACCATGCGCAATTTTTCAGATTTGGCGCGCACAAGGTTATTTCCTAAAATTTTGACAGTTTCCTTTCCCCATTGGCAAAGGGGTGCAGTGTGGCGCAGTGGTGTGGTTAAAAGTATTCCACATATATCCACCCCTGACTCCAGCATGATGTCCAGTCGTGGGGGAGTTGGGATAGTGGGATTATTTTTCTTTCGGTTCATGTGAAAAATCTGGTTGCTTCTCCCATCAGTGATTGATGTGACACGCTCTCCTTGCTGGTTCTGGTTGGGAGTTTGGAGCAGCACTTCTGGCTCTTGGTTCTTTTTCCTTTTTCCGTTTTAGTTGGGGGGATAGCTAAGGATGTTAGGTATCGGTGAGAGTTGAAATTTCATTTCTATCTTTAAAACTGAAGGAGTTATAGAGGTTTCAGTGAGATGCGTTTTTGCAAAATAGGCATGAAATTGAAAACAGAAGTGCGCTTTTGAAAATGACAGATGGGTTTGATTACACTATATTATGACTATGAAAAAGAGAATGCCACAGATGGATCTTACAGTCACGTGATCAGCGTAACCCGTCCTGTTGTGGATACTCTACTTCTTCCTGGGATTTACTTTAGTTATTCAAAATCACTAGGGAGTTATTGTTTTGGAACAGCCGTGAGACAATCAGCGCAAGAAGGATTCTAATAATACTGGAATTCTGAATCAAAGAAGGGATGGGTTGAGATAGGGATAATACAATGCAGATATACTAAGGGTCACTGTTCTTCCTGTTAATACTTAGAGAAGAAATTATTAAATTGGACCGTCAGCTCTGCTCAATAAATTGGATCTAGTCTACCGGCAGCAATACACCTCTAGCGGGATTGGATCAGCAAGGCGGTTCTGGTCAACTGGGCTGCACCTCAGCCTGGATTTGGAAGGGCCCCTTCTGGTTACTGGACACAGTAGATAGCAGGATGCAAGTTTTCAGCTGGCCAGCCTTAGTCGTAGCAAGCCAAGCTGAATCAGAATTAAATCCCTAAGTTTGGGATGTTTGCAATTGGGTCAGGCTAGCAATAATTTTGCAATGCTAGAGTCTGGATTCTGCAAATAAATCTGGATCTTTCAAGAATTCTGGAGTCAGCTATAAGTTGAAGAGTTTTTGAATAAGGTGCAGCACGGACATCTGGAAGGGTTCTGGAATCAGTGTATTCTGGAAGCAGTCTGTTTTTGTGTAGTGAAACTTCTATATTTATGCATTACAAATGCCATCCCCCAGTTTATGGTGTGGGCAGAACTTCAAAACACACCCCCATTTTGTGTGAGTGGCCACTGGCTTGTGCTTTGTCCTGGTTGGCAGTCTGAACAGAGTTGTCATCTTATGACAGGATTTAGGAACTCCCACCTGGATTTTTATCCAAAACATACTTTTGCACAAATGTACATTTCTACCATTATGTACCCTCATAAAATTGTACACATATGCTTTGTACTCGATGATCTACATTTACACCCCCTTCCCATCTTTGAGAGAGCTGTATTGGTCATTCTATGGATTTTTATCAATTTTACCCATAACACTTTGGATTAATCATTTCTAATTTGATACATCTCTGGGTGCTGATCAGGGGATTGTGTACATACAATTTTAAGCTTGCAACATTTATAGTTTTGCCACAATCATTGTTTTAGTGTATCTTTGGTTCCTTATGTAGTACGAACTCCTACCACACCGTCAACTGTCTAGCATAAGTTAAGATTTATAAGTTTGTATTTTTCACTTGTCTACTTATTTTGGCTGTCCTGTTAAATGTCATAAAGTTCTGAAGCAAAACAAGTAATTGCCATTCAAAATCCAGTCCAGGTTTCCTTTCTTACTTTCAAAGTGAGCAAATGGCCAGTCCTTTGAAGTTCACTGAGAAACCTACTCCACATCTGGCCCCTCCTTTACGAAGGTGGGTGTCCAAGCCTTCCTTTGTCCTTGGGTCAGCTAGGAGACAAATGTCTTAGCCTTTCTTTGTTTTCATTATGCGGGAACCATTAACAGCCATTAGCCTTCCTGTTCTCAAGGAAGTGCCAAGCAGAGATGTCAGTTTTCCCAGGCCAGGCTATCAAATCAGAATTACATAGTGATTGGTCCCAGACTGGTCCCTTTGACATTAATGTTTTTTTCATTTCCCATATAAAATATAAGCACAGTTTATAAAGGATTTAAACATTTTAAAAGAATTAGCCCTTCACCAACAGAGGCGATTTTTGCAATTTTAATCAGAAAATAGAAACACTCTTAAACAGGGTTTGACAGCTAGTTTTCTGATGTAGCTGTCATTCAGTGAGGCCTTGATTCCTCTGACTGCCTGGATAATCCATGATTTCAACACACTTTCCTTTCAATACTTCACTGGGGAAAATGACCGAATTTAGCGCCAAAACAGCACTTTGAAGGTTGCCATTGATTAGGAAACTGTATTTAAGATAATTTTAGGATTTTAGCCCTTCTGTGGCCTTGTTTCAAATGACAGATGACAGAAGTCAGCAGTGATTCCTGTTTTTACACCAACATTGTCTGTGCATGTGGCAGCATGTGCAGCTCTTTGGTGGTTTATACACCATGCGAAATTTTTCAGATTTGGCGCGCACAAGGTTATTTCCTCAAAATTTGACAGTTTTCTTTCCCCATTGGCAAAGGGGTACAGTGTGGCGCAGGGGTGTGGATAAAAATATTCCACATATATCCACCCCTGACTCCAGCATGATGTCCAGTCGTGGGGGAGTTGGGATAGTGGGATTATTTTTCTTTCGGTTCATGTGAAAAATCTGGTTGCTTCTCCCATCAGTGATAGATGTGACACGCTCTCCTTGCTGGTTCTGGTTGGGAGTTTGGAGCGGCACTCCTGCCTCTTGGTTCTTTTTCCTTTTTCCGTTTTAGTTGTGGGGATAGCTAAGGATGTTTGGTATCGGTGAGAGTTGAAATTTCATTTCTATCTTTAAAACTGAAGGAGTTATAGAGGTTTTAGTGAGATGCGTTTTTGCAAAATAGGCATGAAATTGAAAACAGAAGTGCGCTTTTGAAAATGACAGATGGGTTTGATTACACTATATTATGACTATGAAAAAGAGAATGCCACAGATGGATCTTACAGTCACTTGATCAGCGTAACCCGTCCTGTTGTGGATACTCTACTTCTTCCTGGGATTTACTTTAGTTATTCAAAATCACTAGTTAGTTATGGTTTTGGAACAGCCGTGAGACAATCAGCCCAAGAAGAATTCTAATAATAGTGGAGTTCTGAATCAAAGAAGGGATGGGTTGAGATAGGGATAATACAATGCAGATATATAAGGGTCACTGTTCTTCCTGTTAATACTTAGAGAAGAAGTTATTAAATTGGACCGTCAGCTCTGCTTAATAAATTGGATCTAGTCTACCGGCAGCAATACACCTCTAGCGGGATTGGATCAGCAATGCGGTTCTGGTCAACTGGACTGCACCTCAGCCTGGATTTGGAAGGGCCCCTTCTGGTTACTGGACACAGTAGATAGCAGGATGCAAGTTTTCAGCTGGCCAGCCTTAGTAGTAGCAAGCCAAGCTGAATCAGAATGAAATCCCTAAGTTTG